>NC_136063.1:126124694-126563462 GCF_964261635.1 Lissotriton helveticus
CACTTAATTTGTGAAAATAAGTACTAGGGCCTTTGACAGGAGTCAACTGTAGCTTGTACCTCTCACTGCCCCTGCCAGTGACAGTACCAACAGAACTACTAACCGCCACACTCATACAAGTGTGACAACTCTGACTATTCTAGGCACCCAAAGTTATAAAAATGGCTTGGGCGGACGGCATTAGACTTTTTAATGCAACCATATAATTCTAAATTAGACTAAGAGCACCACTGGCAGACTATCAAAAGTGCTGGTGTTTACATCGAAATGCTGGTGCTGGTGCTCAGCAGCGGAAGCCACCTGCTCAAATTATGTAAAGTGCTCTAATTCCTTTGGGTCTAGTTCGTTCTACATAAAACTCCAAAACAAAACAACTAAAAAGCACTGGTTAAACCAATTCACCACTGCACTCTGTGGAAGAACGAACTTCTTTACTTAGACCACTAAACTCTCAGATGCCAATTGTAAATCTGAAATTCGTAAAAATGCCTGACTGTTGTGGTTTTACCATGTTTCTTTTTTTTATTATAGCCTACCATGTTATCTATGGCTGCTGACTCTACTTCCCTCTATATTCCTGTTATTATGAAACTGAAACATATTTAACTCTGTTGAGCACCCTAGGGATGTAGGGCCTTATTTATGAAGGCCTTCCGCCGCCGGTGCGCCACTTTTAAAATAGGAAAAAGTAGGAGGGCGCGCGACGCGGCGATCAAGATGTCCGCTCCCCCCTGAGCTCCGCGATTTCGGCAGCGCTTCTGCTGTGAAGGCTCCGTTTTTAGAAGGCGTTTCTCTGAGGAAACGGCCGTTTCCAGCGTCGGAACTGCCCCCCAACACCTGGGTATGTTTTTGTGCGCTTCCTGACTGTTTTTGGCATTTTTTTTGCGAAAATGCAATTACCTCAGAAACGGCCGCCATTTTGTTTTTTCTTTTTTATCGTTTTTTAATATTTTTGCTTCTTAACCACCCAGAATGTTCCCACTTCAGGAATATCGCCCAATGGCCTTGTTTTTTTTACTATTCCAATGGTTTTTTAAGGGCATTTGAACTCTTTTGTGGCATTTGGTGACTTTTCTCGGCTTTCCCTTTGTCGTCGGACCTTGGCCTCTACTATTTACCTCAACATTTGCCTTGTCATTGTTCTGTTGCGGTTTTGCCTCTCCTGGGCCCATTTCAACTTTCTTTTTGTGCTCTACAGACTCCAGTTGGTTCATTCTTTCAGCATTTTGTTGCTCCTTTTGGTATTTTGCAGCCCTCATCCCACGGTACGCTGCTCATACTTTACCTTACGCCTTTAATCTTTCTCTTTTTTTTTTTTTTTGGCTTTGCCAATATGGAGCACGGACATACTACAAAAGCTTCCAATGCTGCTTCCACCTCACGTAAGGACCCTACCATCTCCTTCCAAGTCTCCGCCTCCTGTCACTCTTGAGGACCTTATGGAAGAACTTCGCTTAATTCGCCCTTTTATTGCAGACACCACTGATACTCTGCAAAGGCTGGATGACAAGTGGTCTAATCTTGACAAAAGGGTTACTGATGTTGAGCAAAAAATCAGTGACGCTCAAGATATTGCCGCCAAACTGGTCACTCTCACTAAGGAGGTTCAGGTCCTCAAGAAAACGTCTGAAGATTTGGAAAATCGAAATAGACGCAACAACCTACGTATTTATGGTGTTCCGGAGAATTCTGAAGGGTCTGACATCATCCTTTTTTTGAAGACTCAAGTCTTACCAATTGTTGGTATGCCTAAACATGTGGATGTCAATATTCAACGAGAACACCGTCTGGGTCCTAAAAACGCCTCCTCATCTTCAAAACCTAGAGGCATTATTGCTTATTTTCTTCTCTATTCTGACCTCATGACTATTCTCCACTCAGCCAAACAACACAAGCAACTGTTATGGTCAGGCCACAAACTATTTTTTTCTCAGGATGTCTCCAAACCGACTGCAACGCGTCAAAAAGAATTCCTGGACCTGCGGCCTACGCTTTGTTCCATTAACGCTAGATATGGTCTAATTCATCCTTGCTTCTTCAAGGTTACATACAAGGAACGGTCTTACAGCTTCGAGGATCCGGCTGATCTCCGCAGGTTCATCAATTCCCACAGAGACGACTCCATGGAGCAAAGCGGCTCTTAGCTTACACTGTCTCTGCCTCTGTGTTTATTTTATTGTCTACCATGTGTTGACTTGTTGTCTCCTTTCGTATTACCTCATTTTTTTTTGTTGGAAGTTGGTTGGAACTGGGGTAGCCTGGCCTAGGGCAAGACATACATTTCAGAGGCACAGTGTTAAGGTTGCAGACCACCCAAGAATAAAACCACGCAATAGCACACAAAAGAAAACACTACACCGAAAATGTAGGAAAATACGTACTGCTTTATAAAAATAATATACTCTTTGTCCTTAAAATATATAGCTTAGAACATTTCAGGTCACTTTAGTATCAGCAATTATATCACTTAAACTGCTAAGCGAATAATCAATTAACTTAGTCAGTACTCTTACACTTATTACTCTAGGATTCACAGTTCAGTACTTTATAATCAATCAGGTGAAATATTAATCCGCTAGAACCTTAGGAGAGAAAACTACAACTCAATATAAGTACATGCAGATTTCCTTTTTGAGATGAAAGCGCAAAACTTCTTAATCAGGAAATTAATACAGTCTTTGGCAAGGTGCTAGCTTAAATCATCAACTTTACATTACTAGCGTTTCTAGCATTTAATTAGGCCTAGTTTCTAAATAGTGCCTAAAACTTTACAACTGGTCTCAATAATAGCAATAATACTTTTTAAACTGCTATGCAAGTCATTAATTAATTCCAATAGTTAAACATGCACCATGACCATGGCTGATTGGTAACCCTTCCAATTTCTTAGGCCAGATTAGCTGTACATCGCTCTTTATTTGGCTTCTCAGCAATCCTACTCCACCAGAGGGGGGAAGAAGCAAGCTGTCGCCAACTGTTGAGTACCAGGGGTCTTGAAGACCTTTGTATTCTTTGCACCCCCCAGATGACCAGGCCTTTTGAAGTCAGTTAGTTAGTTTTTAACAGCTAGGCCACTTGTTTCTTAGGCCCTCCTCCCTCAGTTCTGCATCGAGTGGGGGAGGAAACCAAACGACTAGGAGACCTTACCGGAACTCTCTCAGCACTCCCTCGCTCTTCCCGGCTTACTTGTTTAGACAGCCGGCAGGCAGTTCCTCCCCTCAGCACTCAGTCGCTTTACCTCTGGGGATCGGCCTCCTCGCTCCCACGCAGAAGAGCGGAGGCCCTCTCAGCTACAACTCGGGCCGCAGTAACGGTGATTCCGCCACACAAGCGGCGGCTCCTCACCACGAAGGATCGGTCCCACGGTGCGTCGATCAGTCTGCCAACACTCGACGATCAAGAGACGTTCCACCGGCGCCTCTCCTCAGGGCAGACACTCCCTCGCCGGGCATGCGCGGAAGCGCTCGCTCTTGTCCCGCCTCTCCCGGCGGCTGCTCCCCGGAAGGACACTACTCTCCTGGGCCTGCTCGGTCCTAGGCCCCTCCTGTGGGGATGGTGATCGCGACAGCGGGCATGCGCGAAGGCGCTTCCAAGAAGTGTCTCGCCCTCCCCTTTTCTAAGGGAGACAGTACTCTTCAGGCAATGCGCCAGCAACGCGGAAGGCGCTCCGGGGTCCCGTCCACAGAGAGGAGCCTCTCAGGCTCAGTGGATCCCGGGGCAGGCGCTGTCACAGACAACGATCAGCCCCTCAGGGGTCCCGCTCACAGTGGGGTCGGCGCTGCCTCCAGAAACCGGCCAGCTGCACGAACAACCAGGACTTCCCAGGAAACCAGGGGACAAGCCTTCCTCAGCACCCAGGAAGGTAGGAGATCAGTGCCAGTTCGTTTCCTTTACCTCAGCGCCCACTCTGCCAAGTCCTTTTAGTACTCAAGTTGAGATGGGGGTTGGGGTCCAGGGAAGAGGGCTATTCTTCCTGAGTCTCTTTCTGCTGGGCAGAGGACTGCGCACCGCAGCACTGCAGTCTCCTTCTCCTTGGACTTCCCCTGTATGGTTTGGACAAGGGGCAAGCTAGGCGCCCAGGGTCTCCAGTAACCCTTCACAGCGGGGTCAGGACAAGTAACCAAAAGGGGAGTAGTGGGGTGGATCATAAGGCAGCTTCCCAGTCCAGGAGGTCAACCCTAAGTCTAACCTCTTCCCACCCTTAGCTACAGCCTGTCCTCCAGCTGACTTCCACAGGTAGACAAAATGGCTGCCCCGCATTCCGCCTTTTATAGGCTGCCCTTCAATGGTCCAGCATGGACCAGAAGGTTCTGGAATGCCCTATGTTAGGCTATGGCCAAGTTCTGAGTGTGACAGTTGGGGCAGTTGGTGGCCACCATTTTAGGTGGGGCCAACTTTCCTGTCAGAACAGGCCCCTGGGCCTGAGGTAAAAGATTATGGGGGAAAGAAAGAACACCTATCCCCTTGACCAACACCTAAAAAAAGTAGTAGACACAAAAATATCAAGGGAGTGAGGGGCAAAAAGGGGACAAAATAAAGAATGATGAGGAGGGACTGCGCAAAAAAAATCCAGACAGGTCTAACACTCACTCTTTGGTTTTTATCGTTCCTTAGGTCCGTTTCCTGTTGTTCCGTTTGCCATCCTCTCCATTGTATTGTGTCATCGTTCGTTTCCGTCATCCCAGTACGCTGATTCCCTGCATACTTGTTCGGTAAGTCTCCTTCATTTGTTCTTATGTAGTGGTCGGTCCTTGGTTCTCTTTGTATTTCTTTTCTTTTCCTAATTTTCTCTTCTTCTGGTTCCTCGGACTGTGTTCTCGACCTTTATGTTTTCCTTCTTGTGCGGTCGTCTTTTCTCGCTGCTCCCGCTCTCACTTCATTGTCCTTTTTGTTACTTGTTCTGTATGGCTGGAGCCTTATTGGTTCTCCTCGCCATCTTTCTTCTTGCTGTCTTCTCTAGGGTAGCTTTTGGCTCCCTTCTTCCTTCTTACTTGCTTCCCTTTCCTTTCCTTCCTTCTCCTTTTTGGTTTCTCTCAACATTTTTTACTTCACTCGCCCTTTCCCTATTACTCTTCTTTCCTCTTCTCCGTTGCATTGGTACTAGTCCCTCTAACCCCTTTTTCTCATTTTCTCTCATTCCCCCTCTGAACCACCTTCTGCTGGTATTGTATCGTCTTTCTTTGATATCTTTCTCCTTTTCAGTTTGGAGTCTATTCTGCTCTTTTTGTGTGTTACTTTTTTTCTCCTTCCTTTTGGCACTGCGTGATTAATCACTTCTTCTTTTTCTCCTCCGTTTCTATCTTTTCACTTCGTCTCATTGCACCTTCTCATGTTGCCATTGCTCCTTTTTTTCTTCCGCTCTCTCTACTTGGGTTTCTTTTCTATTTTCATCGTTCCTCTCTTTATTATATTTGGCTTGTCTTCATCTCTCCTTGCCAACCTCTCTATATATTCCCTCTTCTTACCTGTATTACTCTCTCTTTTTCCTTTTCCCTTAATCTCCTCCTATGAAAGGTTTTCGACTAATTTCCTGGAATGTTAAGGGTCTTCGCAACCCTATCAAGAAACAACGTGTTTTATCTCATCTTGCTCGTTTAAAATGTCAAATTGCCTTTTTACAAGAAACACATCTTTCTACACAGGAGTTATCGTTGTTACGTAAACAATGGGTTGGGGATGTTTTCTGCTCTCCTGCTACTAATCACAAGAATGGTGTTGTTATTTTATTTCATAAAGCACTGTCTGTTCAAATTCTAAATGAAACTGTTGATACTAATGGTAGATGGTTGCTCCTTGATTGTAAAGTTAATAATGTTCATCTCTCTCTTTGTAATGTCTATGGTCCGAATGGCATTGATTCCTCCTTTTGGAATGATTTCTCCTCCCTTCTCTCTTCTAATGCTAATGAAGATTTGATTGTTGGGGGGGATTGTAATCAATTGATGGACCCCTTTTTGGACCGCAAATCACAAGCTCGTTACATTCCCAATAAAATGCAAAAGTCCTTCCATAGATCCATCTCCTCCAGAGGCCTTATAGATTCATGGCGGTTGTCCCACCCTGACTCTCTGGAATTTTCCTTTTTTTCTCCAGTGCATAACTCCCTCTCCCGTATTGATTATATTTTTCTCTCCCACCATGCCTTCCAATTTATGACCAACTCAGAAATAGGCTCTATCCTCATCTCAGATCATGCCCCGGTTATTTTAGATATGGATTACCCCTCTCCCTTGCCTCAGGCCCGCAGACGGCGCTTTAATAACTCCCTTTTACTTGATCCCACGTTCATTGAACATTTCACTCACTTCATGGATGACTTTTTCACTACTAACTCTCGCTCTTCCTCTGACTTTCATTTTCTCTGGGATGCTTTTAAGGCCACTGCTCAGGGTTCTATTATTGATTTTGTATCACGTAAAAAAAAGAAAGCGCTTTCCCAGGCTTCTTCCTATCTAAAACGCATCAAAGAACTTGAGCATCTTTATTACACTTCTAATTCTCCGGATTCTTTATCCTCTCTCATTACTGCTAAAATGCAATTTAATAAACATTCTTGGGAATCGGCCTCCAATCAGCTTCTTCAATTTAATGCAAAGATGTATGGTGGTCGTAATAAAGCAGGCAGTGCTCTGGCAAATTACCTTAAAATTAAAAAACAGAAATCTAAAATTGTATCGATTACAGATTCACAAGGCTCGCCCCAAACTTCTGATGCCAAAATTCTGGATTGCTTTGTTCAATTTTATTCTTCTCTTTATACGCCTGAGTCTTCCCCTTCAGTAAAGCAATTAGATTCTTTCTTTAATTCTGTCCCTAAACCTCCTACTCCTTTGGTGGATTTCTCTTCTCTTGATGCCCCGATTTCAGAAAAAGAAATTCTTGCTGCCCTCTCTCTTCTCCCCAGAGATAAGACACCTGGCCCTGACGGCTTTACTGTGCATTTCTTTCTACAATTTAAATGTGTCCTGGTTCCTCACTTGCTCCAGCTAATTAATCACTTTCTCTCCTCTGGTGAATCCAAAGGTTCTTTCACGCAAGCTATGCTTGTTCTTCTCCCCAAAAAAGATAAGGACCCTTCCCTGTGTAAGAACTATCGACCCATCTCTCTCATTAATACTGATTGTAAATTATATGCAAAACTTCTGGCTCTACGGATTAATTCCATCATCCCCGATTTGGTCAACATTCATCAATCCCGATTTGTTAAGGGTAGATCCATTACAGACAATTTTAGGACCCTTCTTAATATCATTAATCTCTCTGCTAAAATGGATGGTCCTTTGGCGGCCATTACTCTAGATGCCGAGAAGGCATTTTACCGTGTCCATTGGGATTTTATGTTTGGTGCCCTGCGCTGGCACGGTTTCAGTCCCACTTTTCTTAAATTAGTTCATTTGCTTTATTCTGCTCCTTCTACTTCTATATGGATTAATGGTATGCAATCTGATTAGTTTCCCCTTCATAGAGGTACCAGACAAGGCTGTCCACTCTCCCCCCTCCTCTTCATTTTGGCTCTCAAACCTTTCCTTGAAAAAATTCGTCAATCCCCTTCCTATTCTGGCTTTCTTTATAAAGATGTGGAGATTAAGTTTACTGCTTACGCCGACGATATTCTGCTTTAGATTTCTAACCCTGCTGCTGCTCTCCCTGCTTTCTTTTCTTTACTACATGATTACTCCTCAGTTTCTGGTTATAAATTAAACATCGATAAAACAGAAGTCCTTCCCCTCAATAAATGTTGTCTTCCTCACATGTTTCAGGGCTCCGGTTTCCAATGGAATTCTGGCTCTATTAAATGCCTTGGTGTCTTATATGCTAACACCATTAGAGAAACTATCAGACTTAATCATTCCGATATACTTAAAAAGCTCTCTTCTCTTATAGAGCGTTGGTCCCCTCTTTTTCTTTCCTGGTGGGGTCGTCTTTCTACTATTAAAATGAAGCTCCTACCTATCGTGAACTTCTGTCTTTCCATGCTTCCTATCTCTCTCCCCCATTTCTTTTTTAAGTCTATCAATAGTCTTTTTTCCAAATTCCTGTGGAATAAGCGTAAGGCCAGAGTCTCTCTTCTCCGTCTTCAACAACCTAAACATCTTGGTGGTGTTAACTTCCCCAACATCTCACGCTTTCACTCTGCTTTTTCTCTCAAGCAAATTTGGCCTTTCCTTCTCGAAACCTCATCTCCTCCTACTACGGCTTGGAGCTCTCTGGAATTGGCTCAACTTCACCCCTTCTCCTTTCTTCTTGCCTCCAATCTCACTCAACCACCTCCTAAGCTGCTTTCACCTATTTTTAAACACTCCAAAGCTTTAACACTTGCCCTTTTCCGCTCCTTCTCTGTCCCATCTACTCTTCATTTGAATACCCCACTCTGGTATAATAAATCTCTTAAACTACGTAATCGGGCGCTCTTTTGGAAGGAATGGATCGATAAAGGAATTCTCACTTATCGCCACCTTATTTCTAACAATTCCTTATTACCCTTTTCAGCACTTCGTGACTCCTTTGGTATCTCCAACAAATACTGTGCACACTTTCACGAACTTCTACCTAAACTATCCACTATTATCTTGCAACACATCCCTTCTCCCTCTTCACCCCCCTTTCTTGCCTCTCCACCAAACTTTTAAGCTCCCCTTAAGGCCTCTGCTATTTTTCAATTACTTTCCCCCCCACTTTCTGATAGGCCTAAAACTAACCTCGAACTTCTCTGGGAATCGGACCTTAATCAAACTTTTCCCTCACCTACATGGGACTCTATTTGGTCCAAACTTCATTCCACCTCCCGGTCCGCTAGCACCACACAAACCCTTTACTTTTTTTTATAATAGATTATTTTATACTCCCTGTGACTTATTCAAATTTAAATTGTTAGATGCTAAGAAGTGCTGGTCTTGTTCATGCACTTCTGGTGATTTGGTTCACATGTTCTTTCTTTGCCCTAAGGTCCACCTTATGTGGTCCCACATTTGGTGTACACTTAACAAGATTTTGTCCACTAATGTTCCTTTTCTTCTTTCTTCTGTATTTCTGGGTGGTTTGGCCCCTGTTTGGGATGTCCCGCTTCATATTCGTAAATTTATTGATCTCTGTATTGCTGTTGCTTTTCAAATTATAACAACTAACTGGAAAGATACCAAAAATGTGGTTTATAATGCTTGGTGGAATTTACTCTGCCATCATCACAGATTAGATCGTGCATGTGCTTTTTCTCTTCCGATGTTGATTAAACGTGATTTACTTTGGTCCCCTTTAACAGACTATTTATCTAAATGTGCCTCATGATCACTTGTTATTGTTATTATTAGTATTACTGTTATTACAATTTTTATATACTTTTATTCTTTTGTACATCTTTACTCTGTTTATCATTTATTTTTCACTGCTGTTCCCTTTCCCTTCCCCCCCTTTTTTCCTTCTTCTTTCCTTCTCTTTCTCTCTCTTCTCCCCACAAAATGAAAAGTTATAAAAGCATTCGTTCATATGTATAATGTTGTCCCCCTTGGGGCGTTTCTTGTTCTGATGGCACAGTATTCTCCATAACTATTTTGTTTCTTTCTGCTCTTTTTTTATGCCGTTGTACTGATGTTTTACATTGTTTTATTCAACTCAATAAAGCTTTTAAAACTTAAAAAAAATGGGAAAAAGTGACGCACCGGCGGCGCAAGGCCTTCATAAATAAGGCCCCTAGTACCTACGATATAAAATCACTAAAATGTGTAATGAAATAAAATAAGTGATCAAGCCCTGAGTGGTAATAATACCAGGTTGTACAAAACATAATACTACACATTTTATCCAGCTGAGCAGGAATTGATTGTTCCACTAATGTTTTATGCAAGACCATGGCATTGGAAGCAATTTTTGCCTCCTGAGCTGTCTTATTGTTACTAGAACAAACATGTCATTCCTGTTGAAGAACTTACCTAGTCCAAAAAACATGGCTGCAGCCAGAAGAGTACCCCAGAGCACCTTCATTGCTTCAATAGGATGAGGTTGCTCAGATGGAAGCCAGTCTTTGAGTGATGCGTTTATATTATATCACAGTGTGCTGACGCACCAACTGGTGAAGATCCCTGGGAGAGGCATGTTTTATGGCACTTAGATTGCCTTTCAGTGAACAATGATGTGTGCCTTCCGGGAGGCAGGTTCTAACTTATGTCAGACATTGATAAATGGGTTATATTTATGGGCGTGGTGAAAGGTAGAAGCTCACTTTAGACAAGGAGAACAAGTAATTAAAAGAATAAATATAAATCGACTAAAAGGTTTTATACATCAGGTTTTAATTAATCTTTATTTGCATATTCCTCTTCGAAAAATACAGGTAATTGCTGGTAGCGTGCACTGGAATACTATTTTTATTAAAATCCTCGGAGCCTTTTTGCCTTTCAGTCCATAAAATGTTAGGATTACTTTATACAACTTTACACAGTTCTAAAAAAACAGCCAAATAATATACCTGGGCCTAGATGTATCAAGCCTTTTGCGATTCGCAATTTCGGCCTTTGCGAATCGCAAAAGGCTTTTTTGCATTTTTGGGAATGTATTAAAAAATCGCTAAATAAGGAATCGCAATAATTTGCGATTCCTCATTTTTCTTAAGCATTTAAGGAATCGCAAATTTTGCGATTCCTTAAATGCGATGTATGTGGTGTTCTGAAATTGCGAATTTTGGTTAAGAAATGCAAATTACCACCAACTTGTAGTTGGTGGTAATTTGCGATTTCATTTAAAAATGCCCTATTTCGCATTTCTGAAGGTGGCATGTGACGCAGATACATGGCCATAGGGCATGTATGTGCGCCATATGCACACACATGTAAATTTCAGGGGTGCAGCAGGGTGTCTTTGAGACACCCCTGCACCCTTGAAATTATTCCTTATTTGCGAATTTGCAAAGTGCGAATTTGCAAATAAGGAAGACTAAGAAATCGCTAAAAAATAGCGATTTTTTACATACATTCCATTTTGCGAATTCTAAATAGCGATTCATTAAAAATCACTATTAAGAAATCGCAAAATAGAATTTTGATACATCTACCCCCAAATGTTTGTAAACAGCATCAAACCAAGTAGAAACTGTTGACAAAAACCCTCAGCTCCCTGGTGCTCGCTGGAGCTTAGGAAGTGTAAGCAAAACTGTATGAAACAGAAAAGAAGGTGGAGGATAGCCTGTACAGAGGAAGAAACGGAAAAATATAAACAATGTTTAGCCATATACAAAGATCTCCTCGTGAAAGCTAAGGCAGAATGTCTCACAAAGAGATTGAGGAAGCCAAAGACTCAACCAATTAGCTTTTTTGGACAGTTAAAAAACTAACAAATAGTCACAATAAAAAATCTCTGACTGCCAAACAATCTTTTTTGTAATGTATTGTCAGATTTATTTTTAAGAAAAAGTAGAATCAATTGTTAAAACATTCTCAAATTGTACACCATGCTCTGCGCGGATGTCTGCAAATGGGAGCAACTATCCCTTCAAAGCGACCAAAACCATGACAGAATGTGTTGCTCCATCTGCAGAGCGTATTATGAACTATTTGAAACCGCCATTTTGGGCTCACCAGATAACCCATGCCCGCCATGTACAACTAAACTAGCAGCAGAAGTCATTGCATCTAAATTAGCACTTTTTTACCAAAAAGACATTTTCCCAAATAATACAGCTTTGATTTCCCAGCTAAAAAAAGCCTCTCTTGACCAGAATCGCCCTTGCAATTATCGTCCTATCTCCCGTCTTGTTACCAGCCAAAGTAGCGGAAAAAATTCGGAATGATCAACTGGTAACTTTTATCCAGACAAACAAACTCCTGGATATTACACAGCGTTGCTCAAGGCAACCAATGAGATCAGGCATGCTCTAGACCAAAGGAGCAGCCCTTAGCCTGCTAGATCTCTCAGTCTCTTTTGACACTGTCAGTCATAAAGTATTACTAAGTTGTTTAACTACCTGCAGAGTCACTGGTCAAGCATGGAACTTATTAAAATCCTGCTTAGCGAATCGGGGGCAAGTAGTGAAGCTAGAAAATGTTACCTCCCACTCCTTCTCCCTGATATATGGAGTCCCACAGGGATCCTCGTTGAGCCCTACTCTTTTTAACATTTATGCTTCAGATTTGCATTTATATTCTATGCTGACAACACTCAAATTGTCGTTTCCATAGGGAAAAAAGATGCTCTCATTGGAAACCGATTTCAGAACTGCATGACAGCTGTCCACGATTGGATGGACCGATTGGATGGACCGATTGGATGGACAGCAAGTGCCTTAAGTTGAATGCAGAAAAAACACTATGAGCACAAAAGATGGGATAATGTATTTTAGTATTCTAAGCACGCTACAAATCTTTGTACTCACTTTAATCAAACCATATTTATCATCTCTTAGCTGTATACCTCTAGCGTTGAAATATATAAGAAAATTAACTACCCCTCCTAAATAACTGTACATCTATATGGTGTCCTAATCTAGATTGCTGCAGGAACATTGGCTGGCAGACTGGAAAATGTCATGCATAAACTTAAACCTTCATGTCACACATGTTACCTGTGAGGGAGATGTCCTGTAAATAACACAAGTTAATGCACACTCACTGTCCGGCTATTAGAATGGATACAGCGAAGGTGTTTCTACTAAGATAGTTATGTCAATGTTCCATCAAACACAAACCTCTGTAATGGTCAATGGTAGTATGTAGGAAGCCTACGGCCAAGGACAGAGTAGAAGACAGGGATACTCACTGAACCACTATTGGCATTGATTAGGAGCTATGGCTACTTACTTGGTAGCCAATGCAGTGGTAATCCGGTCTGTAAATTAAAGGATTATTCCAATGACATCCTGCTATTTACAGAGGAAGCTGATGCTTTAATCCCATCTGTGAGCAGGTGGCCTGATATGTACTGTCCACTAATTAAGGTGGGCACCTTGTACCAGTCAACACGACCCTTATGATGCATAAGGTCAAAGATAAACTTTATGAAACCTATCCTAGTGGTAGCTATGGAGAGCAGCCTTAAGGCTTAATCTTGAAAGAATGTAAAGCAGCTTGTTTTACCAGAATATCACCTCCTAAATGACTAAATGAAGGAGAACTACACAGTAGTTATATAAAAATATTTATTTATTAATATAACACTCTCTACTATCCTCTACATGAAGATAGATTAACAAACACACAATACTGGATCAACAGTTGGTGCAGTTGTAAGTACCACAATACACAATGGGCTCCAGGGGGAGACTGAATCATATACTAAAATAGTGGTAAAACAATCATGATTTGAGTAGACACAGTGCCTAGAGCACGTAGAATCACTGGGACCCCAAGGAACCACCCAAAGGGATGACAGAGGAGACCCACGAAAGTCGAGCTTTCAAAGTTAAAGTTTAAGGACCCTTCTAGGTGAACTACGAACACACCCTTAGGAAGTTAAGAGTTTAAAGAGCCATCCCACCCATAGAAACCGTAGAACCAGAGTTACCTAACCCAGGGAAGTCAGGTGCATAGGTCAGAAGTGGCGTCGGAAATCCTTGTCATTCCCTATGGAAGGAAGAGAAGAAGTACTGATGCCGTTAAGGTAAAAGAACCTGAAAGCAGAGGGGACAGAGTCAGGGTCACCTTAGAGGTACCAGGGGCTTGGGAGACGAATGTCCACCGATGACGGGTGCTTTAGTTGCGAAGAAGGGATGCTTGACTCTGCAGCCACGAGGTCCCGGAGGCATCGAGGATGACCAGGAGCCAGAGATGAGCGGTCCCATGAAGGATGCCGAGTGCTGAGGGGGTCAGCGTCCAGTGGGAGCACCAACAAGCCTTGGCAAAAGCAAACCATGCAGGAAGGACAAACAGGTTACGGTGTGGACCAGCAAGGCCCAGGGGACTCCCGAAGCAATGGAGAGTCAGAGCACATCTGGAGAAACCATGAAAGCCCATAAACAATCAAGATGACCCTCAGGGGACCCACAGGCCAAAGGACCAGGAGTAGTAAGGGAACCTTGAGTCAGTTGCAAAGTACCAGCCTACGGAGCATGCGGTGTGCGGAGGCTGGAGTTCTTAGGTGCAAATACTGATCAGAGTCAGGACCACATGGGGTCCAATGCACAAGCTCAGGAACCACCAACAAGCATATGCACTGGCAAATGGACACGCTCTACAGGCATTCAGGTTATGCAGCCCCCACAAGGGATACTGGCATCAAAGTCGGTGAGAGGGCAGGTTGACATCAGGGACCTCTAGAAACCCACCCCCTGTGTTGGGGAAATCTTTGCAGTCCACAGGATCACAGCAGCAGCTACGGGTCAGTTGCGCTTTAGGTGCCTGCAAAGCAAGGAAGTGACTCCTTCACTGCAAGGGCGATTTTTCTGTTGCCTTAAGTGCCTCACAGGTCCTGCACAGAGTCTGAATGAGGTCAAAGCACAAACTAAGCTGTGGACGGAAAGGGGATGAAGTCAAGGCCAGGCGAGGTCCAGCGAAGTCCAGGTGTCCAGACGGTCAACGGTTAGTGATTTCCTTTTTGAAGAATCTTGTCCACCTAAGATTCAATGTCCTATAGCCAGGTAACCCATTTTATACCCACGGGAGAGAAATGGACAGATTCAGGGGACCCCCCCCCCCAGTGGAGGGGAAGGACAGAGGAGTGGCTTCACCATCATCACAAATTATGCGTAGGAACTGGATACATCCTTAATAGAGACAATTCAGACATTTACTTTGTAAACCACTTCTATAGCGATATCTATAACATACACAAGTGTATTTGTAAAGCGCACTATTCACCCGGGGCTCTCAAGGCGCTTAATAACAGATATTTATTGTTACCCAACTAAATGGTACTCATTTTATGGACCTCAGATGGATGAAAGGCTGAGTGGGCCCGCCGGGGTTTCAAACCTGTGACCATGAGGTTGAACACAGGCCCCTGCAGCGGATGCATTAGTCCACTAAGCTACGTGACCCACTCAGGGTACAAGGGCTTTGCTTCTAGCCTACCTAGCTAAAATACCTAGGAATTTGGTTGAACAATGACATATGGGAATCAGTCACTGATAATAGAATAAGAACTGGCAAGGTTAGTGTTTTTTCTGGACTCTTGGTCACTTAAGTGTTTATGCTGCTAGCTTAGAAGAGAGAAAAAAGAGGGTGGGAAACCCAATATACCCTTGCAAGCTTGGGTCAATAGATATATATTTATTTATTTATTTAGGGATTTGTAGAGCGCGTAGTCACCCAGTGGGTATCCCAGCGCTAAAACCATTTTACTCACGAGGGGGTGTAGTCCGGGAAAGTGACAGTTTTAGGGGAAGAGAAGAGTTTTGAGGGCTTTTCTGAACCGGAGAAGGTTAGGTTCTGTTCTGAGGCTCAGAGGGAGTGCATTCCACTTGTTTCCAGTGTTTACTGAGAAGCGGCGGCCACCTATGCGGGCCTTTTTCACCTTAGGGATCGTAATAAGGTTTCCGTGCTCCGAGCGAAGCGCTCTAGTGGGTCTATAGGGGGTGATCCAGTTGTTTAGTATAGGAGGGCCGGTGTTATGAAGAGTCTTGTGAGCAAGGCAGAGGGCCTTGAAAATGACCCTTTCCCTAATCGGGAGCCAGTGCAGCTTCCTGAGAGCGGGCTTGGCAGATGATCTGGCCGGGGTGTTTGTGAGGAGTCGGGCGGCGGCATTTTGAGCCTTCTGAAGAGTTTGAAGGGTGGATTCTGGGGCGCCCAGGTAGATAGCATTGCTGTAGTCCAGCCTAGATAGAATTAAGCCCTGGATCAGCATGAGACGCGACTGAAAAGGTAGGAGTGGGATTACCTTCCTGCAAGATTTAAGTAAACCGTAGCAGGTGCCGGCCGTCTTTCTAGCCTGGGTCCTGAAGGTGAGGTCGGTCTCCAGCCACACTCCAAGACTTTTGACCTCCTTCTTGGGAGTGGGGGGTTCGCCCATGCAGGCGGGCCAGAAGTAAGAGGGGAGGTTCGTGGTTTTTTGTCCAAGGAGCAGGATCTCTGTTTTGGAGCCATTTAGCTTCAAAGCAGAGTCACTCATCCACTGATATACGTTGGTAAGGCAGTCGTGGAGATTGGAGGGCTCAAGCTTGGGGTGGGAGAGTGTCACCACCAGTTGTGTATCGTCGGCGTAGCTGACGATAGTGACTCCAAAGGGTGAGACGAGTTCCTCCAGTGGGGCCATGTAAACGTTAAACAACGTAGGGCTCAGGGAGGAGCCCTGAGGCACGCCGCACTGGAGGGGGATGGAGGGGGAGCGGCTTTCGCCTTCCCAGACTTGGTAGGAGCGTCGGGAGAGAAAGGACGCAAGCCACTTCCGAGCTCTGCCTTTAACCCCAACAGTCCCGAGACGGTGGATTAGGACCTGGTGACTGACCGTGTCAAAGGCCGCACTAAGGTCTAGGAGGACCACTGCCACTGATCCTCCTGTATCGATGATTTCCCTGGTTCTTTCTACTGCCACAAGGAGGGCAGTGTCCGTGCCCTGCCCTGGTCTAAAGCCTGTCTGTGAGTCGTTGAGAAGATGGTTTGACTCGAGGTAGTGTGACAGCTTTTTATTTACCAGTTTTTCGGCGACTTTACCTATCCAAGGTAGAAGTGAGATAGGTCTATAGTTGGAGAGGTCTGTGGGGTCAAGCGACGGTTTTTTGAGCAGCGCTTTGACGACAGCTTCCTTCCAGTTAGATGGAACCTCTCCCTGTTCCAGTGAGATATTGACTGTTTCTTCAACTTTGAATGTTGACTTGTACCCTTATGACTAACCTAGCATTGTCTATATAAAACTTTTTTATCAAAAGAATAACTACTCCGTATCTCCTTTCTCTACTATGTAGAGTGTCATCCTTGAAATTGGTTTATTGAACGCTTTACGTTGTAGCGTCCTTACATTTATTGTGTTGCAAATTTAATTGATTCTATCTATTTTCTGAGATTATTTTTAACGCAGAATCACCAACTCACAAATTATTGGTTTAAACGAAGTCCCTTGCTGCAACCTTCTATTGTTATATATGGTTAGAATAGAAACTGTCAAATTATGGTCACTCCAGTGGTCAAATACCTTCTCGGTATATTACAGATCCAACTACTGAACCAATAAATACATTCTTAGATCCATTGAGAATACATTTTGAGTTTTTGGGGAAAAGAAAGAAACCATGTGAATCACTATGCAAACTGAGACTGGAGGTGTAAACCTGGTGAACATTTTCCCATACCAAACATAATATCTGATACAACAAGTAGCGCATTACCTCCAAAACAATGTTTTTCTCCCACCCTCGAGTGGCTACATTTTAACAAATCTTATTGTGACCCATAATGACTCCACCTGTACTAATAACAACATTTAAATCATCCATTCCAAAGATATCTTACAGAATCCTGCCAAGGCATAAGTAAAAATGGATAAAATATATCCGCTGAAATGTCTTGTTTCCATGATAACAAATGGATGAAAATGTTAACGCTGGATTTAGACCTTAATAGCACAAAGCTAGCGTCTCAAAACTGGGGGATTTAGGACCCTAAAACTCCCTAATCCCCTTTGTAGAGTTGCAATTATAATATCAAATAGAAAATATGGATTTTTAAACATGTTTTAAATCAAAATCAGTTATGATGTGAATTGGCCGACATTTGGATCAATCAGATGTTCTGGAAAAATGTTATTAGTGTCTCATGGTTTCTGAATTATATTACCTTTTCATGCTGAGTAGCTATAACTGATGAACGAAGGACGTGTATATGGGATTCACAGGTTGTTGGAAATATATCAATTGCTACTGTCCACACCAGCTTTGTGGTGGCAGCTCATAGATCTTCATGGACCCCATAAATACTACACAGACTATGGTTTCTCATCAAAGACACCTGATGGCACAATCAAGAGGACAACGTTTATGTAAATGTACATGTATTTATTTACCACGCCTGACCTTATAGTGCTATTAGATCTTTCTTGCTCAAGATATGAATAGTCATTAAGAAAGTAGATCAAATTGATACAGTATTCAGCAAACCTTTTGTGTGTTTAGGAGTTCACGTCATTTATGACGCACCTGCCAGCATTTTGGGAATGTCCTTCTCCTCGAATTGTTCCTGACCATGGGCTTTAACATGTTGCTAACTGGAAGAATGCTTTCAGGTACCTCTTAGAACTTGGTGGGCCTTATTGTGTTATACAAGACTTTCTGATGATATACCCTTAGGCTGATCTGTCTGATCACCATCAGGAGACCTCTTTGGAATAAACCAGATGCACAACGCGGTCGTTACACTGCGGTATGTTTACATTGCGGTCATAACAACTGAGGGTGTTACAATGACTTGCGCTGGATCGCGCTCTAAGCTAAGTAATAGTATGATGATAGTAAATCATCCTATTCCTATATCCAGTGCCCTCCAGCAGGGTGGCAGAGTGGGCTAAAGAACGGTGATGGATTAAACCCAGATCTGTTGACTGGGTGTGAGTGTTTGATTGGTTCAGATGCTCCGTCCATCACCACCCCCTTTTATACCGCTTTGTTCGCCATAGGTTGGCAGGGTATGCTCACACGTTGAGTCCCTTGATCACTTTGCCACTGAATTCAAGCAAGCCTGGATGAAGACGGCTGGAATGCCAGAAACTGGTCCTGGGAAGCTTGATTCCGGTCCAGGGTAGGCATGGCTTGGCAGTTCGGGCTGGACTGTTCCCATGAGGCACAGGGTCAGACTGATTTGCATATGGCCATGTCTGAACTGGGGTGGCAGAGTGGGCTAAAGAACGGTGATGGATTAAACCCAGATCTGTTGACTGGGTGTGAGTGTTTTATTGGTTCAGATGCTCCGTCCATTACCACCCCCTTTTGTACCGCAGGTTCAGTGGCACAACTTGTCACCAGCCTTCAATATGAAAATACTCCTCACTAATTGAAGGGAGTCTGAAGCTGTGGTCGTTGCCACAAAGTTGGGGTCATTGCCATTCAGGACTCAGGACACAGTTACACATGTGGGGTCATTTGTATAAAATAGGGTTAGTGGTACCAGAAGCATTGAGACTGTTTGAGACTTATGAGCCTGTGATGGTGCTTGGTGTGGACGGCCTCACTGGGAGTAATGTGTGTTGCATACTGGACTGCGTCATGTGGAATACGGACTGTATCTGAATTGTGAGTCCTGCTGACCGTAGTGTAGGCCAGAGATAGCGATGAGGAAGGGCCCACAGCCATGTACATATGTTGGTGACCCCACTGGCCTGTGTAGTTCAGGTTCAGTGGCACCACGTGTCGCCAGCCTTCCATATGCAAATACTCCTCACTAGGGGTGGGTGGAAGTCGCATAATGGACTTTCGCGGAGAGGCACAGAGATTGAACCAATCTCCGTGCCTCTCCGCATATTTCCGTTCGCGACACCCGTCCGCCTGCCTCCCGCCTACCACCTGCCTCCCACCTACCTCCCACCCGCCTTATTAAATTATATTTAAAACCCTAAAATGAAACTTAAATAAAATTTACCTTATTGCGGCCACATCCTTCCCCATTGCGGCTTCATCTGGAAACTGCGCATGCGCAGGAGCCTGCGCATGCGCATGCCTCGCCAGGACTGTGTTAACATGGTTGCATTCACTGTGCACTACACTACAAGTATCAATACTATATCTGCACATGGAGAGGTTTGTGCTTTGCATATTGAGGTCTGTGCAGCACATCACGGGTACACTTGGCATTGTGTGCATTATTATTGATGGGCGACTTGCCTCCTTCACACATACTAGGTTGCCACATCTCCCAACATTCAGGTATTGTACGGTTGAGGGGCCATGGCATTTTGGGAAGGTCAGTTGTCCTGTTTTGCGCTGCCTCAGTGGTAGTAGGGAGGGTTGCCAGGGGGGAGGCTCTAGTGGTTGTGATGCTGGGTGTTGTGGCCTTGTTGGGTGTCCAATGTGCATGATCAGTAGCTCTATCACGTGTTGGTCTTTAGATGGGGCAGTGAGTTGGGTCCAATTCACACAGTAGATAGGCGATGTCCTTACACAAGTTAAGGGTTGATGTTAATTTGTTACTGGTAACTCGGCTGATCGCCTGTTTTTGGATCGAATTGCAGATTTGGCTGGTCGTTGAATATATGGGGAAATGGTGTTTTAGTTTTTAGTTTCCCCTGGAATGCTTACTTTGCATATCATTAGCGTTAGTTGTGGGTCTTGTTAGTGGCAATTATTTGGGGCGGAAGGTATAGACGAAAACTGGAGAGATTTGCAGTTTTCACCAGGTTAAGAATGAGATGATAATTTGAAAGCAAAAAAAATAATAGGTTAATGAACATCATAATTAGAAATTAGCATTTTAAAAACCTTTGAAATTCACTGAAAAAAACATAGGTTTTGGGGTCGTTATAGCTGGAAATGATGCATTTAAAAAAACATAGAAATTCACTGACAAAACTATAGGTTTCAGGGACGTTATAGTTAGTTGGACATTTCACTCATACAAAACGATAGAAATTCCCCTGTTATAGTTAGTTGAGCTAACTATAACTCGCTCTCCCGTAATGCACTGCTGATGACGTCTCATATAACATCATTCATGACATGGTCAGTGACATCACTGATGACATCAATGATGACATCTCAAATGACATCACTGATGGCATCATCCATGTGCAAATCTGATGCACCTCATCAGACCCTAATATAACACTTGATACACCCACTCTAAAATACAGACTATCATTTTCGAAACTATTAAGACACCAATACCAGTTAGTACATATCCACTCACTGATTTGTAGGTCTACACACACATCTACTCATTCACCCATACAGTCACTCATACATACAGTTTGCCATCAATACAGGATTATCATATCCAGTCACATATCTATACAGACACTCACACACCGCCTCTCATTGATAGACTTATTCACATACCTAGTCAGTCATGGAAATAATCACTCACACTTTCATTTACTCACCTGTACAGTTATACACATACCACCTCACTTATTTAAACATATACTAGCACATACTTGCACTCTAATACAATAGCTAATACAAGCACACACTGACCCATACAGGCAGTCTCACAATCAGTCACTCTCACATGTAGTTATTTATACACTCCAACATGCAGATATACTACCTTTCACATATGCAGTTACTCACACATGAACCACTGAGGCATCCATACACTCATCAACACACCCATACACAAACTAACCCAGCCATACTGCCCTTCACTGATATAGTCTTGAACACATATACCCAGTGATTTATCCACTCACACATCTATGCACAGAGGCACACCCCCACCCACCTACACAGACACTCAGGCACCCATACAGATACTCAGACAACCAATCAATAACCCATGTAAATCCTTATTTAGCTGCTAACCAACACTTGCAACCGCTTACACACCAACTGACAACCTAAACTGTGTGAGTGTCTGTATCAGTCGCTAACACAAGTATTCAGTAAGACACAATTAGTTACTCACTCATACAGTCAGTCACACACCTACTAAACCATCCATCCTGACTCTTATACACCCATTCATTCTTCAATACACATTGGCATATATATATAAAAATATTTACATTTTATAGAAACACATAGTCACTGGACGATGACATCAGTGATGTCAACAGTAATGTCATTTGAGATGTCATCAGTGATGTCATCAGTGATGTCACTGACTATGTCATGAATGATGTAATATGTGCCATCGTCAGCAGTGCATTGCGGGGGCACGAGTTATAGTTAGCCCAACTATAACAGGGGAATTTCTATCGTTTTGTATGAGTAAAATGTCCAACTAACTATAACGTCCCTGAAACCTATGGTTTTTCAGTGAATATATATATACACACACATACATACATACATACACACACACCTACGTACATCCATATATATATATATTCACTGAAAAAACCATAGGTTATAGACCATATATAGTTAGGAATTAGCATTTACAAAACCTTGAAAATTCACTGAAAAAACCATAGGTTATAGACCATATATAGTTAGGAATTAGCATTTAAGAAACCTTTTTTTACTCACACAAAACCATTGAAATTCCATATATAGTTAGTTGTACTAACTATATATCGCGCACCCGCAATCCACTGCTGATCATGTCACATATTACATCATTCATGACATGGTCAGTGACATCACTGATGACATCACTGATGACATCTCAAATGACATCACTGATGACATCACTGATGACATCTCAAATGACATCACTGATGACATCACTGATGACATCTCAAATGACATCATTGATGATATCTCTGATGACATCACTGATGACATCATTGATGACATCTCAAATGACATCACCGATGACATCACTGATGACATCACTGATCACATCTCAAAAGACATCACTGATGACATCACTGATGACATCTCAAATGACATCACTGATGACATCACTGATGACATCACTGATGACATCTCAAATGACATCACTGATGACATCACTGATGACATCTCATTTGACATTACTGATCACATCACTGATGACATCATTCATGTGATAATATGATGAACCTCTTCAGACTCTAATATAACCTTAGATACACTCAGTGCAAACAGACACTCACAGACTGTCACTCATCCATGGAGTTACTCACACACCTAGTCAGTCATGCAAAGAATCAATCACACCTCCATTTCCTCAACTATACAGTTATACACACCTTACTTATTCAAACATATACTAACACATATTTACTCTCTTATACCATCCCTGATACAAGTTCACAATGATCCATACAGCCACTCACACATTCACTGGCTCTTTTGCCCAGTTATTTATATATGTCAACTCTCACATGTACTGTGTTTTACATATGTACTTACTTTGACATGTAGCACTGAGATATCCATTCACTCACCAATACATTCATGCACACAGTCAACCGCCCATGCAGCTGTTTCCACATGTACTTTTGAACCCATACATCTAGTGAATCAACTGCTCACACATCTATGCACAGAGTCATACACCTCCCAGCCACCCACACACACACTCAGTCTCCCATACAAATACTTGGGCAACCAATCAATAACCCATATAGTTACTCATATAGCTACTGATCAACACATGCAGCAGTTTACAGAACAACAGACATAATGATGCACAAATTAAGACAGTTTAGTCACTAACCCATGCACTCAGTGAGACACATTTAATCACTCACTCATACAGTCAGTCATGCACCTACTAAATCCTTCATCCAGACACTTATACATCCACTCATTCTTCAATATGTAAGACATATTTTAACTTTACAGAAACATACAGTCACTGGATGTTGTCATCAGTGATGTCATCAGTGATGTCACTGACCATGTCATGAATGATGTAATATGTGACATGATCAGCAGTGGATTGCGGGTGCGCGATATATAGTTAGTACAACTAACTATATATGGAATTTCAATGGTTTTGTGTGAGTAAAAAAAAGGTTTCTTAAATGCTAATTCCTAACTATATATGGTCTATAACCTATGGTTTTTTCAGTGAATTTTCAAGGTTTTGTAAATGCTAATTCCTAACTATATATGGTCTATAACCTATGGTTTTTTCAGTGAATTTCATTGGTTTTTTAAAAGCTAATATCTATAGCTGTAAAATGTATTCTTCTTTAAATCAAAAAATATATTTTATATGTTTATTAATAATTTTTTTTATTATTATTTTTTTTTTGTTCGCTCCCGGTTCGCGAACCGGGAAGCTTCCCGTTAGCTCAATTTGGTGCCGCGACCCGGTCCGCGAACCAGTAAACGTTCCGTTTGCGCAACTGCCGCGTTAGAAATCAACATCGTGACGCGTCACGTTGTCGCGTAATGCGTCTTATGATGTGCCGCGTTAGCGCACCCGGAAGTGCTCCGGTACGCGAACTGAGACGCGAAGCGCAGCTCCCCGGAAGCGATCCGGGGCGCGTCGCGAAAGCGCGACGTATCGCGTTGTCGCGTAATGCGTCTTATGACGCGCCGCGTTAGCGCACCCGGAAGTGCTCCGGAGCGCGAACCGAGGCGCGAAGCGCAGCTCCCCGGAAGCGATCCGGGGCGCGTTCCGCAGCGCGTAACATAAGCGTAACAGGTCATGTGACTTGTTAATAAAACTTTTCATTGGTTCATTTCACTTTTGGTTTCTTAATGATGTAAGGCTAGGTCATGTGACCTAAAAATAACACTTTTCATTGGTTTAGACCTATTTTTGTTCCAAAATGATGAAAACCCCTCCTTCTTTCCTCACTCTGACTTTCATCTTTGTGAGAGGAAGACTCTTTGTGATCACTGAGCAATGGCTTCATTAGTAGCTTCAGCTGGTGCACCTCCACCACCACCACCACCTCCTCATAGGAAGATAGGACCACCTCCACAGTTCATTACCAACACAGAGGAGGAAGAGGATGAAGAAGAGGAAGAGGAAATACAGGCACCACAGTTTTTACAAGAGGAGCCCCGGGTATCTCATCATAAAACTAGTTTCATTTGGCAGTTTTTTTCTTTTCCTGAAGGACAGAAAAAAGTTAATGCTCGATATGTGATGTGCCTGATATGTAAAGAGGACTTATCTAGAGGCACAGAAAAGAAGTATAGTTACGGCAACTATACTATGCACCGTCACATGCAGAGGTGGCATCCACTAAATTACAGCCGGGCAGAGATGCGTGACCTTCAGGACAACCCACCAATTCCTGTGGCCAGGACATCGGCACAGGTATCTCTGTCGGGGCCAGAGGCACGGGAAACAGTGCCAAACATTCAGAAAAACTTTGTCCACATAAAGATGGTCTGTTTATATTGCGGTACATTACTCTCATGTGCCAATATTTATTTATTTATTTATTTATTTATTTATTTATTTATTTATTTTCTGACATTTATAGAGCGCGAACAATTACCCTTGGGTGTCTCGGCGCTAGACTGCAGTTATGTCATTCCTTAGAGGTGAGGATGCGGAAGGTGTACTATATTTATTGGTTGAACAACCACGTCTTCAGATTTTTCCTAAACTGTAAGAGCGATGGACTGGCTTTGATGTGGTATGGTAAGGTATTCCAAATTTTGGGGGCCGCAACTAGGAAACGGCGGTCACCCCACGTCACTGTTCTGCTACGTGGGACCACTAATTGGTTAAGTGCTGAAGATCGTAACTTTCTAGCAGGACTGTAAGGTATTAGGTGATCTTTAAGGAAGCGAGGCCCCTGATCCTGCATTACTTTGTAAACTATGCACATCGCTTTAAACTTTATCCTGTTTTGAATGGACAGCCAATGGTAGGACCTCAGAGTATCTGAGATGGGTGCGAATTTTGGTTTTTTGGACAGCAGGCGTGCTGCCGCATTTTGTACCGTCTGCAACTTCTTTGTGACTCTAGATTGTGCATTCAGAAAGAGTCCGTTGCAGTAATCTAGTGAACTTAAAACCAATGACGTGACCAGGGTCTTGGCGGCTGTGTCAGGTAGAAAAGGCAAGATTTTCCTGATTATTCTGAGTTTAAAATGGGCCGTGGACGCTACCTTATTGGCGTGAGCCATAAAGTTCAGCTGATTGTCAAAGGTAACTCCCAGATTTCTCACCTTGGGGGTTGGGCAGGGTGGGGTGCCGGATGTTGATGGCCACCAAATATTGGGCCACGGTGGCAGGAGGTTGCCAAAGATGACGACCTCCGTTTTCTCGGAATTGAGCTTCAGGCAGTTTCCTGCCATCCACTCACCGATAGCTATCATGCCTCCTTGGAACCTTTCTGCCACCTCCTGTCCGTCACCCTTTATGGCCAACACCAACTGTGTGTCGTCTGCGTACGAGGTTAGGCTCATCCCATGTGCCTTGATGACACTGGCAAGGTCCGACACATAGATGTTAAAAAGTGTCGGACTGAGGGATGAGCCTTGAGGAACCCCACACGGCAGCGACAATTTGGCAGATCGAAATGGTCCAAGAGTGACCGCCTGAGTTCTATTAGCCAGGAAGGAGGCAAGCAGGTCTCTCGCAGCGGAGTGGATTCCCATTTTTTCGACACGGTCGACCAAGGTCTTATGGTCAACCGTGTCGAATGCTGCCGAGAGGTCCAAGAGTACCAGCAAAGCTGTCCCTCCTTGGTCCCGGATGAGTCTAATATCATCCGCTGCCTTGATGAGGGCAGTTTCGGTTCCATGATATTTACGGAACCCAAACTGGGTATCATCAAGCAGATTGTTTCGCTCTATATATTCCGACAGCTGCTGGTTCATGGCTTTCTCTATCAGTTTAGCCAGAAATGGAAGATTTGCTATAGGCCGGTAATTTTTCAAATCATTCCTGTCAAGATTTGGTTTTTTAAGCAAAGGCTTAATCAATGTGTTTTTTAAAGAATCTGGATAGGTCCCAGAGCCCAATATTATATTGCAAACGTGAGTGATAATGGGATTAATTGTTTCTGAAACCATGGCTAACACCGAAGTGGGGCAGGGGTCCAGTGCAGAGCCTGATTTAATGGACCTCAGTATGGTTTTAGTTTGATCGGTCGTTAGAGGTTTAAAACTCGTCATGGTATTACTCAGAGCTATCTGCGAGAACGGGGCAGCAGTAGTATTGGGTTCCGAGGTGAAAGCTTGATATATATTGTTCACCTTTGTAAAGAAGAACTCAGACAAGGCATCACATAGTAATTGTGATGGGGGGGGGGTTAGGTCTGGTGTGTTACCCGATAGGGTTTTAGCTAAATTATACAGCTGTTTGCTAGAATTTTTAGCTTGCTCTATATGTAAAGTGAAGAAGTGCTTCTTTGCTGTCGTGATCATAGTTTTATAAGTGGCTAGCGCTTCTTTATATTTATTCTTACTTTCACTATCGTAAGTTCGTCGCCAGTACCTTTCCCTATTTCTCGTTAATTGTTTCTGTATTTTTAGTTCTTCTGTGTACCATTGAGCAGTCGGCGTACTTCTGTTCCTTGAGTGGGACTTATGGGGTACCAGTTGAGACGTGGCATCACTCAGCCATTCATGAAGTTGGGAGGTGGCCGTACAGGGATCATTAGATAGTTCAGGTTTGGTATTATTTAAAAGTATATTTAGGTTGTTGTTATTTATGTCCTTCCATGCCTTGAAAGTGCCTGGCTTGGGATGGGAAGTATTCTTCCTACACAGATCTTTAATGGTCAGCCTACTGAAAATGGCCGAGTGGTCGGTCCATGTCATGGGGAGGATTTCGGTCACCTGAAGGTCTTCCACGTTCGTGAACATGCCATCTAGCGTATGTCCTGCCTGATGGGTTGGGGCCGTGACCAATTGCTTAAGACCTATAATTTCTAAGTCAGATGTAAGGGTGATAGTATCTCTATCATTATTTTGTTCAAGATAAAAATTAAAATCGCCCATTACCGTAATGGACTCATCTGTGGCTAATGATTCTATTAAGATGGTTAAGTTTGTTAGGAAAGCTGCTCTAGTCCCAGGAGGTCGATAGAGGAGCACTCCCTTGAAACTAAAAGACGGTGTGAATTTTATATTAAAATGTAGAGCTTCGCAAGACATGGCAGGGATAGGAGATGTGCGGACCTTAAATTGGTCTTTCACTATGATAGCCAGGCCACCACCTCTGTTTTTCTCTCTATCCTGCCTATAAACATTATAGCCTGGTGGGACTGCCGTGACCAAGTCAGGTGCAGATGCCTCGTCCATCCATGTTTCCGTAATATACAGGGCATCCAATTTGTGGTCGATGATAAGATCGGCTATCTCTTGGCAGTGTTTACCCAAGGAGCGCGCATTGATAAGGGCCATGGTGATATACTTCTCCTTAGCCTGCTTGGAGACCTGAGTGTGGGAGATGTCGTTATTAAAGGGGACGACGATATCACAATGAGGGCACTTTATATTGGTGCCCATAGGAGTATGTGTCAGGTCAAATTTGGTGCAATGAGAGCTATGGTTTGGGCGAAGGCTCAGCAGAGTACTCCGTTTGTACAGGGTGGGCCGAGCAGGGGCTGTGGCCCTGGGCCCGGTCCCGGCGCGGACGGGCGCAGACGGGCTCTCCTTTGGCGCGCCCGCTGCGCCCGCCCGCTGCGCGGACGGGTGGGTCTGTTGTTTTTATCCATAACAGAGCAAGGTGAGAGGAGGGTGGGAGGAGCGATCACCTGGGCAGGCAGCCTTGCCCTACCCAAGATGGCGGCCAAAGTGGCTGTATTCGATCTCAGCGCTAAAATACAGCAGCGCTGAGAGGGGAGATCCAAAAGAGGTCTTGGGCGAAGCAGTCTCGCTCCAAGAAGGTATTTTAACAATGTAACACAATTAAAATCGGCCAGTTAAAATTTCTACAAGTTTTTTAAAAAACGGGCTATTATCATTCAATAACTCACGTTTATTCAGTAATGTGCACAAGGAAGTGCAGAGCTCCCCCGGCTTCCGCCTCAAGGGTTGAAAAAAGCAGTATCCAGGAGGGTAGAGGGAGGGGTCCTTAAATGTCCTGGGAGGGCGGGAGGAGCGATCACCTGGGCAGGCAGCCTTGCCCTACCCAAGATGGCGGCCAAAGTGGCTGTATTCGATCTCAGCGCTAAAATACAGCAGCGCTGAGAGGGGAGATCCAAAAGAGGTCTTGGGCGAAGCAGTCTCGCTCCAAGAAGGTATTTTAACAATGTAACACAATTAAAATCGGCCAGTTAAAATTTCTACAAGTTTTTAAAAAACAGGCTATTATCATTCAATAACTCACGTTTATTCAGTAATGTGCACAAGGAAGTGCAGAGCTCCCCCGGCTTCCGCCTCAAGGGTTGAAAAAAGCAGTATCCAGGAGGGTAGAGGGAGGGGTCCTTAAATGTCCTGGGAGGGCGGGAGGAGCGATCACCTGGGCAGGCAGCCTTGCCCTACCCAAGATGGCGGCCAAAGTGGCTGTATTCGATCTCAGCGCTAAAATACAGCAGCGCTGAGAGGGGAGATCCAAAAGAGGTCTTGGGCGAAGCAGTCTCACTCCAAGAAGGTATTTTAACAATGTAACACAATTAAAATCGGCCAGTTAAAATTTCTACAAGTTTTTAAAAAACGGGCTATTATCATTCAATAACTCACGTTTATTCAGTAATGTGCACAAGGAAGTGCAGAGCTCCCCCGGCTTCCGCCTCAAGGGTTGAAAAAAGCAGTATGAGCATTAACTTAATAAACAGAGCATTTGAAAACCACAAGTGCTCTAAACGCCCCAGAAAATAATTTTTTTTTTTGCTCCTGTTGAGCCCTTTCCAATGCCTGTTTTTTGTTGTTTCCCCTCCAAAAAAAACAAAAAAAACATAAAACTGTTCAAAAAATACAAAAAAAACAAAAAATGTTCAGAAAAATTTAAAAAAATATAAAACAACAAAAACATTAAAAAAAAGTTCTTTTCAGAACTACCTCCCCTTTATAAAAAAAATTGCTAGAATGTTTAGCACTCTGGCAAGCTCTATTTCTTTTGATTCGCTTCCCGGTTCGCTCGCCGGTACGCGAACCGGGAGCGAACCCCCAAATTTTTTTTTTTTTAAAAAGAAGAGTAAGTATAAGGGAAGTAAACAGAGAGTAATGTTAAAAGAAAGACAGCTATAGGGACTAAACCAGAGATACTGTTTAATAGATTTATTTACCGAAGAAAAGAGGGAAGAGGATATAATTCTGAAAAACAAAATAGATAAGGAAGTGAAAGAAAAAAAGGAGAGTAGAAGAATAACAAAGAAGAGTTTGTTAGAGAATGTGAGTGAATGTTCAAAATAAGATTAAAACATGTGGAATAACAGAGAGAAAAAACAGAAAGCAGAAAAGAAGAAGTAACAGAAAAAGAATAATTGAAACAGCAAAGAAATGTAAATAACATAGGGGCATATTATCAACATAGGCGATAAAAGTTTTGCAGCTTTTATCGGCAGAAATGTGTCGCTAAAGCCGCTTTTGCGGCAGAAAACTGCCGCTAAAACCGCTTTTGCAGCAGTTTTCTGCCGATAAAAACAGCAATAATTTTATTGGCTGTGTTCATAATATGCCCCTTAGTGTGCTTCAACTACACAGAGAAAGCATAATGAACAAGTAGTGAAAGAGTGATCAGTCAAAGACACTAAGAGTAATAGAGACAGAGTGAGTGAACAAGAGTGAGGAACTATGGGAAGAGAGGGACTGAGAAAAGGAGTGGAAGGAGTAGAGTAAGTAAGTAATAGAGAAAGGAATGAGGGAAGTAGCAAAGGCAGGAAAGTGAGGGTTAAAGAAATGAAGCAGTGGAACTAATAGTAGTTAAATGTGATAGAAATGTAATGAAAAGAGTACAAAACATTTACCTTATAATTGTCGTTAACTTAGTCACTTGTTATTTTTATACTTTCAATCTGTGAAAGAGAGAACAAACATTTGAAAAATATTAAAACATGTATTTAAAAATTAGAAAAGACAAGGGAAAAGATTGAAGGACAAACAGTTTTTCAACAACTTTGACACTTATAGAAGCTTCTGCTTCTCGAGGCCCCCTACACAGTCCTAAAGATATACATTTTAAACTAACAGTATCTTGATGCAGATGAAGTGAGGCCTATCTTGGAACATGGTGCATCTTTTGCACTGCTGTTGTCTCACAAAAGTGACGCAATGGCAGCGCAAAAGAGGTGCACAATCATCATAAAACTGTTCCTAACATTTTAAATGATTGTTTCAGGATGGCAATAAGGTGTGTCCTATCCAGACGTTTGTTTCAGGTGAGGCCTACTCAGGGTTGCAGATGAAATTTAGGCTTGTTGAAGAGTATAGAGGACATAATACATGTGCAGGCCCACTAACGAAGTGAGTCATGCCCACTGCACTCTTGAACAAATGTCAGACCTCCTCTGTCTCCTGGAACAGGCCTAAACCTCATCTACACAATGTGATGTGTAATGTTAGGAAACACAGGTAATATAATAGAAAAACGTGCAATTTTTTTTGCTCATTCCACAATCACATCACCTGTGTTTCCTTTGCTTAGGTATCTCATTGTGGAAATGTAGTCTATCATATGAAAGACTACGTAAAATGTGAGCACTGTATGCAACAACTATGACACTTATAGAAGCCTCACCTTCTCCATGCCTCCTACACAGTTCTAAATGTACATCATAAATACAAACAGTACAGAATTAATTATACATGTCAAATGGTTTATTTTTGCTGTTCTCAGAATGTATCAAATTTGACTAAAAACAGTGACTTGAAGGTATTCATCATATAACAGCGGGGAAAAAAAACACAATCAAAATGATTGTGTTTAAAAAACCGATATAACATAACCAATCAGAAATCAGAACTCCTCAAAAGTAACTTACTTTCCATGACGTCGAAGGATGTCCTATGAACAGCTTACCCTCGGTTGTGCTGTTTTTATTTTCAGCCCGCCACTTTCTGAAAGAAAACCTCCATCGTTTTGAGAAATATGTTACATACAATAAATGACTTCTCGCTCTCTACCACACGTTTCCACAAGGCCAAATCATGTAAGAGCCATTTATAACTCTTGGAATTCTTGTAAGCAAATCCCGTCATTTTCTATTTCCGCAACTTTCAGAAAGAAAACGTTCAAGATCACTTTCACAATCCTAGACTAGTAATATCTTACCCTTCTTGCTCAGTCATGTTCTACATTTCCTATGACACTGATACTGCTTACTATGAAGCAGACTTACACTACCTCTATGACTACTACAATTATTTAATTCTCTACACCACTTTTAATCACAAAGCAATATAAAACCGTAGATAAAATTATATCAACCCCTAGAATCATTATACGCCACTTACCTACCCTAAATTCTCTTTTCTGAAAACAGAAAGTAAGAATATTTTTAAGTAAAAAGGCAACATTGTATCGTAGTCAAATGGCAATAATTTCCGAAACAGCAAATTTTTTTACATTTTATATAAGCTGTGTAATAAGCGGATCTTGTCAAATGTCCATCATGCCATATAATAGCTGCAGTTACAAATGTTCTTCCTAAAATCAACGACTGTGTAGCCACAACATTTGTAATTAAAGTTGAAGACTTACTTTCATCAGGTTTATATACTTGGATTTTTAAAATGACATTATAATCAAAAGTTTGGACCAATAATCTAGACAGCATTGCAGACTTACATTCCCTCTACTCCATGTTTTGATTCGCAGCTTGAATTAGCTTATCAAAAAGAAACAGTTTTTCGGAACTCATTCAAAGTGCAGTTATTTTTCCATGACGTCAAGTGTTATGGTAAGAAGACCGTTTGCTTTGGGAAATACTCTGTTGTCCCTCAACTAATCTGTGCCCACCACTTTCTGTAAGAAAATCTTCTTTTTTTCCAGGAACTATTTAATACTCAAAAATAACTTATGTCTCTGTACTACACTTATCCTCAAGGCCAAATCGTGTAGGAGCCATTAGAACCTCTTGAAATTCCTCAGAGCACATCCCGAGATTCTTTCCCTAAAATTTTGGTTTTAAAAACACCAGGTAAGAATTTTTAAGGTCATACGGCAATTTTTTTTTCAAAGTTAAAACAGAATCGTTGCAGAATGACCAGCCGTTTCTAGACTTTAAATAAGCTGTGTAATGTCCTGATGTTATTGAAGGACCGTCATGATATATAATTGCTGCAGTTACAAAAGTCCTTCCTGATATTGACAACTGTGAAGCCACAACATTTTTAATTAAAGTTGTCAATTTTGTTCCATCAGGCCTACATCGTTGGAACATTAAAATGACATACTGGCCATATGTTCGTATAAATAATGTTGACATCATTTCGGATTTACATTGGCTACCCTCCATGTTGTGATCAGCTGCTTTTACTAGCTTATTAAAGGACACTGATTTACTGTCTGGCAAAGTTAAATATATAAATCTTTCTGAGTCTACACTAGTAGTACTTGATACCCTACAGTTCTCGCAGTCATGCTGCCATTGATAAGAAAGCCCAAACAGGTGATCTACATCTACACCTTCAGCATGCAATACATCAAGCATATACATTAAAAACTCCTGACAATCTTGCTGAATATTTTGAGAGAATTGTGTTTGACCTGAACATCTGTCTAACAGATTTCGAATTTCAGACACACTTTCTATTTTTGTTCTATCAGTGCTACATTTCTCTAACACAGAATTTAACAAACTGCAAAACCTGTGATCCGAATTGACCACAATGTCTTCTTTTACATTTTGTAGAGAAAACAAAACATTAACCACTACATTAGCATAGCAGTTGACACCAGAACTGTTTTCAAATTGAAAACAAACAACATCTTCAACAGAATCCTTTTTCTTTCTGCTTATAATTTCAGGTTCATCAACTTTTCGTCTTTTTGCTACAACCTCCCTAGTATTGGTCACATTTCTTAATTTCCGGCCTACCACACGTTTCTCAAACAAAGGATATTGAGGCAAATGTGGCGCATACTCTCTTCTTAACCTATTGTATTCCTTAACACAATCTAGATCCGCACAAATGTTTGTGACATCACACTAAATCAAGTACAATCCCGATAAAGTTCTAACTCGTGACAATGCCACATATGCCATACCCTCCTTGAACACAGAACTGCCAATATTCACCAATGCACTGTCTACACTTAAACCTTGTGATTTATGGATTGTCACCGCATATGCCAAGCAAACAGGAAACTGCTTACGGCGAACATATAACTCTTTTACAAGCAAAAATCTGGCAGAGCAACGACCAATTAGCTGTACTTCCTCAATGCCATCAAATTTAATTTTTAAAAATTCAATTCCATCTCTATTTCTGTATTTCACAAAATAAACAACATTACCCATTGATCCATTTACCAGACCTCTTTCAACATGTAAATTCCTTCTTAAAATTATACGGCAATTTAAGCACACATTCAGAGTCTTTTCAAAACCTGCAGTTTTAGATATAGTCTTCTCTAATGAATCCAATTTTGTTTTCAAATTCTCAGACAAAATAATTGTTGATCCCATATGCTCTACTCTGTCAATAGCTTCCAGTTTCACAATCTCTTGGTTTTCTAAATGCAACATTTTGTTGTTGAAGATGGCACATTCTGCAAGAGTTGGCATCAAACATATTCCAGATTTCTTCTCAGTAATTTTCTGAAAAATATTCTCAGGCACAACGTCTTGTTCTGGATATAAATTTGACAGTAATCGTGCATGTAAAGCTTCTTTCCCATGCTCAGTCACTTTTCCAATTCTAACATCTTGTAGAATATTCTTGTAAACTTCATCCTTCGCCTGACGCATATTTTCATGCAGCTCAGCATAATTGAAGTTTAACCATATATTGACGTTGCCAATGCTCCCTAGGCACTTCCTGGTATCTTCATGCGTGAGCATTTTGAACACAGGTTGTCCTTTCACTGGTGTCAGCTGCAGAAGATCTCCGAAAACAATGATGTGTTTGCCACCAAATAACACATCATACTCTGTTTTAAGAACTTCTTGCATTCTCAAATGCACAAAGGCAAGCATGACATTGGAAACCATTAAGCATGGGCGTAAAATCCGCTCCGCTCGCGGATTTTTCGGATTTTCGGCAAATTCGCAATCCGCGAACCCTCGCGAATTTGTCGAAAATCCGTGAATCCGCTCGCGGCGGATTTTTTGCTTGGTTGCGGCGCGCGGCGTGGTGCACGGCGTTCACTTTCCGTCATTTAGCGTTTGCCGAGTTGTTTTTCTTTGCAAGTGACGCGCCATTTTAGATCTTGCTGCGTGTTCCCGCGGGAGTTTGGCGCCCGCGAATACGTAATCGCGGCTTGCCACCTTGCACAGCACAACTCGCGAGAGTTCGCAATTGCGAACACGTAGTTGCGGCGGAAAGGAACAATCTCGCACTTGCGAAATAGAGATTTTGCAATTTCGCACAAGAAAATCACCAGCAAACAGGATAAACCTTCAGAAAATTATGATTTTTATCAGAATCACTCCTCAGGTTGACATTTGCATGGCCTTTTTTTTTGCAAGGAGTCCATTTTGGGGGGGGGGGAGGAAGGAAGTGCCCCACAGTCTCCAACTTCCTGTTCCTGTCCAGCAGGCTCCTCCCAGTGCTTTGTCCATCTCCTGGTCACTTTCATTTGGATCTGGAGCTGGAAGGATTACTTTTTGTGGGTGCTGCTGGATATTTGGATTTGAGGTCTTTGGATCACTTTTGGATTAGAAATCAACTTTCACAAGTAAGTTTGTTTGGGGCATTACAGTTGCTGCAAGTAAAATTTTGGAACTTTTTCAGAACATTAAATAAATTATATTGTGGGTAGCCACAGTATCCAGTAGGACCAGGATTGGTTAGGGGTGCATGATACAACTGTTTTGTTGAATTTAAACACCATTGAGGCCATGGATGGGCTGGGATTGTGCGGTTTTTTGTCCTTTTTTTGGGCCTGCTGGTGTGGCCCTTTGCCCAGGGGTGGTGAGTGTTGCATGGGCCTAGTCTTTCTGTGGGGTGTCTTCTTGAATTTAAGGCAACATGTGCTTGGGGTGTAAGGGGCCATTTTGAGGAGAGGCAGTGTCTGAGGCCTGCACTTATTTTGCCTACTTTTCATCCATTATGCCCAGGGGTAGTGAGTGTTGCATGGGCCTAGTGTTTCTGAGGGGTGTCTTCTTGAATTTAAACACCATTGAGGCCATGGATGGGCTGGGATTGTGCTGATTTTATTGTTTTTTGTCATTTTTTTGGGCCTGCTGGTGGGGCCCTTTGCCCAGGGGTGGTGAGTGTTGCATGGGCCTAGTCTTTCTGTGGGGTGTCTTCTTGAATTTAAACATAATTGAGTCCATGGATGGGCTGGGATTGTGCTTATTTTATTGTTTTTTGTCGTTTTTGGGGGGCTGCTGGTGTGGCCTTTTGCCCAGGGGTGGTGGTGCATGGACTTAGTGTGCCTGTGGTGTGGTCTCACTCTCTTTAATGTAAACATCATGGATGGCATTGGATTGTGGTGATTTCTGGCTGTTTTTCTGTTTTTTGGGGGTGTACTGTTGATGTGGACTGGCCATGTGTGTGGTGGTGGTGGCCATCTTGAGTGCTGGCTGGTACAGGCAACATGTGCTTGGGGTGTAAGGGGCCATTTTGAGGAGAGGCAGTGTCTGAGGCCTGCACTTATTTTGCCTACTTTTCATCCATTATGCCCAGGGGTAGTGAGTGTTGCATGGGCCTAGTGTTTCTGAGGGGTGTCTTCTTGAATTTAAATACCATTGAGGCCATGGATGGGCTGGGATTGTGCTGATTTTATTGTTTTTTGTCGTTTTTTTGGGCCTGCTGGTGGGGCCCTTTGCCCAGGGGTGGTGAGTGTTGCATGGGCCTAGTCTTTCTGTGGGGTGTCTTCTTGAATTTAAACATAATTGAGGCCATGGATGGGCTGGGATTGTGCTTATTTTATTGTTTTTTGTCGTTTTTGGGGGGCTGCTGGTGTGGCATTTTGCCCAGGGGTGGTGGTGCATGGACTGAGTGTGCCTGTGGTGTGGTCTCACTCTCTTTAATGTAAACATCATGGATGGCATTGGATTGTGGTGATTTCTGGCTGTTTTTCTGTTTTTTGGGGGTGTACTGTTGATGTGGACTGGCCATGTGGGTGGTGGTGGTGGCCATCTTGAGTGCTGGCTGGTACAGGCAACATGTGCTTGGGGTGTAAGGGGCCATTTTGAGGAGAGGCAGTGTCTGAGGCCTGCACTTATTTTGCCTACTTTTCATCCATTATGCCCAGGGGTAGTGAGTGTTGCATACTTGCATGTCCCTAGTCTTTCTGTGGGGTGTCTTCAATGTAAACATCATGGATGGCATGGGATTGTGCTAATTTTTCTGTGTTTTTTCGATTTTTTGGGGTGTATAACTGAACTGATGTTCCTCTGTCTTCCATTGCTTTTAGGTGCACAAGAAGACTCAAGAGAACCACCAGTGCCAGGAAGAAGTCCTGCAGCGGTGTGTGTGTGCAGCATAACGTCACGCGACGTCACGTCTGGACACAGAACCCTCTGCAACTCGTGCAACTGCTGCCTGCTGACCTGCTCTGAAGAAGATGGCCCCAAAAAAAGTAACCCGTAGCTCCTCTAGCAAGAAAGGTGCCAGTAAGGAGCAGAAGAAGCAAGTTACCAAGGACACTGGTGTGCTGCCCGCCCCTTTTTTTGGGAGTAAAAAAAAAAGTATGCCTGCAGCAGCAGCAGCGGGATCTGCTGGGGACCAAGCTGGCAGCAGCACCCCCGCTCCATTGGGCTCAGTGCCACCACCACCACCACGCCAACTTAAGTCCAAGCCCTTGAGTGCTGCAGAGGCAGCCAGTATAGTTGTTCAATCACCATCGACAAGTGATGTTGGCTCATCGCAAGAAAGCAGCAGCAATGTCCCTCAATCAACACAGGTTGTTGTAGCTCATCTGACGAGTGTTGAACAACCACAGACGCAACAACAATCACATGTGCAAGTACAAGCCCAAGTACATGTGGAAGGAGAGGCAGCGCAAGGAGATGCGCAAGCAGAGGTGCATGGAGGGTCACAAGTGCCCACAATAGTTGTTCCTCCCGAAGTAGGGGCACATCAGGAAATCGACAATCAAGGCGAGGTATCATTTGAGGAAGCCTGATGATCCTTCATTGTCTTCCACACCCCTAGCAAGGAAGAGATCAAGGGTGGTGTCTACATCTTCTTCAAGCACACCTCCTTCTGATGATACGGATCAAACTTGGGAACCAGCACCACAGCCGTCTGAGAGTGAGGCACACCATGATCCGACAAAGGTAGTTAAGCGTAAAAGGAAGCTCGTCCAAAGTCTCAGAGTTATGGAGTGTGATGAGTCTCAACAAGAAGTGGCGGATACTGCTGCTGATGAAGACTCTGCCAACGACGACCCAGTCATCATAAAGGTCACTGCAGCCCCAGCGGGCATGCAGCAAACAGACATTTTGACCCTAGCCCGAAGAGCTGCTGAGCGTGATGATGATGATGATGTTGTCGATGAGGAGGCAGTGGAAACACCACAATCATTGGAGTTGAGTAGTACACCAAATCGTCCCGCTTCCATATTTCTTTCTGGCAAGAAGAGACCTCCGTCAACCTCGACCTTAATTAGTGGCGGTGAAAGTGCAAAACGTACAAAAGTTGGGCAATCCAGATCCTCCACTTCATCTGGCATTAGCTTCATGACCACCACCACCAGTATCGCCGCCTCCTCCATGTCCCACAGACACTTCAAGTCCCCAGTTTGGGACTTCTTTACTGTTTGTCCAAAAAATCCAAAGTTTGCCATTTGTACCATTTGTAAGCAAGCAGTTAGTCGTGGTAAGCCAGGTACCAACTATGGTACCGGAGGCCAGAGAGGTCATCTTAGGAGACAGCACACTGTCAAATGGTTTGCGCACCTAGATGCGATCAAGAAAGGCCGAATTCAAGGAAACGTTGATGTTTCATCTGATGATGACGAGCAGGAAGAAGACGTGTCAAACACTTCCCTTACACCCAGTACCCCTGTCAGCAGCACACCCAATGTGAGGCACACTAAGAGTGTTGGAGCGAGTGAGACACCAACGCACAAAAGTTCACCAGCGAGCAAAATTGGGTCAACGAAGTCATTCTCAGCCCGTAAATGCTTGGTCCAGGGCAACATTAGAACAATGCTTACTTCAGACGTGCCATATGAACGCAACCACCCACTGACGCGTCTGTATAACACTAAGCTGGCTAAAATGCTAGCTGTGGACCTTCTACCTTTTTCTTTTGTAGAAGCGGTAGGTTTTCTTGAATTAGTGGCAACGCTCTGCCCTAAATGGAAGGTTCCGAGCCGGTTCTATTTTGCCAGAGTTGCGGTTCCAGCACTACATGAAGATGTGCTGGAGGCGATTGGGGCAGCTTTGCAGAAGAGTGCTGTTTACACAATACATCTGACAACAGACATGTGGACCAGTGGCGCAGGCGCTGGATACATGTGCATCACTGCACACTGGGTCTCTTTTTCAGGTGTTAAAGCAAAGCTAAACGCAGGTGTTGACCCGGACAAAGTTTTCAAAGCTGCTCGGAAACATGCAACACTAGCCATGTTTGGCTTGGAGAAAAGTCACACAGCAGAAAACCTTTTGGAAGAGTTTAACAAAAAGGTCTTGAAAATGCTATCCCCCCTAAAACGCAAGATTGGTTATGTTTCCACGGATAATGGCGCCAATGTAGTTAAGGCCATGTTGAAGGGTGACCATTTTAGAGTGCCGTGTTTGGCGCACTGTATCAACCTGGTAGTTCAAAAATTCTTGAGTGATAAACAGAGTCCAGCGTTCGAGGTAATGGCCACCTGCCGCAAAATGTGCAACCATTTCAGCCATTCTTTTAAGGCCCGGAAGCATCTGCGGAGACTGCTACTTCAACGTGGAATGCCAGTGAAAGCACTCATCCAGGAGGTGGCAACACGTTGGAACTCAACCTTCTACATGCTTGAGCGTCTGTATGAGCAGTATACGGTACTCGATCACTATTTCTTCACAGAGGCTACATCTCAGAAGGAGGACATGCGGATGGGTGCGGCGCAATGGGACATAGTTAAAAGCCTGACAGACATGCTTCGTCCTTTTGAGTTCTTCACGCGTGCAGTCAGCCAGGAGGACTGTAATTTGGGAAAAGCTATCCCATTGTTGTGCATGCTGGAGCACCAACTGATGGCGGTGTCTTCTGAGTTTGAAAAAGATGAAAAAAAAAGACCATTTTATTTTGTCTGAGAAATTATTAGAGCGCCTACGTGGTGATGAACGTCTTAAAATGATCAACTCAGAACAGCATTACATTTGTGCTACTATTCTGGATCCACGCTACAAAAAGGCGCTGGAAGACGAAGCATTCTTTCCTTTTGCTGATGCAGATGTTCAAAAGTACAAACATTGGTTAGCCTGGTCAGCCAAGAGGTTTGAAAAAGAACGGCAGGTTATTGAAGGAGAAGCCAGTACATCAGCATCAGCATCAGCAGGCCATCCCCAGTCACAAGAATCCACTTCTGCACCTGTGGCTGAAGTGACCTCTCAGCCGTTAAAGACACCGGCAACTGGATCATCTGCACCACACACAACAAAAACAGTGGCTGCTGTAGAGGATTGGCTAAGTTTGCTTGGGTATGGTTCTCGAAAAAAAGTCACAGGCACAGCAAAAAGTAAGCAAAGTGGAGGAACCGCTGATGACCTTGAGTCAATGGTGCAGGACTATCTGAATGACTCAACAGAGGTCTTTCTTAATGATGAGCCATTGCAGTATTGGCATGGCAAAAAACAATTGTGGCCACAGCTCTCCAACCTGGACATAAACTATTTGTCTTGCCCACTCGCAAGTGTGTGTTCTGAACGTGTTTTCAGTGCTGCTGGTGGCATTGTAACTCCCAAACGGAGCCGCCTCTCGCCCAAAAATGTGGAGCGGCTGACAATGATCAAGATGAATCAGCACCTCATACCACCAGATTACAAAGTACGAGAAAGCACGCCGCATGAAGACGAGGAGGACGGCAACGTAGATGAGGGGATTTGTTCTGTGTTTGGTGGCACTGACCTCATCCAGCCTGAATTCGCAGAGTATGATGATGAAATCTTGTTCTTATTCCCTGACACCGAGCCCTGAAAATGAGACAATCAATCAAGAACTTTCTTTTTCGTCCTTATTCACTTTTATTCCTGTGTGCTTTGTGTCTCTCTTTCTTTGTTTTGCACAGTTAATTTAATTCAAACTTTAATCACCTAATCCCAAAAACAAGACCATCATCAGAACTGTCTTCACTTGTTTGCTTATTGATTTGAAGGTGCCGCAGTCTACATTCCTCAGGTTCACAAGTTCTGAAGAACATGCTCCTCTATCCTCCTCCTCCAGAATGCGATTTCCCTCAAAGTAGAGTGCTGGATTACGCCCAATGAAGAAAGACTCAGAACTTGTGGGGGTGTTGTACTTCTTTGCGGGTGAGTTGACGGATTTGGGCCCATTGCTGTGAAGCTCTAATAATGGACAAAAGTGTTTTGGACCAAATATGAGGTGGAAATTTCTTGCCGTTTTTGCTGACTTGCTTGCCTTTGAGGAGCTCTTTGGCGGGGTTCCGGGTGTTTGTGGGTAATTTTTGGTGTCTGGGAGCACTGCTGCGACAGTCTAATCTTGATTGCATTTGCTTTTCAGGAAATCCGTGGTGGAAAACAGGAGTTATGATGATTGATGATGATGATGACCTAGCTGCACAGCGCCGCGTTTGGACCGAAGGCCGAGAGATATTGTAAGTATGAGATTGAGCTTTTTCGCTGTTTGGGGGTGTTGTCGGGTGGTTTTTTCCGGGTGGGTTGGCGGGTCTTGCCTGGGGCATTCCTGGGAAGGTCTAATACCGGATAGAAGTGTTTTGGACAAAATCCTGAAGGAACAGCCTTTTTTTTGCTATTTCTTCTGTCATCTTGCTCAATGTAACGTTTTGGGGGGCTTCCTGCTGTTCGTGGGTGGGTTGCGGCCGGGGTCTCTGTCGAAGCACTGCTGCGACAATCTAATCTGGATTGCATTTGCTTTTCAGGAAATCCGTGGTGGAAAACAGGAGTTATGATGATTGATGATGATGATGACCTAGCTGCACAGCGCCGCGTTTGGACCGAAGGCCGAGAGATATTGTAAGTATGAGATTGAGCTTTTTCGCTGTTTGGGGGTGTTGTTGGGTGGTTTTTTCCGGGTGGGTTGGCGGGTCTTGCCTGGGGCATTCCTGGGAAGGTCTAATACCGGATAGAAGTGTTTTGGACAAAATCCTGAAGGAACAGCCTTTTTTTTGCTATTTCTTCTGTCATCTTGCTCAATGTAGCGTTTTGGGGGGCTTCCTGCTGTTCGTGGGTGGGTTGCGGCCAGGGTCTCTGTCGAAGCACTGCTGCGACAATCTAATCTTGATTGCATTTGCTTTTCAGGAAATCCGTGGTGGAAAACAGGAGTTATGATGATTGATGATGATGATGACCTAGCTGCACAGCGCCGCGTTTGGACCGAAGGCCGAGAGATATTGTAAGTATGAGATTTAGCTTTTTCGCTGTTTGGGGGTGTTGTCGGGTGGTTTTTTCCGGGTGGGTTGGCGGGTCTTGCCTGGGGCATTCCTGGGAAGGTCTAATACCGGATAGAAGTGTTTTGGACAAAATCCTGAAGGAAACACCAGTTTTGGCACTTTTTGTAAGTTAGGGTTTGTTAGGGTTAGCCCTAGCAGCAGGATTGCATGTGTTTCGGGGGGTTCTATTGCAACGCAGTTCTGGTGTTGTAGAGCACTGTTGGAGCGATGCTGGCTATGGATACTTTTGCTTGCTTGCAAGTGGTTTGAATACAATCCACGGTCTGTATTTGGGCCTACTGTTACTTTCAAAGTACGTTTTGTAACCATTTTTCTGCTAGGCATTGTTTTTGGAGATATGATTGGGGTTCTTCTACATTTTTGCGACTGGCTTTAGTAAGGGTCTTGGTGGGAGCATTGCTGGGAAGGTCAAATTTTGTTCTAAAACACAGTTTACAGTACACCTACCTTGAGGGGAAAGATCCGCTATAATATTTTGGCCATACTTATTTATCCTTAAAAAGGTGACTCAGACAGAGCACGCAATTTCAAAAATATTGTACTGTCTATTAGGGAAATCAAAGTGTCACATTTTGAACCACACAGCGTACATACCTTTTATTTATTTATCAGTGGTATTGTAATAGCACTTCCTGTTTTCCGTTCAATAATTACAGGCCGGGTTTCAGTCAACATCCGCCAGGCAGGCAGTGGACAGGGTGTCTTCTGTCAGTGGTCACCAACATTGATGGACGAAGCGTCAGCTGGAATGGAGGAGTGCCGCCAATAAGAGGAATTGTTTGCTGCATGCAACTTACATACCAAATTCAAGGACAACTCCAACAACATACACAATACAGATACAGTATCCATTGTTTTATTCTATGAGTGTGACTGCATGTGCTTAGCTTTACTTTGTAACCAAAGATTGTCTTTATCTTCAATTATTGTTTGTCCATGCTCTGCTTTTCTTTTCTTCTCTCAACAAAACCTACCCAAAAAGAAACCCCCATTCCCATCCATTTTACAAACCCTAACCCTCTTCCCCCGGGCTGTGTTGTTTTGCTTGATGTCTGACTAAAATGACATCAATAATTCCACACACTTGCTGGGGAGGATAAGGTCATAGCAACAGGCTGGTGAAGGAATACGAGGATATCTTCTAGACTTACTCAGCTTCAGTACTATATCTTCTAGTAGTAGTAGCCAATGTCAAATAAATTCAACGCAAGTTCTAGTTATACTTGCAAGCAAATACTTTACCATTTGTTAGGCTACATTATGGCACTGTTCTGTCTGTCACCTGCTATATTCTCGATCGTACCGTAACCGTTGTAATGCTACAGTAAGGACAAACAAGGTTTCGTTTTCTTTTTTTCCATAGGCATGCAACTGCCACTGTGTCACACCACTAGTACCACCGCAATGAGGAAATGTCACCCGCCCAGGATTGACAACGTTAATCCCCATTTCACGTGGAGCCAGCCCTGGGCCTAGCCCTAATTTCTAACACAAATTACAGGTAAGATAAGCGTTTGGTGGGAGGTAGTATAATGGAGTATTATTTCGGAGTAGACAAGAGATTGACGGTTGTACTACTAAAGTCCTACGACTGTTCAGGAAAACAAAGTTACTGTTACACCCCCGCCCCCCACCCACCAGACTGAAAAGCAGTAAAAAACAGGTATGGTCAGATAAAGTTTAAAAATATATTTATGTAGCCCTAACAAAATAATCTCCCTCACCCACCCTAACCCCAACGATTGTCTTTGAAACGTCCCAAAACGATCCCAACTCCCAAATCCCACCCCTCAAAAGTCTATAAAAAAAGGGCAAGGGACACTCCACTACTGGAGGGTGCTGGTGCTGGTGCATTTTGCGGCATGGGCATCATACTCCTTGCGGAGGGTGGCAAGCTCGGAGCGGAGGCTCTTAACCAAGTTCTTATACTTCAGGACCTCCTGCTCCAGGTTGGACATTCGGACTCGTAGGCGGCGTTGGCGTTCCTTGCAGCTCCTGTGGGGGGCAGCTGGTATTTCTGTTGCTTGGCGGTGGCGGTTGTCTTTGTTAGCCCGGCTCGGTCCCGCTGGCTTAGTCACGGAGGAGGATGCAGTGGTCACAGTCGAGGATGTTGTTGTTGCCCCGCTCGACTGCGTGTCCTCCTCCTCCTCCAGGGCCACCAGCCGCCGATATTCGGCGACAGTGGCCTCCAGCCTCCGTTGCCGGGCCATTCTAGCCTGCTCCCTCCGTGTTGTTGATTTGGAAGGAGCAACTATATGAAGAAAGAAAGACATAGTCTGTAACCAATGCTCCTTAGCATTAATAACACAAAGTGATTGAGCCGAAAGTTGGGTCACAGTACAAGTAGCAAATTGAAAGCACAGTACATAACTATTGAGGACAGTATCTATGTAACCTCCCACTTCTGCATCCTTGCTCTAACATTAGTGGTAGTTTAAAGAACAAATTCTACGACCACTATGGACTTCCATTACAGTCGACTATGACAGTACACCAGTCTTATTCTTCTTCTTCTCTCTTGCTTAGGGAAATTGGTACGTTATCTTATGCAAGCCGGCAGAATGACATGGACAGCACAGTGAACTTGCACCCGAGAAAAAAAGTTGCACACCATGATGAGTGAGACAGACTTGCGTTACTGTACCGGTCCAGTACATGCAGGTGGTGAAGCTATTACTTTTCTATTACGGGTGGCACTGAGAATACTCTGTTACAAGGGCTACTGCTTAATTAATTTACCTTTCACCCTACAGTGCAAATGAGTACTAGAAAAGGAAAATGAAGAAGCTAACTAATTTGATTATCTATCACTTCACATGGGACGTATTTGATGACATATGGGATGACTTTAGGTGCTTTGCTTAATATTGAGTGAACAGTGATACACCCACACATGAATGACGTACTACAAGTAAACTAAAGTTATTAAGAGAGGTACGGAGTGTCCACCGTAATAACCAGATATATGCTGTGATTGCAGACGCAATACAAAGTACTGCTACTATTCATGGTAGTATTGGACACATTTACAATTTCTTTTCCTTGCCTTCCCTGCACTGGAACGGACGTGCGGGTGCGGTGGTACATGCTCTTCAAGGTAACACTTACTTCATCTGGCGACCATCTACTCTCTCTAGATACACATGTGCTATCTAAGAGTCAGAGAATACCATGCTCCAGGCATCCATTCAGTCAAAGTATATGCACACATACAGTTTCTGTTTCACCCACTAAGGCTGCTGTCCTTCCACCCATCCTTGCTTCATCATTGACCCAGCCATGCACCATACCATATTCTTTCCTTCCCAGCCACCTCGGGGGCCAAGCAAACACATATCGTTCTTCTTTGACAGCCATCATACAAGTTCGCGTCCCACTTACTTACACCCTTCATTCGCTTTTCGTTCATCCCATCCATCACGTTCGTCTAAGAACTTATTGGGATTCTTCTCACCAAAAACTTCACAGCTAAGTCGAAGTACATTTCGAGGAGGCTACTACCTGGTTGATTTGTAATACACCCGTGCAGAAAGCACACTATGCAGTCTTCAATCTCAATAAGTAAGGAATATATAGCTTACCTGTTTCCGCCACCACCGTTTGAACCCCCACAGGACCGTCCGCCGGCTCTTGCACCGCCTCCTCCCCAGAGTCCGCCGAGTCCTCGCCCAACACAGCCACCTCCGCGCTGGCCCCGTCACCAGATGTTACACCTACAAAGTACATTTAAGAATGTTAGAATACACCACTCACTACTATATAATATTTGGTCTAGGAGAAATGTTAAAAAAACTGAATACAATGTAATAATTTGTGACTGTCTACTCCAAAGTAAAAATGTCCCATTTTCCAGGGAAGGCTGTTGTCTTGCTGCACTTTTATGCACAACTGATGAATGCTTGCTTTTGATTTTTAACACGCACCACTTTTTCTCCTAACAGACAGAAGCTTGACTCCTAAGAACACGACCAGGATCAAGTTCAAACCAGGTGAGAGCTCGGCTCGACCACAAGAAATGTGTCCAATTAATCGTCAGCACTAACTACTTTTCCGTTTTCAGTTAAATAGTTTTATGACAAAGTAGATTTTAATAAATGTGTTTACTTTTAATAAAGCTTTTAAACTTAAATAGACTCTGTGGTTTTTGTTCCTCCAGACTAGAGTGGATGAGCTAAAGGTTTTGGAATTTTTGCAAGCATGAGTGCCTCTGACACTTCTTGACTGTGCTGTGACTCCGTACTCTCTTGTCCTGCGTACGATAATCTAGAGATCATTGGGGATCAATAATCGGTGACTTCGGGAGCTGAATGACTCTGCCACACTATCTAGTCAGTAAGGAGACAGTGCATAGAGCTATTGCTGAATAGAATGGGAGTCCAATGGAATTGCCAAATGTCCAATCTTAGTTAGCTACACAGACAGACTAATAAGAATAGTCTAGTAATACCACAGGGAGTCATATTCGAGGCAGGATAAGAATTTATATCCAGTCTACAAGAAGATCAAAGACGATTTAGAAAAAATCGAATGAGGAACGCTAGGAAAAAATAGGTACTCTTTATTAAAATGTAAACTTACTGGGGCCAGCAAAGGAGCCCTCGCCTGCCCGATCCTGGCCTGCATCCTCAGCACCCTCCTCCTGTGTCCTCTTGCCCTTGGGGGGAGCTGATGTACAACATGAAAGAAAGAAAAACCAGAAAACATGGATGAGATTTTTCAACCAAATCAAACATTTCAAAAGAACAATAACAAAATATTTTGGAGAAATAGCAAATAGATAGACAACTATTCCACGGGATCTATCTCATGTGGTATACTACGTTATTCGTATTGCCTGATTTGCGGAACGTTGACTTAGAAAGTTCCTATGTAACTCAATAAACAGACTACTAAAGAGGTTTGCCTAGGCCTGGCACTGCAGGCAGCAGTCCGCAGCACGCGAAGTGACAGACAAAGTCCATCCTGCTTGCAGATCAGTGAATACTCAAACTATCAATCCACCCACCACCGCCACTATTTCTTCTTATAGCCATGTGTCTAAAGGAAGGACTGGACTTCAGTCTATTGGGGCTGATTTAGAAGTCCCTTGCCGCTCATTTTCCTCCATTGTTGCGTGCCTTTTGTGACGCAGCGGCATCGCCATGGTGTTGGTGTGGCGTATATATTAAAAAAAAACACATATGGCATATGGGCGATGCATCACGTTGTAAAGCCCTGCGCCATCAGGGGGCGTTCCGGCGCAAGGGAGGGCGTACCTGCGCAGGAACGAATCCTAAAAGTGGCTGAGGGAAATCTACAAGATGTCAATCAGTCACTTTTAGGACAATGATGCATGACTCAAACCCTGCGCGCTTGAAGCCGACGTACGGCTTGATGCAGCATTGGGGAGATAGGGTACCCCAGAGCATTGCTGGAGCTGCGCCATCGTTGGCACGCAACTCCAGCAATGCGCTGCCTTTACGGCACAGATGCGTAAGGCTTCTGTGACGTTTTGGGCCAATGGGTGGTGGTGGCATGGCACACAATTACTGCCGCATCCCTGCTACTTTGCAGGGATGCGCCGGTAATTGAAAATATGACCCTTAGTGTCTAGCATTACGCAGTTCTTATCTTTACACTACACTCATACATAATTTCTCAGGCCAATGAAATGCTTCTGAACACAACATACAAAACAAAGAAGCATAGTAGCAAGCAAGGCTACTGAGAAGGAGAGCAGTGCACCTGAAATGCATAGAAGATTTTGAAATATAATTTACCTCAATGTAATCGGCAGCATTATTGCTCTTGGTAAAGAACAAAGATTTGCAAATAACAGAGCCGGATAAAACAGAGTAGTAAATGAATAGCTACTACTACTCACCAAGCCCGGGGACCTCTACGCCGAGCGCGTCCAGCAAGTCCGTTCCCTGACATCGGTCCAGCGGTGGGTGGCCTGGTTATATGTGCGCCGGACCCCAGAGAGCTTATACATGGCCCGGCACACCGCTTGCGGCGCTCCCGGATGCCATAGCCAGTCGCGATCTTGCCGCCTCCCAGGATCGTCTTGGGGAGGCGGCGCTGGACGTCGAAGATGAGTGCCGCCACTTCCTCCGCGCTGAAGATCTCCCGCGGGACCACTTGCTCCCCCCTCAAACGCCCGCACGGGAGCCGGGCACGGGGTGCGGGACCCTTCCCCTTCTCAGGGTGCTTCCCGGCTCCCTTTACCATGGTCTGGGCAGAAATACAGTTAAATGATAAACAAGAAATAGAATAGTGAAGAAGAAAATAAAAGAGTTTAAAAAAGTAGTTTAAAAGTAACTAAAAGCAGCAGAAAACACAAAAATATAGAGCTAGAAAAATAGAGGGATAGATAATAAGTAAAATTAGATCAAATAAACTTCAAACAAGCAAAGGATGGCAGAGATTGAGAGAGGATAGAGAAAGCATGCCCAGAACCATAGCAATGAATGAGAAACAAGATGGCCGCGCCCGTTCACGACCGCGTGGGTAAGTTCGCGCGAGATTTTCCTCGCGAGCACGCGCGAAATTGTACTAGCGAGCAGCACACTTTGCGAGATTACACATAGCGGCCAGAAACGGAATTACGTCACGCAAACAAGATGGCCGCGCCCGTGTACGACCGATAGGGTAACTTGGCAAACGTATAGCTAGAAGCGCCTCGCGAACACGCGCAAGATCACGCGAACATACACGTCGCAAAAAAAACAATTTTGTATTCGCACGCATTCGCGGCTTCCGAAATCGATCTCGCACGGATTTGTGCCCCAAAATATGCGCGAAATTGCAGAAAAAACGATTTTAGCTAAACTGAAAGCAATGAGCAGGTGCAAAAGTTCAAACTTAACATTAGTAACATTCAAGGTAGTGCTTCCTGAGGGGCCCCTCCAGAGTTTGCAACTATTCTATGACCCTGCTATGACCCAAACAGCAGGCTCATAGAATAGCTACAAGTAGACCATAAAGGTCCTGTGAAAAAAAATTTCACTGCAACAAAAAGCAAATTACAGATAAGGAAGGAAGCAGGTGCCAGCCAGACTGGAACTTTCAAAATTACTGACACATTAATGACCCACAAATTAATTGATGGCAGTTGAAGAAGGGCAGGTGTGCTTGCTTTTTTCAACCACCATAATCTACAGTGATAAATAAACCTAATGGGTGGCAGTGAGGATGTACCAGAGGGTGGCATGGGTGTCCCAGAGGTTGGCAGTGGTGAAACAGAGGGTGCTGTGAACCTGTGATGATAAACCAGACGTAGAAACAACATAGTCGCGGCCGTTGCGAGCCGAAAAGTAAGTTCGCAATTGCGAACTTGTCCCAAAATCGGCGCGAACGCGCGCCAACACAAAAAACGGGAAAATCCGCAAATCCGCTAGAGTTCGCGTATCTTCGCGGATTGCGAATCCGTAAATCCGCAATTTCGCGTACGCGAGATCCGCTAGATCCGCCCATGCTTAGAAACCATGCTTACTTCGTCAATGATAAGAAGTTTCATTTTCCTCAAGACTCTTGAAACTTCACAACAAGCATCTCCAGATAACTTGTGGTATTGTAATTTGTTATCATGCTCCACTGGCAGCATCAGTAGACGATGCAAAGTAATACCTTTAATGTTATGTGCTGCCAGTCCAGTTGGAGCGGTGACAACACAAGACAGCGATGACTCAGTCCTTTCCTTCAAATAACATGAAATTGCTTTAATGAGGAAACTCTTTCCAGTTCCCGCTTCACCACTCACGTACAGTCGGACAGGCTTCAACGACGTACATGAGCACTCTTTCTTCTCATGACTTAATCCATGATCAATTTGCTTGGTAACTTCGTCATATATTTTCCTCTGCTCAACGTTGAGTTGTCTTTCCAATTCTTCTAAGTTAACCGCATCCTCCTGAGCATGTGCCATGGCTCTTTCCACTTCATTCATGGCAGTGGCAGCTTCATTTTCGATAACAGGTCCTCCTAGTGGATCCTGACTCAATGAAACAGAACTCTGACTGTCCTGAGAACTGTCTCTGGCAATCTCGGCTGCAATCGTTGCTTCCTGCTCGATTTCCGCATTCAACATTTCTACATATTTGGGAAAAGCAGGACATTCTATGGTCTCCTAGGCGGCAGTGAAAGAGTCTTCGTAACAGAGGAAATCTCCAAGCAGTTCCTCTTCTGCACGCCAAGGCTTGAAAAGTTGCAAAAGTGCTAAATAGAAAAACTCCTTTTTTTCAGGAGATTCGCCACTCAATTTTCGATGGTTTACCAAGTGGCATTTTCTTTGCTTGACCAGACATCCCTCACTTCCAATTACAGCATACACTCCTTTATCAATATCTTCTTTGATGTTCCTCTTGAATATGTAATTTTGTAGAACCTCATACAGACAAACATTCTCAAGGTGACTGCTTCGATTTGGATAATATGTATCCAACATGTTGGTCTTCAAAATGTCAGTACTGTTTGGCTCCTTTTCCGCCAAATACTCAATTTCCCGCACAGGTTTCAGAACTCGATTACGCGTTGCAGCAAGACCAAGACTCGCCCAAACGATACTCCTAGATTTGGCATAGAGACTTGCTGAAGACAACCGGTCAGAACATTCGTAAGCTCCGATTTCTCGATGCGACAACATCTTCAGACTGAAACTGTACAACTTCTTACTGAGGCTCTTTTCATGGGAAATGTCCTCCCACATATCCTTCAATTCTGTCTTTTCTTTTTTGGTGATGTAAGATGTCACATACCGAGCCACAGCCATACAGTTATCAGCCACAAACTGTATATCCATGTTATCATTCCACATGGACAAAATTACTGGGTTGTAGTCGTTGATGTACTTGGACTCTTCATTCCTCTTCAAATTGTATGTGTTTTTAGGTGATTTCTTCATCACATTATGTCACAGCGAAGACATCAAACTGTTCACTCTTCCTTTAGAAATCACCGGTCGTGGAAAGGCGAAACAACATTTGGTGTAGAACTTGTCCTTGTTTCTGAATTTACGACGACAGTACTTTCCGCAACGATGGCTTTGGAAGCGTAGAACTTGTTCTCTTAGGCTTTTGTCCTCCTTTGCGTTTGGAACAGCACATGTAGAATACTGTTCTATGAAACTCATCACTAACAGCCTTATTCATCAACGGGCCGTTTTGCGAGCCCCTAATAGCGATTCATAGCGAATCGCTATTAAGGACTCGCAATACGGGATTCATGTAGGAATTGCTAAATAAATAGCGATTCCTACACATTCCTTATTTGCGAGTAGCAAATTGCTAATCGCAAATAAGGAATAACTCCCCATTCATTCCTAAGGGCCAAAAGGCCCATAGGAATGAATGGGGAGTATTCCTTATTTGCGATTAGCAATTAGCTAATCGCAAATAAGATAGCGATTTAAAGGGTGCCAGGGGTGTCCAAAGGACACCCTGTAGCACCCCTTAAACGCAAATTGAAACAGGTGTTGCGCACACACATGTCCAAAGGACATGTGTGTGTGCAACATGCAACTTAGAAAAATGCTTTTAAAAGCATTTTTCTAAGTTTTTGCTACTTACCGAGAGGTCTGACCTCTCGGTAAATAGCGGCCCAAAATTGCATTTTCGCAATTTTAAAATGCTTCATGAATTGCATTTAAGGAATCTCAAATAGAGATTCCTTAAATTCAATTCTTCGCAAATGTGCGAATTCTTAAATAGCGAATTTTGCATTTGGGATGATGAATCCCAAATGCAAAAATTGCACTCGCAAAAGGCAAGATTCTGAGAATCTTGCCCTTTGCGAGTGCAATTTAGCTTGATGAATCAGGCGGTAAGTCTTCTGGATCTGTTCCAAATTTAAGTGCATCCTTGATCCACAGCAGCATATGTATATGAGGAGCACCTCTTGCTTGGTACTCCTTTCTCCAGAAGAAATCCAACACCTCTCCAAGAGGTGGATTCTTCTTATTCATGATGAAAGACATCATAGCTTCAAATCTATGATTGAAGTATCTGCATACATTCACTGGATCCAAAGAGCACAGTTCTCCGGGTTTCTTGAATTCGATGTTTTCGATGTTTCCATTTGCCTCTCGTAGAAATTCAAGTAAGTCTTCCCAGCCATACTCGGCACAGCTCAGAGTGAGGAACCATGTGGGAGTTCCTAAGTTCCTCAGCATACATTTTAAATCACCATGACGACGGTACCAGTACTCATTAGTACCACGCTGACACGCCATGAGATTAATCAGGTGACAATCCAAAATACTGTCTTGGACATTGACTTTATCCATAAAGTCACTTGCCGAGATGTTTTGCATCTGTGTACCACTTTTCAAGATGTGGTTCACTGCATATGACAGTCCAGACAGATCGCTTTCAAACAGGAGATGAAACAAATAGGGAATGCATTGTCGAAACCTAGCATCTTCTGCATACAATCGTAAAGTCCGGTATTCAGAAGCAGGAATTTGATGAGGTCGCTCATCATATCTTCCTCCTTGACCTGTTGGAAATAGATGTGGGAAACACCGAGCTTCCAAACTTTCCTCCCAGACACTAATGGGACTCCCTTTGGCTTGTTTCATTTGAAACAACTCAATAGCATTCCCCATGACTTCCTTGGAATGCAAAGGATGAACACTATAATGTTCATATATTTCTTCACTTTTAGAGGGTTCTACTTTCTCAATTTGACCAGCACACAAATCGCTATCCTCTTCCTCACTTACTTCCTCTTCTGCAACATATACATTCTTATAGTACTTATTATTTTTTTTCAAATACAATGTTGCCTTTTTCACTTTCCTAACATCTACTAAATCTTGCCATATTTTCTGATTCTTTGTCGGAACCCCATTAACTAAGATAACCAGAGGTTCCTCTTCCACTTTTTCTACTCCAATTGTGTTAATGTTTTTCTTCAAATCTAGAGGCAAATAAACAACTCTTCCCTTTAATCCTCTCTGTAAATCTGATGGAGGCAATTTCCCTGTCTTTGGCTCCATTCTTACAATAGCCTGAAAGGGATGGATACTTTGAATCAAAATAGATTCATAAGTATTTAAATCCTTCAATTCAGAAGGAATCTCAACCAATTCCAGATTATTATGAACCGCTCTAGCAGGCATCTGGTTTTGATTTAATTTATTACAACAATAAGTACACACACGTTGATCCGATCCCAAATCAAAACAATTTTCTACCATCAAGTATGTTGCGAAATCCTTCCATTCACTATTATTTTCCCTTTCACTTTTTGCATATAAATCCACTAACTTAGTCTGATTCTTATAATAAGTGCGTCGACAACACACACAAGTGAAATTAGGCCTCTCACTTGATTTCACCTGAAACGTGGCAATTTCCTTCTGAAAATTATCTGTACTGGAAACCTGTACACTATCTTCCACATTACCCTCTTCTTCTGGGTCAATTTCAACATTCTCCTCTTTACTTCCAAAGTAACAAAACTCAATTTCTTCACACATATTCTTCACATCTATTTCAGAACCATGCAAAAGAGCAGCACATAATTGTTTAAGCATAACTGCTGGACTCTTAGCATACTACAACATTCTAACTAATATCCTCACTTTATTATGATGCACTGCTAGCATCCTGAAATGATGAAAAACACTCTGGCATACTCTCCTGGAAAGACAAGCCAGTGAATGACCATGCAAACCTGTCACTACTCTCACTCTGCAAGGATCTAATTCTTGCAACAACTTCATTTTCTGCTTCAAACTTTTCTTATTAAATGTCCGTACAAAATCACAAAGCAAATTGATGGAATCCTGTCGCACACTGCAAATACTACTACACTTCCAGGTGTACACAGGTCCCTTAGGACGTCTTCCTAAAACCTCATTACCTAACATCTCTTCTGCCTCTGTTGTCACAAGTTTTTCTTTTTCAACTGGACAACCATCTTTCACCTCATAAGCTCGACCGCTGGTGTCAACTGCATGCACCAAATCATTATCCTGGAAATAACTCTCCTCATTGAAAAATGCCTCACAACTTGAACTATGCATCCATTCTCCGGAAAAAACTTCACAAAAATTACTACGATTAACTGTTCTCTTCCATCTACTATTTCTTTTGAAATCATAAATTGCCTTGTTTAGCTTTCTAATTCTATTGATTATCAAAATAAATAACTTTCGTTTAATTTCAAATGCCTGAACAATAACTTTCTCAACTTTTTCTTTTCTCTTATAAAAAACAACTTTCTGTTGACCTTTCTTAATATTTTTTAACAAATTGCCAATTATCCTGTTGCGGAACATTCGTTTACGAATGTCCCTAAACTGTTGTTTCCTTCTACTATCATGCACAGAGTTATCTCTTGCTCTAGCAGTAACATTTTTGACTGGCCTTTCCTTTCCGTTTAAATTGCTTCTCTTTTTCTGGACAAAAACATTTTCTGTAGTACTACTTTTTTTTCTAGAAATGTTTCTTATGAATGTTTTCGTGGTCTTACCCGGTGCTTTCTTGGTGACTTGACGATTTTTTATTGTAGAGGACTGCTGCAGTAAATGATGGACCTGCTGTCTTTGACGTTTTGTAGCCTTTCTCATTCTATCCTTAGTTGGCATTCTCAAAATTTGAAATGATCTGCAGTTGAATCTGTGGTAAAATATAATAAAAAATGTTATTAACCACTATTACCAAACAGTAAATCAATAACAGTCATCAAAAACTTAACACACTACTTGACATTTTTACATAGAATTATTTCTAGTGCTTTCGCAAATTCAGAATACACAAATATCAGAAAAGAAATGGAATTCTTATTCATTTTACCTGTCCTGTTTTATATGTGAATCTGATCTAATTTTATGAGCATATTTTAATATTTTATTGAAGACACTACACATAACCTGTTTTTGAAGGTGTGTTTAATTTTAAATGAAACGGTTTACATTTTTACTTTTCATTTATTGTAAATTTTAAAAATAAATGTTTACAAATCGGCATCCTCATCATGTTCTTCATCATCCTCAGGATTTAAATCATCCAAGGGATCTACTTCCACTGACGTTTCAATTACAAGTTCAATGATGAGGTCGAGATCAACTGATTGCTGATTGTCACTCATGGTTGATGCTGTCGTTATCTTTAAAGAAAGAGAACAACAATGAGATGTTGCAGAGTAAGAGACAAATCTCAGAGATTATAATAGTAAAATTGTTTAACAAGAGTAACATTTTGCAGTTATTATTTAGCCATGTCCAGCGATGCTGAGGAGGTGAGGCCTATGTCCAACTTTTCAGTGAACAGGACTCATCTCTTCTTAACCTTGGATAAGCCTCACCGACTCTGTGTCCCCTGCTCATACTTAAATGTACAGGGGCAGATTTATGCTAAGTGGCGCATCCCCACGGATGCACCAGTTAATGTGCACCGCTGCACTGCCACCCATAGTGTGCCGCATTTACAATGTGGAGCACCATTGAGCAAAAACAGCACAGATGCGTCACACATCTGTGCCGCAAAAGCAGCACATTGCAGGAATCTTGCATAAGCGCGACATGTCTACTGCAATGCACAGGAAGAAGCCTCACATTGCATGGTGCATCACTTCTTATGCCTGTTTCAAACAGGCGTAAGGATTTGATTCAGCAATGCTATAAAGCTGACTCAGTGAAATCTTCTAAATGTCACTGTGTTAGTTTTACAGGGCTTTCATGCAAATTAATGCATACCTTGCAACAAAACACCTATATGAAAACTGACGCAGGTTTCATGTGGCACAGGACTTTACAGCATGACACATCTGCCTAGATGCATCAAGTTATAAATATGTCGCCACATAGCAAATCTTTTGCACCGCCGCTGCGTCACAAAAGTGACGCAAAAGAGACATACACCTATCATAAATCTGTCCCTAACATTTTAAATGATTGATTCAAGATTACGATAAAGTGTGGCCTATCCAGAGGTTTGTTTGAGGTGAGGCCTACTCAGGGTTGCAGATGAAATTTACGCTTGTTGAAGAGTACAGAGGAGATAATACATGTGAAGGCCCACCAATGAAGTAAGTCATATCCACTTCACTCTTGAACAAAGGCCAGATCTCTTCTGTGTCCGTGGACAGGCCTAAACCTCATCTGCACAATTTCATTCGTAAACTTAGGAAACACAGGTGATGTAATTGAAAAATGTGGAGTTTCTTTTCCTCATTTCACAATCACATCACCTGTGTTTCCTTTGCTTAGGTATCTCATAGTGCATATGGAGTCTAGCATATCAAAGAGTACACAGAGGTTCAGCAGTGTATACAACAATTTTGACATTTACCGAAGATTCAGCTTCTTATCTTGTTGGAGATGAAGTGAGACCTGTCTTGCAACATGGTGCATCTTTTGCATCACTGCTGCATCGGTTTCATGTGGCACGGGACTTTACAGCATGACACATCTGCCTAGATGCATCATGTTGTAAATATGTCGCCACATAGCAAATCTTTTGCACCGCCGCTGCGTCACAAAAGTGACGCACAGTGACGCAAAAGAGGCATACACCTATCATAAATCTGTCCCTAACATTTTAAATGATTGATTCAGGATGACGATAAGGTGTGGCCTATCCAGAGGTTTGTTTAAGGTGAGGCCTACTCAGAGTTGCAGATGAAATTTACGCTTGTTGAAGAGTACAGAGGAGATAATGCATGTGAAAGCCTACCAATGAAGTAAGTCATGTCCACTTCACTCTTGAACAAAGGCCAGACCTCTTCTGTGTCCGTGAACAGACCTAAACCTCATCTGCACAATGTCATTCGTAAACTTAGGAAACACAGGTGATGTAATTGAAAAATGTGGAGTTTCTTTTCCTCATTTCACAATCACATCCCCTGTGTTTCCTTTGCTTAGGAATCTCATAGTGCAGATGGACTCTAGCATATCAAAGAGTACACATAAGTTGAGCAGTGTATACAACAATTTTGACATTTACAGAAGATTCAGCTTCTTATCTTGTTGGAGATGAAATGAGGCCTGTCTTGCAACATGGTGCATGTTTTGCATCACTGCTGCATCGGTTTCATGTGGCACGGGACTTTACAGCATGACACATCTGCCTAGATGCATCAAGTTGTAAATATGTCGCCACATAGCAAATCTTTTGCACCGCCGCTGCGTCACAAAAGTGACGCACAGTGACGCAAAAGAGGCATACACCTATCATAAATCTGTCCCTAACATTTTAAATGATTGATTCAGGATGACGATAAGGTGTGGCCTATCCAGAGGTTTGTTTAAGGTGAGGCCTACTCAGAGTTGCAGATGAAATTTACGCTTGTTGAAGAGTACAGAGGAGATAATGCATGTGAAAGCCTACCAATGAAGTAAGTCATGTCCACTTCACTCTTGAACAAAGGCCAGACCTCTTCTGTGTCCGTGAACAGACCTAAACCTCATCTGCACAATGTCATTCGTAAACTTAGGAAACACAGGTGATGTAATTGAAAAATGTGGAGTTTCTTTTCCTCATTTCACAATCACATCACCTGTGTTTCCTTTGCTTAGGAATCTCATAGTGCAGATGGACTCTAGCATATCAAAGAGTACACATAAGTTGAGCAGTGTATACAACAATTTTGACATTTACAGAAGATTCAGCTTCTTATCTTGTTGGAGATGAAATGAGGCCTGTCTTGCAAAATGGTGCATGTTTTGCATCACTGCTGCATCGGTTTCATGTGGCACGGGACTTTACAGCATGACACATCTGCCTAGATGCATCAAGTTGTAAATATGTCGCCACATAGCAAATATTTTGCACCGCCGCTGCGTCACAAAAGTCACACACAGTGATGCAAAATAAGCTTACACCTATCATAAATCTGTCCCTAACATTTTAAATGATTGATTCAGGATGACGATAAAGTGTGGCCTATCCAGAGGTTTGTTTGAGGTGAGGCCTACTCAGGGTTGCAGATGAAATTTACGCTTGTTGAAGAGTACAGAGGAGATAATACATGTGAAGGCCTACCAATGAAGTAAGTCATGTCCACTTCACTCTTGAACAAAGGCCAGACCTCTTCTGTGTCCGTGGACAGACCTAAACCTCATCTGCACAATGTCAGTCGTAAACTTAGGAAACACAGGTGATGTAATTGAAAAATGTGGAGTTTCTTTTCCTCATTTCACAATCACATCACCTGTGTTTCCTTTGCTTAGGTATCTCATAGTGCAGATGGACTCTAGCATATCAAAGAGTACACATAAGTTGAGCAGTGTATACAACAATTTTGACATTTACAGAAGATTCAGCTTCTTATCTTGTTGGAGATGAAATGAGGCCTGTCTTGCAACATGGTGCATGTTTTGCATCACTGCTGCATCGGTTTCATGTGGCACGGGACTTTACAGCATGACACATCTGCCTAGATGCATCACGTTGTAAATATGTCGCCACATAGCAAATATTTTGCACCGCCGCTGCGTCATAAAAGTCACACACAGTGACGCAAAATAAGCTTACACCTATCATAAATCTGTCCCTAACATTTTAAATGATTGATTCAGGGTGACGATAAAGTGTGGCCTATCCAGAAGTTTGTTTGAGGTGAGGCCTACTCAGGGTTGCAGATGAAATTTACGCTTGTTGAAGAGTACAGAGGAGATAATACATGTGAAGGCCTACCAATGAAGTAAGTCATGTCCACTTCACTCTTGAACAAAGGCCAGACCTTTTCTGTGTCCGTGGACAGACCTAAACCTCATCTGCACAATGTCATTCGTGAACTTAGGAAACACAGGTGATGTAATTGAAAAATGTGGAGTTTCTTTTCCTCATTTCACAATCACATCACCTGTGTTTCCTTTGCTTAGGTATCTCATAGTGCAGATGGACTCTAGCATATCAAAGAGTACACATAAGTTGAGCAGTGTATACAACAATTTTGACATTTACAGAAGATTCAGCTTCTTATCTTGTTGGAGATGAAATGAGGCCAGTCTTGCAACATGGTGCATGTTTTGCATCACTGCTGCATCGGTTTCATGTGGCACGGGACTTTACAGCATGACACATCTGCCTAAATGCATCAAGTTGTAAATATGTCACCACATAGCAAATCTTTTGCACCGCCGCTGCGTCACAAAAGTGACGCACAGTGACGCAATAGAGGCATACACCTATCATAAATCGTTTTTTTTAAGCCCTTGCTCCATTTTTAGATCACTTTTAACATGGCTATGTAAGTCAAATAATCAAGATCTAAATTTGCCAAGCACAGATGGGGGCGTATTTACAAGGACCTTGTACCACAGGGAAAGGTCTTAAATTAAAATGGGAAAAATAACATCAGAGAGACTCAAAGGCCTTATAAATATGCCCCAAGCAACCTATGAACCTCTAGCATTACTTATCAACAAACCTAATTGATTTCAAAAAACGTTTTTAAACACAACTTGTAAAGCAATTATGTTCATACATTCATGGGGAAGTTACTTAAAATACCCTAAGACACATGAAACCGTTTTTTTAAGCCCTTGCTCCATTTTTAGATCACTTTTAACATGGCTATGTAAGTCAAATAATCAAGATCTACATTTGCCAAGCACAGATGGGGGCGTATTTACAAGGACCTTGCACCACTTGGAAAGGTCTTAAATTAAAATGGGAAAAATAACATCAGAGAGACACAAAGGCCTTATAAATATGCCCCAAGCAACCTATGAAGCTCTAGCAGTACATATCAAGAAACCTATTTTTTTTCATAAATCGTTTTTAAACACATCAACTAAATCAATTAGATACCTACATTCAAGGGGAAATTACTTAAAATGGCCTAAGACACATGAAAGCGTTTTTTTTAAGTCCCTTGCAACATTTTTGGGTCACTTTTAACATGGCTATGTTAGTCAAATAATTAAAATCTAAATTTGCCAAGCACAGATGGGGGCATATTTACAAGGACTTTGCACCACGGGGAAAGGTCTTACATTAAAATGGGAAAAATTACAACAAAGGAAGTCAAAAGCCTTGAAAATATGCCCCAAGCAACCTATGAAACTCTAGCAGTACATATCAAGAAACCTAATTGATTTCAAAAAACGTTTTTAAACACATCTTGTAAAGCAATTATATTCATACATACATGGGGAAGTGAGTTAAAATACCCTAAGGCACATGAAAGCATTTTTGTAAGACCCTTGCACTTTTTTTGCATCACTTTTAACATGGCTATGTAACACAAAGAAACAAAATCTATTTGTAAAACACTTGACACAAAGCAACATTTTAAATACACAACTTTCTTCATAATTTTCTCCCTAAACCATACTATTCTCTACCTAAATTAAATGAATCTTTTATCACCTTAGCAAATACTTTATGAGTTTCAAAACAGTCTCAGAAACACACCAAATTGTCTTTAGCAGAGCAAAAGGTATGCACTCCAGAGTCTGCAGCTATGAAAAGCACAGAAATGCTGTAACTCATCACACATATCTCTCATGTCACCCAATCAAAACTCTTCCCTCACTTTTTTCAAATCAACACCCTTCCCCCCTCTGGCCTTTCTGCCTTTTTTGCATAGCAACCACCTCCTGAAAGACCTCTCATGTTTGCAAGTTCACACAACAATGTTTCAATTGAACTCTGAACTCTCAGTGCATCTGCGTATCCAGTGCAATCTTTCATTAAATGATTTTTTCTTGACCATTCAAATTACATCTTTCAAACAACACATCCATGCACCCTAACTTTCTGTTTTCAGCAATCAAAATCCACCAATCACTGCTACTGCTTCCTTAACACAGAAACTCCACAGTTTTTTTCATTTTAAACTCTTATTTTTCCAACTGCCATTTCATTGCCACACTTCATCTGACTGCAGCAGAACCTTCTCTCACCATGTTTTCTGTCTGGATTGTTGGACATAGTTACATCTACTGGGCTCAAAGGTATGCTGAGAACAGACATTTACCTAACCTCAATTTACAAGATGTGGAAATTAAGTGGTTTGGCCACAGAGGATTAAAATGTCACCAATTGATACCATTGGTGAAAACCTTTATGCATTTGCCTAAACCTGACCTGTTAATTGTGCACTGTGGAGGAAATTACTTGGGCACTTTGACTGGTGTAGGTCTGGAAATGCTTTTAAAGGACACCTTTGAGCAATTAATGGCACTTTTTCCTCAAACTGCCTTGGTATATTCAAATATATGCCAAAGACAGAAATGGAGGTGGTCGAACCACTTTTGTCCACAAATTGAGAAGTCGAGGAAGCATGTAAACAAATCTGTTTCAGCTTACATGAGAGACCATGGAATGGGCTCCATGTACAACAATAACTTGCATTACTACATGCAAGATATCTACAGAGGAGATGGAGTTCACTTCTCAGATGAGGGCAACAGAGTTTTCATTTTGAATTTAAGACTGTGCATTGGTACCTACTTATAAGTACCTAAATGTACCATAAACCCAAAAGCTCTTCTCAGAGCTACCCTACATCTGATCACTCACAATTATTATTTTACTCTAAGTTTTTTCACAAATTTTCAACAAAGTACGCTCCCCGGAGCCCTACCCGGTACGCGAACCGGAAGCTAACCGCGCGAAATTTTAAAAAAAATTGTTTTTTTCCGCACATATGGGCCTCCTCAGCCACCCTCAGAAAACCTAGGGGGTCAAGATACGTCTACTGTGCCCCCTTCTACCCATTCTGAACATTATTTGCCCTCCATCTTGTATTTTAATTTGACCGAAACACAAAATGGTGGACTCCCGTAACGTTGCAGGTTCGCGTACCGGGGCGCTCACCGGGAAGCGCTCCATCAAAAAAGGTGGGAAAGTAATTTACAGAAGAAACCCTGGAGACACTTTCACCAAATATAGATTTGCTCATACTACATACCAATCCCTACCATTTTCACAAATTTGGTTGGAATTCCATTTAGCCATTTAGCCTGTAGACCTCTCTAAATACCCTGAGGTAAAATACTTCACAAAACACATCTGAAGTGTTGGAATTCACAACCAATAAAAATGTTACTTTCATTTTCAATTTTTTTTTACCTGACATTTGATTGGGTATGTACCTGAATATATATAAAGGAAGAGAAGGAAACACAGCCATTTTGACTACTACTTCCTGGTGTACATTTCAATAGGATTTTCACTAATAACTTCAACTTCTTTGTAAAGGTAAGTTGTTATTTTAAAAACTGAAGTATATTGTGCACTTTAAGTTAATATGGTAAACTTTTTCTGATAGTTATATACTATCCCTCTGTAGTAGTTATAGATTTAGATAGACTTCTCTGTTATAGTTATGGATGGAGTTACGCTTCTCTTTTATAATTATGAATTTACTTACGTTAAATCACATACACTTTTTTATATTCCTACTTCCACTCTGATACTATACACTGCCCAAAGATAAATTCACTGTTAAAAACTGCCTATCTAAAATTAATCCCAACAGTGCCCTATCTCTATTAATATATATTTTTTTTATGCAAATTTCAGACAAAATGGAAGGCGAACAGAAAGTTTCATTTGAAATTGTCCTTGCAGAGACCAACCAAGAAATCATTGATCCAAATGACATTGAATTTATAGATGAAACTTGGGACCAAGAACTACTGCAATGTGTGCAATCAGTAGATGTCCTCCTTGAAAATGAGGACATTTTACACACTCAAACATTACAAGCTATGTTCAATGAAAATAACGACATTTCAGACAGTGAAATATTAGACATTTTATTAAATTTTGAAACACAATGACAATAATAAATAATTGCTTAAAAAATAAAGAAATAAAAAAAATCAACAAAACAAACAATCAATTAACATACAATATTTGAAAAGTCTATCATTCTTTTTTCCTTATAGTACGCTCCCCAGAGCGCTTCCCGGTGGGCGTACCGGGCGCTCCCCACGCAAAAAAAAACAAAATTCTTTTTTGGTTTTTTTTGCCCCGCGGGGCCCTTTTAAAGCCTCCACATCAAACCTAGGGGGTCAGGGAGGATCTACTATGCCCCCTTATGGTCATTTCCCCCTTTGTTTTGGCCTCCTCTTGTCTCTCGATCCTACCGAGAGACAAGATGGCGGCCGCTCCGCACTGTTTAGAATGTTGACAGACACCGGAGAGCCAATCAGCTTCGCTACGCGAAGTTCCGTTACGCGTCAAGTACGCGAACCGGAGCGCTGCCCGGAGCGCTGCCCGGAGCGCGCTTACAGATATATATCTTTTTTTGAACGTTAATTTATCAAAATCCACTGGATCACATATATTGAGACCTAGCAAAGGCACATCGGGCTAACAGTCCCTACAATTTTGCCAAGTTTCGTGCAAATCCATTCAGCCGTTCGGGCTAAAAGTGAGGCCAACCGCCCTATGGAAATTAACATTGGAAAAATGCGTTTTGGGACCCCCCTTTTTTCTCGCCCCCCCCTTGACGAAACCCCCCCAAATTTTCAGGGGCTGCTCAGAAACAAAATGTTCCATTTTCCTGAAAATTTCAGCCAATTCCGTCCACAAACGCCAAAGTTATTAGACATAGAATTTTCAAAAATCCCATAAAGAAAAAATCCTAACTATATATACCTACTGGCGACCGCCAGTAGGTAATACATATATATATATATATATATATATATATATATATATATTCACTGAAAAAACCATAGGTTATAGACCATATATAGTTAGGAATTAGCATTTAAAAAACCTTATTTTACTCACACAAAACCATTGAAATTCCATATATAGTTAGTTGCACTAACTATATATCGCGCACCCGCAATCCACTGCTGATCATGTCACATATTACATCATTCATGACATGGTCAGTGACATCACTGATGACATCACTGATGACATCTCAAATGACATCACTGATGAGATCACTGATGACGTCATCCAGTGACTGTGTGTTTCTGTGAAGTTTAAATATGTTTTACATATTGAAGAATGAGTAGATGTATAAGTGTCTGGACGAAGGATTTAGTAGGTGCATGACTGAATGTATGAGTGAGTGATTAAATGTGTCTCACTGAGTGCATGGGTTAGTGACTAAACTGTCTTAATTTGTGCATCATTATGTCTGTTGTTCTGTAAACTGCTGCATGTGTTGATCATTAGCTATACGAGAGGCTATATGTGTTATTAATTGGTTGCCCAAGTATTTCTATGGCAGATTGAGTTTGTGTGGGGGTGGCTGGAAGGTGTGTGACTCTATGCATAGATGTGTGAGCAGTTTATTCACTAGGTGTATGAGTTCAAGACTGCATGTGGAAACAGCTACATGGGCAGTTGACTGTGTGCATAAGTGTATTGATGAGTGAATGGATATCTCAATGCTACATGTCATAGTAAGTACATATGTTAAACACAGTACATGTGAGAGTTGGCATATATAAATAACTGTGCATGAGAGCCACTGAATGTAAATGTAAATGTAAATGTATGAATCTTATATAGCGCAGGACTTACCCTGGGGCATCTCCGCGCTTGCTTAGGGAACCCGTCCTGGTATTCCCCTGTGAGAAACCCCGGCAGGGTATCCACAAGGTGAAAGCCAGGCATCCCGCCGCGAGGGGCCGATGTGGAGATTAAGCAAGCTATTGCCCAGAGTCGCAGAGTGTGACCCCGTGAGTCGAGTAGGCACCGGAGCGAGAATTGTCGAGACCGTGGAATTTATGAGCCCTAGACCCGCCGAGGCGGGGAATCGAACCCTGGTCCACGGTCGATCTCAGATTCCGGGTCTGCCGCCTCTAACCACTGAGCCACACTTCTCCACATGAGTGAGTGGTTGTATCGATCATTGTGAACTTGTATCAGGGATTTTATAAGAGAGTAAATATGTGTTAGTATATGTTTCAATAAGTAAGGTGTGTTTAACTGTATAGTTGAAGAAATGGAGGTGAGATTGTTTCTTTGCATGACTGACTGGGTGTGTGAGTAACTCCATGGATGAGTGGCAGTGTGTGAGTGTCTGTATACACTGAGTGTATCTAAGGTTATATTAGAGTCTGAAGAGGTTTATCGTATTAGCACAAGAATAAATGTCAAATGAGAAGTCATCAGTGATGTCATCAGTGATGTCATTTGAGATGTCATCAGTGATGTCATCAGTGATGTCACTGACCATGTCATGAATGATGTAATATGTGACATGATCAGCAGTGGATTGCGGGTGCGCGATATATAGTTAGTGCAACTAACTATATATGGAATTTCAATGGTTTTGTGTGAGTAAAATAAGGTTTTTTAAATGCTAATTCCTAACTATATATGGTCTATAACCTATGGTTTTTTCAGTGAATTTTCAAGGTTTTGTAAATGCTAATTCCTAACTATATATGGTCTATAACCTATGGTTTTTTCAGTGAATTTCAATGGTTTTTTAATAGCAAATATCATAAGCTGTCGAATGTCAAGTACGTGGTAAGTGAAAACATTTTCGTGTTTATGCACACTGATCTGCTTTGAATGGTGCCCCCCCCCTCATTTCTATTAGGAGTACTCTCTCTTTGCAGATAGTGAAAGGTAGTTAACGCAGGCCTTTGCCCCCGTTGTAATCCGTCGTGCCTGCTTCTCTCTCCATTTGATTGATTGTTATCCAAGTATTTACTATTTTAGAATTAGTTCTCTTTGGTTCATTCTCTATTTACAAACAAACACAGAGTCGCAATACTCTGTTTAGTCTTTGCAGATAACGAAACATCGTGTAAAAAAAAAGAAAAGGAATCGAGCAAAATCAGTAGGCCACTAATGGGATCTCTTTTTGACCTCGCTAAAATAGAAACATTAGGAACAACCCCTCATGACAAATACAAAACTAGTGAGATGAACTGAACTCCACACAATGATGGCTGCAAAACAGCTCGGCTCCGCCACCCACCCCGCCCAAAATAACGATAAAGAGCGGCTGCCATGATTGGTTGCGGAATGGCCACGACGGAGCTACGAAATGGTGCTGCTCTCATGCTAACCCCAGCTTCAGTCAGAAACATCCAGAAACACTGTAGACTACCAATTCGATCAGTTCCGGTAGCGCCCCAATGTAACCCGGTAGAGAAGAACTAGCCCTCCCCTCTTTGACTGATGGTTCTTGTTGCCTGTCCCTTCTGTTGTCATTTAACAGAACTATTTAGCCTGCTGAAAGGGGTTGTGTTTCGACCGCTGGTTGGTGGAGACATTTTGACTATATTCTGGACCTGCGTTGTCGCGTAATGCGTCATATGACGCGCCGCGTTAGCGCATCCGGAAGTCATCCGGGGCGCGCAGTGCGTAACGTAAGCATAACAAGTCATGTGACTTGTTAATAAAACTTTTCATTGGTTCATTTTACTTTTCTTATTCTAATGATGAAAGCCTTGGTCATATCACCTAAAAATTACGCTTTTAATTACTTCCGAACATTATTTTTTCTTAAATATATGTTATAATGTTCCAGGCTAATGTACTTTCCCGGAAATTTTACAACTGTCCTGCAAGTAAAATATATTCTTTTTTCGAGAAAAAGAGCGTTTCTTCGTCCCATGACGGAGCCGTTGAGCAAAAGAGGGTCGACCTGCTGTCTTAGTCGCCGATACGCCTGAATATGAGATTCTTATCGATCACTTTATGTTGCAGGAATAGAAAACACAACAGCCCTTGACCATTTATCTTTACTGCGTTCCTTCGTATTATACCTTTTACCCTTCATGTAATTGGTCTGCTTTATTTCACTTGCCTTTTAATGATTCTAAAACAGTGACTATCATTAAAAACTTTACCAATGTATATACTACTACCATGTTTTCTTTTAAAAACCTTTATTGTGAAAATTTCATTATACAAATACGAGCCTATAACCACGTGGGCCTGCCACGGAGCAAACTGTAATCGTATATGATGAATAGACATTTACACTGTAGAGGAACGTAACGGGCGGGCCATTAGGTTGCAAGAACTAAGGTGTCTAACAGTTACGGAATCGGTGGACGTACATTTTATAATTAAAATACGACAGGGCCAGTTACAATAAAATTATCTAGATATACATTTGCGGGCAAGTACCATGGGTGACGTTAATTCGAACTTTCAACAGTACAGTAATCAATAACACATCAGAACTTAATATCAATAGGGATGTCGAAATATTCAATCAATTCTCGTCCCCGCCCGCCATGTGCTTCAAAACTGCATACGTATCTCGTGATTTCAAGGTTCTGCAACCAGTACACAACAAGGAGTTACGAGTCCCATTTATTCCGGCGCCATTTTGGGCGAGGACGGGCAGGTCCAGGATATAGTCAAAATGTCTCTACCAACCATCGACTATGATGATGTTCATATGCTGTATTTATTAGAGTAACACTCATCTGTCCACATGAAATTAATTTACCACAATCTAAACATGTCATTTTAATCTTTCTAAAGTTCTTCTAAATATTTGGGACCGTTTCCCTTGCCTCTGAAGCTCTCAGTGCCACTTCTTTGATGAATGTACTAGCAGGTCAGGGGTTCTCCTCCAAATCTCTCTTTTATGCAGCACTATAATTAATTGGTGCCACCTCTCCATATGACGATGCATGGTATAGTTACAACAACTATATTTTTTTTCGGTTCCTCTGGAGAGTTCATCGTGGCAGATGAAGCGTGTAACGTACCGGGCATTTACCTTTTTTTGCATGTACAGGAAAGGAAAAAAAAATCGAGCGTCCAAGTTCTAAGGTGTCCCAGGGCCATTTTAGTGGACCAGGCCCAAATCCAAAGAACAGGCCGCCATTTTGAGAGTCCTCTTGCAGCCGCCTGTCGCTGTAGCATCAAGAGCAGCCGAAACTCAGCTGAATGGCAACTGAAACGGTAAATGGGCGCCCCACTACATTTCAGCATTGTAGGATGACCACACCAGTACAGCAACTTGCTAGACATCACCTCGGTGCCATCCGGATCTCGGCGCCCCACTGCAGATGAAGAGCCTCTCAACTATGAAACCACCACGGTGACATCCGGATCTTGGCGCGTTGTGCTGCCTTCGGCCTATTCGCACATCGGTCCGCTACTGACGCCATCTCACAGGCTAATGGGGTGACCCACGCCGAGTTTCAGCATTGTAGGATGACCACACCAACTTGCTAGACATCACCTCGGTGCCATCCGAATCTTGGCATCTCAACGCCTAGTGGTATCTTCCATACAGAAAATATTGTTACGCTGCCTTTGGCCCCATTCGCACATCAGTCCGCAACTTAGACATCACCTCGGTGCCATCCGGATCTTGGCATCTCAGCGCCTTGTGGTGTCAGTCAGAAAATATTGTTGCGCTGCCTTTGGCCCCATTCGCACATCAGTCCGCTACTGACACCATCTCACAGGCCAATAGGGCGCCCCACGCCGACTTTTACCATTGTACGATGGCCACACCAGTGGCACAACTTGCTAGACATCACCTCCGTGCCATCCGAATCTTGGCATCTCAACGCCTAGTGGTATCTTCCATACAGAAAATCTTGTTACGCTACCTTTGGCCCCATTCGCACATCGGTCCGCAACTTAGACATCACCTCGGTGCCATCCGGATCTTGGCATCTCAGCGCCTTGTGGTGTCTTCTACTCTGAAAATATTGTAGAAAATATTGTTGCGCTGCCTTTGGCCCCATTCACACATCAGTCCGCTACTGACACCATCTCACAGGCCAACAGGGCGCCCCACGCCGACTTTTACCATTGTACGATGGCCACACCAGTGCCACAACTTGCTAGACACCACCTCGGTGCCATCCGGATCTTGGCATCTCAGCGCCTTGTGGTGTCTTCAAATCAGAAAATATTGTTGCGCTGCCTTTGGCCCCATTCGCACATCGGTCTGCTACTGACGCCATCTCACAGGCCAACGGGGCGCCCCACGCCGACTTTCAACATTGTAGGATGGCCACAGAAGTGCGACAACTTACTAGACACCACCTCGGTGCCATCCGGATCTTGGCGCGTTGTGCTGCCTTCGGCCTATTCGCACATCGGTCCGCTACTGACGCAAACTCACAGGCCAACGGGGCGCCCCACGCCGACTTTCAGCATTGTAGGATGGCCACACCAGTGCGGCAACTTGCTACACACCACCTCGGTGCCATCCGGATCTTGGAATCTCAGCGCCTAGTGGTGTCTTCTATTCCGAAAATATTGTTGCGCTGCCTTCGGCCCCATTCACACATCGATCCGCTACTGACACCATCTCACAGTCCAACGGGGCGCCCCACGCCGACTTTCAGCATTGTAGGATGGCCACACCAGTGCGGCAACTTACTAGACACCACCTCGGTGCCATCCGGATCTTGGCGCGTTGTGCTGCCTTCGGCCTATTCGCACATCGGTCCGCTACTGACGCAAACTCACAGGCCAACGGGGCGCCCCACGCCGACTTTCAGCATTGTTGGATGGCCACACCAGTGCGGCAACTTACTAGACACCACCTCGGTGCCATCCGGATCTTGGCGCGTTGTGCTGCCTTCGGCCTATTCGCACATCGGTCCGCTACTGACGCAAACTCACAGGCCAACGGGGCGGCCCACGCCGACTTTCAGCATTGTTGGATGGCCACACCAGTGCGGCAACTTACTAGACACCACCTCGGTGCCATCCGGATCTTGGCGCGTTGTGCTGCCTTCGGCCTATTCGCACATCGGTCCGCTACTGACGCAAACGCACAGGCCAACGGGGCGCCCCACGCCGACTTTCAGCATTGTAGGATGGCCACACCAGTGCTGCAACTTGCTGGACACCACCTCGGTGCCATCCGGATCTTGGCGCATTGTGTTGCCTTCGGCCTATTCGCACATCGGTCCGCTACTGACGCCGCCTCACGTGCCAACGGGGCGCCCCACGCCGACTTTCAGCATTGTAGGATGGCCACACCAGTGCTGCAACTTTCTGGACACCACCTCGGTGCCATCCGGATCTTGGCGCGTTGTGTTGCCTTCGGCCTATTCGCACATCGGTCCGCTACTGACGCCGCCTCACGTGCCAACGGGGCGCCCCACGCCGACTTTCAGCATTGTAGGATGGCCACACCAGTGCTGCAACTTGCTGGACACCACCTCGGTGCCATCCGGATCTTGGCGCGTTGTGTTGCCTTCGGCCTATTCGCACATCGGTCCGCTACTGACGCCGCCTCACGTGCCAACGGGGCGCCCCACGCCGACTTTCAGCATTGTAGGATGGCCACACCAGTGCTGCAACTTGCTGGACACCACCTCGGTGCCATCCGGATCTTGGCGCGTTGTGTTGCCTTCGGCCTATTCGCACATCGGTCTGCTACTGACGCCGCCTCACGTGCCAACGTATTTTCTCCGCATTTTACACCCTATGCCGCATAACAGGTCATGTGACTTGTTTATAAAACTTTTCATTGGTTCATTTTACTTTTGGTTTCCTAATGATGGAAGGCTTGATCATGTGACCTAAAAACAACACTTTTCATTGGATGAAAACTTTTTTTTTTTCCCAAACGATGAAAGCCCCACCTTGTTTCTGGATGTTTCAGACTGAAGCTGGCGTCAGCATGAGAGCACCACCATCTCGTAGCTCAGTCGTGGTCATTCCGCGAGCAATCATGGCAGCCGCTCCCCACCAGAAGCCTGCAGGAGTCGGAGCCCCCAAAACTTTTGATGAATTCTCAAGGCGGAGGGGACGCTTTCGAGAATGGGGTCCAAGACCTAGCAGACAAGCGTCCGATTTCCAAGGTGTCCCAGGGCCATTTCAGTGGACCAGGCCCAAAAAGGAAACAGCCTGCCGCCATTTTGAGAGTCCTGTGACAGCCGCCTATCGCTGCACCGCAAGAGTGGGCGCAACTCAGCTGAATTGCGGCTTTTGACACAGTGGACCAAAAACGGACGGAATGGCAACTGAAACGGTAAAGGGGCGCCCCACTACAACAGATGACACTCCACCTGGAGAGGCCCGTTCACCGCCTCCCCCGGGACGCCCCGCGCCGTTATTCGGAGCAGCATTGTAGGATACCAAAACCAGTGCGGCAACTTACTGGACATCACCTTGGTGCCATCGTTCTGCTGCCTTGGAACTATTCGCGCAACAGTTTGCTACTGATGACCCACCCCCCGCGACGCCCCATGCCGTTATTTGCTGGGTGGCAACTTACTAGACATCACTTTAGTGTCATCTAGATTTCAGCGCGTTCTGCTGCCTTGGAACTATTGGCCCAACAGTTTGCTACTGATGACCCACCCCCCGCGACGCCCCACGCCGGAAATCTGGACGTTGTGCTGCGTTGGGACTATTCGCACAGCCGACCGCTACTTCGTTGTTTTTCCCTAAAAATGTTTATATGTTATTACTATTTTTGTTTTCTTGTATATATTTATAAATTATTAAAGTTTTATAATCTTACTACTTTGTCGGAGTGCTATATATTTTTAATGTGACACATAATTGTAAAAACTTTGATGTACAAAGAGTCATCCCTGGAATCTTCCGCTTCAGGATCGGTCCCCTCCCCAATCACAATACAGGATGGTTTTCAGATAATAGCAACGCTTCTGCTGTGACGGATCTCATCGAGTGTGGGCCTTGATCTACTATAACTCCTTTGAAGAGGGGTGATTCTTTACAGCTGTGGCCATAAACTACATCTGCAGGGCTAGCTGATACCCTAGGACCAGCCTGGACAATCGGACACAGAGGAAAAGGAGTGTCAGAGGGTGCGGTAGTGAATAGGGCGAAAGGGAGGTGTCGGGCGGGCACAGGGTGTGATTCTCAGGGAAGAGCAGCGCAGATGGGGGGAGGTTTATTACCCATGCATAAGACAGAGAGCGGGGGTGACCACTGCCTGGGGGAGATGCTTGCGAGGGTGGGGAGCCATGCTAAGGATCGACAGCGTGCACAGAGTGGGTCTGGTCAAGGCATCTAAAATGGCTGCCGTGCACGACAAAAGTGTGGCATTTGAAAAAAGACAAGATGGCGCAGACAATGTTTTTCAACACTTCCTGATTTCCTTCGAATCGAACGTTAACAGACGTTGGGGCATATTACCAAAGTTAAGCGATATTTATCCCTAACGATGCTTAGCAACGATTTTTTTACCGTCAGAAATTATCGCAGATAAACCTTGCTATTATCAAGGTTTATCGGAAATACGATAAAAAACGACCGCAATGCATTAATATCGCTGAAAACTCAGCGATATTCATGCATTACCGAGCTAATGCTCTTAGCCATGTTATCCACCTCCCATTGGATAACATGGCTAAGAACTGCTCAGGGCAGGTGGTAGCTTTTGGAGATATTCGCGCTTATCTCGAATATTTCCAAAAGTTGATAATAGGAGATAGCGATGTTAGGGACTGTTTCCAGTCGCTAACATCTTGGCATGCCCACTTTGCATGTCATTAGTGATAAATATCACTCACATGCAAAGTGGGGCCCAAGATGGTCGCTATATTCTACTAGCCGTCGCTAACTGGTGTTAGCAACAGCTAGGTAATACACATATAATTTTATCTCCGCGAAGCGGAGCGCTGTTACAGATATATATCTTGTTTCTGAACGTTAATTTCTCAAAATGCACTGAAGCACATATATTGAGACCTAGCAAAGGCACATCGGGCTACCAGTCGCTACAATTTTGCCAAGTTTCGTGCAAATCCATTCAGCTGTTCGATCCTACCGAGAGACAAGATGGCGGCCGCTACGGACTGTTTGGAATGTTTACAGACACCGGAGAGCCAATCAGCTTCGCTTCGCAAAGCTCCGTAACGCGAAAAGTACGCGAAGCGGTGCGCTGTTACAGATATATATCTTTTTTTGAACGTTAATTTCTCAAAATCCACTGGAGCACATATATTGAGATCTAGCAAAGGCACATCGGGCTACCAGTCCCTACAATTTTGCCAAGTTTCGTGCAAATCCATTCAGCTGTTCGATTATTATTATTTTTATTTTTTTTTGCCCCGCGGGGCCCTTTTAAAACCTCCACATCAAACCTAGGGGGTGAGCGACAATGTACTATGCCCCCTTATGGTCATTTGCCCCTTCGCTTTGGCCTCCTCTTGTCTCTCGATCCTACCGAGAGACAAGATGGCGGCCGCTACGGACTGTTTGGAATGTTGACAGACGCCGGAGAACCAATCAGCTTCGCTTCACAAAGCTCCGTTGCGCGTAAAGTACGCGTCCTGGGACGCTGCCAGGTCCGCTGTTACAGATATATATCTTTTTTTAAACGTTAATTTCTCAAAATCCACTGGAGCACATATATTGAGACCTACAAAAGGCACATCGGGCTACCAGTCCCTACAATTTTGCCAAGTTTCGTGCAAATCCATTCAGCCGTTCGGGCTAAAAGTGAGGCCAACCGCCCTATGGAAAACTCAATGTTAAAAACACGTTTTGGGACCCCCCTTTTTTCTCGGCCCCCCCATGACGAACCCCCCCCAAATTTTCAAGGGCTGCTCAGAAACAAAATGTGCCATTTTCCTGAAAATTTCAGCCAATTCCGTCCACAAACGCCAAAGTTATTAGACATAGAATTTTCAAAAAACCCATAGAGAAAAAATCCTAACTATATATACCTACTGGCGACCGCCAGTAGGTAATATATATATATTACCTACTGGCGGTCGCCAGTAGGTATATATAGTTAGGATTTTTTCCCTATGGGATTTTTGATTATATATATATTACCTACTGGCGGTCGCCAGTAGGTATATATAGTTAGGATTTTTTCCCTATGGGATTTTTGAAAATTCTATGTCTAATAACTTTGGCGTTTGTGGACGGAATTGGCTGAAATTTTCTGGAAAATGGAACATTTTGTTTCTGAGCAGCCCCTGGAAATTTGGGGGGGTTCGTCAAGGGGGGGCCGAGAAAAAAGGGGGGTCCCAAAACGTGTTTTTAACATTGAGTTTTCCATAGGGCGGTTGGCCTCACTTTTAGCCCGAACGGCTGAATGGATTTCCACAAAACTTGGCAAAATTGTAGGGACTGGTAGCCCGATGTGCCTTTGCTAGGTCTCAATATATGTGCTTCAGTGGATTTTGAGAAATTAACGTTTAAAAAAAGATATATATCTGTAAGCGCGCTCTGGGCAGCGCTCCGGTTCGCGGACTTTACGCGTAACGGAACTTCGCGAAGCGAAGCTGATTGGCTCTCCGGTGTCTGTCAACATTCTAAACAGTCCGGAGCGGCCGCCATCTTGTCTCTCGGTAGGATCGAGAGACAAGAGGAGGCCAAAACAAAGGGGGAAATGACCATAAGGGGGCATAGTAGATCCTCCCTGACCCCCTAGGTTTAATGTGGAGGCTTTAAAAGGGCCCCGCGGGGCAAAAAAAAAACAACTTTTTTTTGTTTTTTTTGCGTGGGTAGCGCCCGGTTCGCGAACCGGGAAGCGTTCTGGGCAGCGTACTATAAGGAAAAAAGAATGATAGACTTTTCAAATACTGTATGTTAATTGATTGTTGGTTTTGTTGATTATTTTTTAATTTTTTTATTTTTTAAGCAATTATTTATTATTGTGATTGTGTTTGAAAATGTAATAACATTTCTAACATTTAACTAGTTTATGAATTACATATAAAAATGATTAAAGACTCAAACAATTTTTTAATATTACATACAATTTTATTTTTCGGATTGTTTTTCAGAATTTAATAGAACGTCTAGCATTTGACTGTCCGATATGTCCTCTTGTTGAGTGAACATAAGTTCCCACATTTGACCGTCATCATAATGAAGTAAATGATCCACAGATTCTACACATTGAACTAATTCATGGTCCCGTGATTCATCCATGAAATCTGAGTCATCATTGTCCTCAATATCTTTTTCTGTGTTGTTCTCCAGAACAATTTCGAAGGAAACATTCTGCTCACCTTCCATTTTATTGCTGTAATTTGCATAAAAAATAAATATATCAGTAGAGATAGGGCACTGTTGGGTTTAAGTTCAGACAGGTACTTGTGAGTTTATAACAGAGAAGTAATCTATGGGCACTGTATGGTTTCAGGCGTGAAGTAGTACTATTAAAAAGTGCCTGTGAAGAAGCCTAAGTAAATTCATAATTATACCACAGAAACCTAAATCAATCCATAATTATAATAAAGAAGCCTTTCTCAATGTCTAACTCTTACAGAGGGATAGTATATAACTATCTGAAAATGTTTTCAAATTTATAAAATAATATCTCACCTTCTAAAAAGAAGTTTAAGTTGTGAGTGAAAATGATCGTGCAATGTAGTTCAGGAAGTAGTAGTCAAAATGGCTGTGTTTCTCTCTCTTCCTTTATATATATTCAGGTACATAGCCAATCAAATGTCAGGTAAAAAAAGTAGAAAAGGAAAGTAACATTTTAATTGGTTGTCAATTCCAACACTTCAGATGTGTTTTGTGAAGTAATTTACCTCAGGGTATTTAGAGAGGTCTACAGGCTAAATGGTTAAATGGAATTTCAATCAAATTTGTGAAAATGGTAGGCATTGGTATGTAGTATGAGCTAATCTATATTTGGTGAAATTGTCTCCAGTCGCTTTTCTGTAAACTACTTTCCCACCTTTTTTGATGGTGCGCTTCCCAGGGAGCGACCCGGTACGCGAACTGGTGAGCGCCCCGGTTCGCGAACCTTAAGCGTTACGGGAGTCCACCATTTTGTGTTTCGGTCTAATGAAGATACAAGATGGAGGGCAAATAATGTTCAGAGGGGTAGAAGGGGGCACGGTAGACTTATCTTGACCCCCTAGGTTTTCTGAGGGTGGCTGAGGAGGCCCATATGTGCGAAAAAAAAACATTTTTTTAAAAATTTTGCGAGGTTAGCTCCCAGTTCGCGTACCGGGAAGCGCCCCAGGGAGCGTACTTTGTTGAAAATTAGTGAAAAATGTTAGAGTAAAATAATAATTGTGAGTGATCAGATATAGGGTAGCTCTGAGAAGAGCTTTTGGGTTTATGGTACATTTAGGTACTTATAAGTAGGTACCAATGCACAGTCTTAAATTCAGAATGAAAATTCTGTTGCCCTCATCTGAGAAGTGAACTCCATCTCCTCTGTAGATATCTTGCATGTAGTAACGCAAGTTATTGTTGTACAGGGAGCCCATTCCATGGTCTCTCATGTAAGCTGAAACAGATTTGTTTACATGCTTCCTCGACTTCTCAATTTGTGGACAAAATTGGTTTGACCACCTCCATTTCTGTCTTTGGCATATATTTGAATATACCAAGGCAGTCTGAGGAAAAAGTGCCATCAATTGCTCAAAGGTGTCATTTAAAAGCATTTCCAGACCTACCCCAGTCAAAGTGCCCAAATCATTACCTCCACAGTGCACAATTAACAGGTCAGGTTTTGGCAAATGCATAAAGGTTTTCACCAATGGTATCAATTGGTGACATTTTAATCCTCTGTGGCCAAACCACTTAATTTCCACATCTTGTAAATTGAGGTTAGGTAAATTCCTGTTCTCAGCATACCTCTGAGCCCAATAGATGTAACTATGTCCAACAATCCAGACAGAAAACATGGTGAGAGAAGCTTCTCCTGCAGTCAGATGAAGTGTGGCAATGAAATGGCAGTTGAAAAAATAAGAGTTTAAAATGAAAAAAACTGTGGAGTTTCTGTGTTAATGAAGCAGTAACAGTGATTTGTGGATTTTGATTGCTGAAAACAGAAAGTTAGGGTGCATGGATGAGTTGTTTGAAAGATGTATTTTGAGTGGTCAAGAAAAAATCATTAAATGAAAGAATGCACTGGATATGAGGTGCACTGAGAGTTCAGAGTTCAATTGCAACATTGTTGTGTGAACTTGCAAACACCAGAAGTCTTCCAAGAGGTGGTTGCCATGCAGAAAAGGCATGAAATGGCAGAGGGGGGAAGGGTTTTCATTTGAAAAAAGTGAGGGAAGAGTTTTGATTGGGTGACATGAGAGATATGTGTGAAGAATTACAGCATTTCTGTGCTTTTGATAGCTGCAGACTCTGGAGTGCATACCTTTTGCTCTGCTGAAGACAAATTGGTGTGTTTCTGAGACTGTTTTGAAACTCAAAGTATTTGCTAAGGTGAGAAAAGATTTCTTTAATTTAGATAGAGAATAGTGTGCTTTAAGGAGAAAATTATGAAGAAAGTTGTGTTCTTCAAATGTTGCTTTGTCTCAAGTGTTTTACAAATAGATTTTGTTTCTTTGAGAAAATGTAATTGGAGAAAATGTGAAGTATTAGTACTGACAGGGTGTTATTGTGCATAGGAGCTGTGGAGTATTTTCAAATTATGATTTGAAAATCGTTTTTGAGGAAAATGAATGGTTATAATATTTATGACAAGGACATAATGGTGTATGCTTCATTATAAGGCAATTGAGTGTCTCTGATGTTATTTTTCCCATTTTAATGTAAGACCTTTCTCTGTGGAGCATATTGCTTGTAAATATGCTCCCACCTGTGCATGGCAAATTTAGATTTTGAATGATTGTGTTACATAGCTATGTTAAAAGTGACCCAACCATGCTGCAAAGGCAATCAAAAAACGCTTTTATGTGTCTTAAGGACATTTTAAGTCATTTCCCTATGTGCAGTGTTTTCAAATTATGATTTGAAAATCGTTTTTGGGGAAAAGGAATGGTTTGTAAATTTTTGACAAGGATATAATGGTGTATGCTTCTTTATAAGGCATTTCAGTGTCTCTGATGTCATTTTTCCCATATTACATTAAAAGACCTTTCCCCGTGGGGCACATTCCTTGTAAATATGCTCCCACCTGTGCATGGCAAATTTAGATTTTGAATGTTTGTGTTACATAGCTATGTTAAAAGTGACCCAACCATGCTGGAAAGGCAATCAAAAAACGCTTTCATGTGTCTTAAGGACATTTTAAGTCATTTCCCTATGTGCAGTGTTTTCAAATTATGATTTGAAAATCGTTTTTGGGGAAAAGGAATGGTTTGTAAATTTATGACAAGGATATAATGGTGTATGCTTCTTTATAAGGCATTTCAGTGTCTCTGATGTCATTTTTCCCATATTACATTAAAAGACTTTTCCCCGTGGGGCACATTCCTTGTAAATATGGTCCCACCTGTGCATGGTAAATTTAGATTTTGACTGTTTGAGTTACATAGCCATGTTAAAAGTGACCCAAAAACTTGCAAAGGCTTTAAAAAAACACTTTCATGTGTCTTAAGGACATTTTAAGTCATTTCCCCCCGGGTGCAGTGTTTTCAAATTATGACTTGAAAATCGTTTTTGACGTAAAGGAATGTTGTTAAAATTTATGTGCGCCATATGCCCCCAAATTTCTTTTTCAGGGGTGCAGCAGGGTGTTCTTGAGACACCCCTGCACCTTTGGAAAAATTCCTACTTTGCGATGAGCTAATTGCTAATCGCAAATTGCACCTTCATTCCTATGGGCCTCCTGGCCCATGGAAATGAATGGGTAATTTGCAATTAGCAATTTGCTCATTGCAAATTAGGAATGGTAAAGAATCGCTATTTATTCCTTAAAATTCGCTATTTTGGAAATGCAAAATAGTTTGATGATACATATGGCGGTTCATCTCTAACAAGATAAGAAGCTTAGGGATACATTTATGATGACTGGCGCAATGAAGTGGACATCACTTACTTCATTGGTAGAGCTTTACATGTATTATCTCCTCTGTATTCTTCTTCAAGCGTAACTTTCATCTGCAATCCTGAGTAGGCCTCACCTTAAACAAACCTCTGGATAGGGCACACCTTATCGTCATCCTGAATTAATCATTTAAAATGCAAGGGACAGATTTATGATAGGTGTATGCCTCTTTTGCGCCACTGTGCGTCACTTTTGTGATGCAGCGGCGGTGCAAAAGATTTGCTATGAGGCGACAAAATTACAAATTGATGCATTTAGGCAGATGTGTCATGGTGTAAAAAACACCGTGCCACATGAAACTGATGCAGCAGTGATGCAAAAGATGCACCATGTTGCAAGACAGGCCTCACTTGGGGCCATATGTATGAAGCTAATTAGCATTTGCAAAGGTCGAAGTTCTGTGAATTTTGGCCTTTGCGAATGCTAATTAGACAAATGGTATGTATCAAACAAGTTTGATGCAAAATAAGGAATAGCAAAATTTGCTATTCTTTATTTTGCGATTGCACTGAAGGATTTGCAAATTTTGTGATTTCTTAAATGCAATGTATCAAACAAAAAATATGCAAAAAATGCCATTAAGGATTTGCAAATTACCACCAACTTCTAGTTGGTGGTAATTTGCGAATTCTTTTCAAAAAGCTTTTTTTCCAAAAAACAAAAGGTGCCATATGACGCCCATACATGCCCTTAGGGCATGTATGTGCGCCATATGCCCCCAAATTTCTTTTTGAGGGGTGCAGCAGGGTGTTCTTGAGACACCCCTGCACCCTTGGAAAAATTCCTAATTTGCGATGAGCTAATTGCTAATCGCAAATTGCACCTTCATTCCTATGGGCCTCCTGGCCCATGGAAATGAATGGGTAATTTGCAATTAGCAATTTGCTCATTGCAAATTAGGAATGGTAAAGAATCGGTATTTATTCCTTAAAATTCGCTATTTAGGAAATGCAAAATAGTTTGATGATACATATGGCGGTTCATCTGTAACAAGATAAGAAGCTTAGCGATACATTTATGATGACTGGCGCAATGAAGTGGACATTACTTACTTCATTAGTAGGCCTTTACATGTATTATCTCCTCTGTATTCTTCATCAAGCGTAACTTTAATCTGCAATCCTGAGTAGGCCTCACCTTAAACAAACCTCTGGATAGGCCACACCTTATCGTCATCCTGAATTAATCATTTAAAATGCTAGGGACAGATTTATGATAGGTGTATGCCTCTTTTGCGCCACTTACAAAACACTGCCCACGGGGAAATTACTTAAAATGTCCTTAAGACACATGAAAGTGTTTTTTTTAAGCCTTTGCAACTTTTTTGGGTCACTTTTAACATGGCTATGTAACTCAAACAGTCAAAATCTAAATTTACCATGCACAGGTGGGAGCATATTTACAAGGAATGTGCTCCACGGGGAAAGGTCTTTTAATGTAATATGGGAAAAATGACATCAGAGACACTGAAATGCCTTATAAAGAAGCATACACCATTATGTCCTTGTCATAAATTTACAAACCATTCCTTTTCCCTACAAACGATTTTCAAATCATAATTTGAAAACACTGTACATGGGGAAATGACTTAAAATGTCATTAATTCAAAATTTGCTATTCCTTATTTTGCGATTGCATTGAAGGATTTGCAAATTTTGCGATTCCTTAAATGCAATGTATCAAACAAAAAATATGCAAAAAATGCCATTAAGGACTTGCAAATTACCACCAACTTCTAGTTGGTGGTAATTTGCGAATTCTTTTCAAAAAGCTTTTTTTCCAAAAAACAAAAGGTGACATATGACGCCCATACATGCCCTTAGGGCATGTATGTGCGCCATATGCCCCCAAATTTCTTTATCAGGGGTGCAGAAGGGTGTTCTTGAGACACCCCTGCACCCTTGGAAAAATTCCTAATTTGCGATGAGCTAATTGCTAATCGCAAATTGCACCTTCATTCCTATGGGCCTCCTGGCCCATGCAAATGAATGGGTAATTTGCAATTAGCAATTTGCTCATTGCAAATTAGGATTGGTAAAGAATCGCTATTTATTCCTTAAAATTCGCTATTTAGGAAATGCAAAATAGTTTGATGATACATATGGTGGTTCATCTGTAACAAGATAAGAAGCTTAGGGATACATTTATGATGACTGGCGCAATAAAGTGGACATTACTTACTTCATTGGTAGGCCTTTACATGTATTATCTCCTCTGTATTCTTCATCAAACGTAACTTTAATCTGCAATCCTGAGTAGGCCTCACCTTAAACAAACCTCTGGATAGGCCACACCTTATCGTCATCCTGAATTAATCATTTAAAATGCTAGGGACAGATTTATGATAGGTGTATGCCTCTTTTGCGCCACTGTGCGTCACTTTTGTGATGCAGCGGTGGTGCAAAAGATTTGCTATGAGGCGACAAAATTACAAATTGATGCATTTAGGCAGATGTGTCATGGTGTAAAAAAACCGTGCCACATGAAACCGATGCAGCAGTGATGCAAAAGATGCACCATGTTGCAAGACAGGCCTCACTTGGGGCCATATGTATCAAGCTAATTACCATTCGGAAAGGTCAAAATTCTGCGAATTTCGGCCTTTGCAAATGCTAATTAGACAAATGGTATGTATCAAACAAGTTTGATGCAAAATAAGGAATAGCAAAATTTGCTATTACTTATTTTGCGAATGCACTGAAGGATTTGCAAATTTTGCGATTCCTTAAATGCAATGTATCAAACAAAAAACATGCAAAAAATGCCATTAAGGATTTGCAAACTACCACCAACTTCTAGTTGGTGGTAATTTGCGAATTCTTTTCAAAAAGCTTTTTTTCCAAAAAACAAAAGGTGCCATATGACGCACATACATGCCCTTAGGGCATGTATGTGCGTCATATGCCCCCAAATTTCTTTTTCAGGGGTGCACAGGGTGTTCTTGAGACACCCCTGCACCTTTGGAAAAATTCCTAATTTGTGATGAGCTAATTGCTAATCGCAAATTGCACCTTCATTCCTATGGGCCTCCTGGCCCATGGAAATGAATGGGTAATTTGCAATTAGCAATTTGCTCATCGCAAATTAGGAATGGTAAAGAATCGCTATTTATCCCTTAAAATTCGCTATTTAGGAAATGCAAAATAGTTTGATGATACATATGGCGGTTCATCTGTAACAAGATAAAAAGCTTAGGGATAGATTTATGATGACTGGCGCATCACCAGGGATGTGCCAGTCATCCTGCGCCACTGTTCCGCCACCCATGGTGTGCTGCATTTACAATGCGGCGCAGCATGGGGCAAAAATGGCACAGATGCGTGACGCATCTGTGCCGTAAAGGTGGCGCATTGCTGGAGTTGTATCGCAAGTGCGATGCAGCTCCAGCAAGGTCAGGGGTGCCCCATCTCCACAATGTTGTGTCAAGACCTATGCCTGCTTAAAGCAGGCGCAGGGTTTTGACGCAGCTTTTTCCTATCTGATTGTAAATGCGGCACACCATGGGTGGCAGAGCAGTGGTGCACGTTAACTGGTGCATGCCTGGGGATGTGCCATTTAACATAAATCTGCCCCTTTACATTTAAGTATGTGCAGGGGACACAGAGTCGGTGAGGCTTATCCAAGGTTAAGAAGAGATGAGTCCTGTTCACTGAAAAATTAGACATAGGCTTCACCTGCTCAGCATCGCTGGACATGGCTAAATAATAGCTGCAAAATGTTACTCTTGTTAAACAATTTTACTATTATAATCTCTGAGATTTGTCTCTTACTCTGCAACATCTCATTGTTGTTATCTTTCTTTAAAGATAAAGACAACATCAACATGAGCGACAATCAGCAATCAGTTGATTTCGACCTCATCATTGAACTCGTAATTGAAACATCAGTGGATGTTGATCCCTTGGATGATTTAAATCCTGAGGATGAAGAAGAACGTGATGAGGATGCAGATTTGTCCGAATTATATGACATAGGGTGGGAAGCTGACCTGCTTGAGCCTATGGAACTATAAACATTTATTTTTAAAATTTACAATAAATGAAAAGTAAAAATGTAAACGGTTTATTTTTAAATTAAACACACCTTCAAAAACAGGTTATGTGTAGTGTCTTCAATAAAATATTAAAATATGCTCATAAAATTAGATCAGATTCACATATAAAACAGGACAGGTAAATGAAGAAGAATTCCATTTCTTATCTGCTATTTCTGTATTCTAAATTTGCCAAAGCACTAAAAAATATTATATGTAAAAATGTTAAGTAGTGTGTTAAGTTTTTGTTGACTGTTATTGATTTACTGTTTGGTAATAGTGGTTAATAACATTTTTTATTATATTTTACCACAGATTCAACTGCAGATAATTTCAAATTTTGAGAATGCCAACTAAGGAGAGAATGAGAAAGGCTACAAAACGTCAAAGACAGCAGGTCCATCATTTACAGCAGCAGTCCTCTACAAAAAAAAATCGTCAAGTCACCAAGAAAGCACCGGGTAAGAGTACAAAAACATTCATAAGAAATATTTGCAGTAAAAAAAATATTACTACAGAAAATGTTTCAGTCCAGAAAAAGAGAAGCAATTCAAACGGAAAGGAAAGGCCAATCAAAAATGTTACTGCTAGAGCAAGAGATAACTCTGTGCATGATAGTAGAAGGAAACAACAGTTTAGGGACATTCGTAAACGAATGTTCCGCAACAGGATAATTGGCAATTTGTTAAAAAAATATTAAGAAAGGTCAACAGAAAGTGCTTTTTTATAAGAGAAAAAAAAAAGTTGAGAAAGTTATTGATCAGGCATTTGAAATTAAACGTAAGTTATTTATTTTGATAATCAATAGAATTAGGAAGCTAAACAAGGCAATTTATGATTTCAAAAGAAATAGTAGATGGAAGAGAATAGTTAATCGTAGTAATTTTTGTGAAGTTTTTTCTGGAGAATGGATGCATAGTTCAAGCTGTGAGGCATTTTTTAATGAGGAGAGTTATTTCCAGGATAATGATTTGGTGCATGCAGTTGACACCAGTGGTCGTGCTTATGAAGTGAAAGATGGTTGTCCAGTTGAAAAAGAAAAACTTGTGACAACAGAGGCAGAAGAGGTGTTAGGTAATGAGGTTTTAGGAAGACGTGCTAAGGGTCCTGTGTACACCTGGAAGTGTAGTAGTATTTGCAGTGTGCGACAGGATTCCATCAATTTGCTTTGTGATTTTGTACGGTCATTTAATAAGAAAAGTTTGAAGCAGAAAATGAGGTTGTTGCAAGAATTAGATCCTTGCAGAGTGAGAGAAGTGACAGGTTTGCATGGTCATTCACTGGCTTGTCTTTCCAGGAGAGTATGCCAGAGTGTTTTTCATCATTTCAGGATGCTAGCAGTGCATCATAATAAAGTGAGGAAATTAGTTAGAATGTTGTATTATGCTAAGAGTCCAGCAATTATGCTTAAACAATTATGCGCTGCTCTTTTGCATGGTTCTGAAATAGATGTGAAGAATATATGTGAAGAAATTGAGTTTTGTTACTTTGGAAGTAAAGAGGAGAATGTTGAAATTGACCAAGAAGAAGCGGGTAATGTGGAAGATAGTGTACAGGTTTCCAGTACAGATAATTTCCAGAGGGAAATTGCGATGTTTCAGGTCAAATCAAGTGAGAGGCCAAATTTCACTTGTGTGTGTTGTCGACGCACTTATTATAAGAATCAGACTAAGTTAGTGCATTTATATGCAAAAAGTGAAAGTGAAAATAATAGTGAATGGAAGGATTTCGCAACATACTTGATGGCAGAAAATTTTGATTTGGGATTGGATCAACGTGTGTGTACTTATTGTTGTTGCAAATTAAATCAAAACCAGATGCCTGCTAGAGCAGTTCATAATAATCTGGAATTGGTTGAGATTCCTTCTGAATTGAAGGATTTAAATACTTATGAATCTATTTTGATTCAAAGTATCCATCCCTTTCAGGCTATTGTAAGAATGGAGCCAAAGACTCTATCAGATTTACAGAGAGGATTAAAGGGAAGAGTTGTTTATTTGCCTCTAGATTTGAAGAAAAACATTAACACAATTGGAGTAGAAAAAGTGGAAGAGGAACCTCTGGTTATCTTAGTTAATGGGGTTCCGACAAAGAATAAGAAAATATGGCAAGATTTAGTGGATGTTAGGAAAGTTAAAAAGGCAACATTGTATTTGAAAAAAAATAATAAATACTATAAGAATGTATATGTTGCAGAAGAGGAAGTAAGTGAGGAAGAGGATAGCGATTTGTGTGCTGGTCAAATTGAGAAAGTAGAACCCTCTACTAGTGAAGAAATATATGACCATTATAGTGTTCATCCTTTGCATTCCAAGGAAGTCATGGGGAATGCTATTGAGTTGTTTCAAATGAAACAAGCCAAAGGGAGTCCCATTAGTGTTTGGGAGGAAAGTTTGGAAGCTCGGTGTTTCCCACAGCTTTTTCCAACAGGTCAGGGAGGAAGATATGATGAGCGACCTCATCAAATTCCTGCTTCTGAATACCGGACTTTGCGATTGTATGCAGGAGATGCTAGGTTTCGACAATGCATTCCCTATTTGTTTCATCTCCTGTTTGAAAGCGATCTGTCTGGACTGTCATATGCAGTGAACCACATCTTGAAAAGTGGTATACACATGCAAAACATCTCGGCAAGTGACTTTATGGATAAAGTCAATGTCCAAGACAGTATTTTGGATTCTCACCTGATTAATCTCATGGCGTGTCAGCGTGGTACTAATGAGTACTGGTACCGTCGTCATGGTGATTTAAAATGTATGCTGAGGAACTTAGGAACTCCCACATGGTTCCTCACTCTGAGCTGTGCCGAGTATGGCTGGGAAGACTTACTTGAATTTCTACGAGAGGCAAATGCTAATGTAGAAAACATCGAATTCAAGACATCCGGAGAACTGTGCTCTTTGGATCCAGTCAATGTATGTAGGTACTTCAATCATAGATTTGAAGCTATGATGTCTTTCATCATGAATAAGAAGAATCCACCTCTTGGAGAGGTGTTGGATTTCTTCTGGAGAAAGGAGTACCAAGCAAGAGGTGCTCCTCATATACATATGTTGCTGTGGATCAAGGATGCACCTAAATTTGGAACGGATCCAGAAGACTCAGTGTTGAGTTTTATGCAAGAGTATTCTACGTGTGCTGTTCCAAACGCAAAGGAGAAGAAAAGCCTAAGAGAAAAAGTTCTGCGTTTCCAAAGCCATCGATGTGGAAAGTACTGTCGTCGTAAATTCCGAAACAAGGACAAGTTCTACACCAAATGTCGTTTCGGCTTTCCACGACCGGTGATTTCTAAAGGAATTGTAAACAGTTTGATGTCTTCGCTGCGACATAATGTGATGAAGAAATCACCTAAAAACACATACAATTTGAAGAGGAACGAAGAGTCCAAGTACATCAACGACTACAACCCGGTGATTTTGTCCATGTGGAATGCTAACATGGATATACAGTTTGTGGCTGATAACTGTATGGCTGTGGCTCGGTATGTGACGTCTTACATCACCAAAAAAGAGAAGACAGAATTGAAGGATATGTGGGAGGACATTTCCCATGAAAAGAGCCTCAGCAAGAAGTTGTACAGTTTCAGTCTGAAGATGTTGTCGCATCGAGAAATTGGAGCGTACGAATGTTCTGACCGGTTGTCTTCAGCAAGTCTCTATGCCAAGTCCAGGAGTATCATTTGGGCGAGTCTTGGTCTTGCTGCAACGCGTAATCGAGTTCTCAAACCTGTGCGGGAAATTGAGTATTTGGCGGAAAAGGAGCCAAACAGTACCGACATTTTGAAGACCAACATGTTGGATACATATTATCCAAATCGAAGCATTCACCTCGAGAATGTTTGTTTATATGAGGTTCTTCAAAATTACATATTCAAGAGGAACATCAAAGAAGATACTGAGAAAGGAGTGTATGCTGTAATAGGAAGTGAGGGATGTCTGGTCAAGCAAAGAAAATGCCACTTGGTAAACCATCGAAAATTGAGTGGCGAATCTCCTGAAAAAAAGGAGTTTTTCTATTTAGCACTTTTGCAACTTTTCAAGCCTTGGCGTGCAGAAGAGGAACTGCTTGGAGATTTTCTCTGTTACGAAGACTCTTTCAATGCCGCCAAGGAGACCATAGAATGTCCTGCTTTTCCCAAATATGTAGAAATGTTGAATGCGGAAATTGAGCAGGAAGCAATGATTGCAGCCGAGATTGCCAGAGACAGTTCTCAGGACAGTCAGAGTTCTGCTTCATTGAGTCAGGATCCACTAGGAGGACCTGTTATCGAAAATGAAGCTGCCACTGCTATGAATGAAGTGGAAAGAGCCATGGCACATGCTCAGGAGGATGCGGTTAACTTAGAAGAGTTGGAAACACAACTCAACGTTGAGCAGAGGAAAATATATGACAAAGTTACCATGCAAATTGATCATGGATTAAGTCATGACAAGAAAGAGTGCTCATGTACGTCGTTGAAGCCTGTCCGACTGTACGTGAGTGGAGAAGCGGGAACTGGAAAAAGTTTCCTTATTAAAGTAATTTCATGTTATTTGCAGGAAAGGACAGAGTCATCGCTGTCTTGTGTTGTCACCGCTCCAACTGGACTGGCAGCACATAACATTAAAGGGATTACTTTACATCGTTTACTGATGCTGCCAGTGGAGCATGACAACAAATTACAATATCACAAGCTATCTGGAGATGCTTGTTTTGAAGTTTCAAGAATCTTGAGGAAAATGAAACTTCTTATCATTGACGAAGTAAGCATGGTTTCCAATGTCATGCTTGCCTTTGTGCATTTGAGAATGCAAGAAGTTCTCAAAACAGAGTATGATGTGTTATTTGGTGGCAAACACATCATTGTTTTCGGAGATCTTCTGCAGCTGACACCAGTGAAAGGGCAACCTGTGTTCAAAATGCTCGCGCATGAAGATACCAGGAAGTGCCTAGGCAGCATTGGCAACGTCAATATATGGTTAAACTTCAATTATGCTGAACTGCATGAAAATATGCGTCAGGCGAAGGATGAAGTTTACAAGACTATTCTACAAGATGTTAGAATTGGAAAAGTGACCGAGCATGGGAAAGAAGCTTTACATGCACGATTACTGTCAAATTTATATCCAGAACAAGATGTTGTGCCTGAGAATATTTTTCATAAAATTACTGAGAAGAAATCTGGAATATGTTTGATGCCAACTCTTGCAGAATGTGCCAAATTCAACAACAAAATGTTGCATTTAGAAAAGCAAGAGATTGTGAAACTGGAAGCTATTGACAGAGTAGAGCATATGGGATCAACAATTATTTTGTCTGAGAATCTGAAAACAAAATTGGATTCATTAGAGAAGAGTATATCTAAAACTGCAGGTTTTGAAAAGACTCTGAATGTGTGCTTGAACTGCCGTATAATTTTAAGAAGGAATTTACATGTTGAAAGAGGTCTGGTAAATGGATCAATGGGTAATGTTGTTGATTTTGTGAAATACAGAAATAGAGATGGAATTGAATTTTTAAAAATTAAATTTGATGGCATTGAGGAAGTACAGCTAATTGGTCGTTGTTCTGCTAGATTTTTGCTTGTAAAAGACTTATATGTTCGCCGTAAGCAGTTTCCTGTTTGCTTGGCATATGCGGTGACAATCCATAAATCGCAAGGTTTAAGTGTAGACAGTGCATTGGTGAATATTGGCAGTTCTGTGTTTAAGGAGGGTATGGCATATGTGGCATTGTCACGAGTTAGAACTTTATCGGGATTGTACTTGATTGAGTGTGATGTCACAAACATTTGTGCGGATCTAGATTGTGTTAAGGAATACAATAGGTTTAGAAGAGAGTATGCGCCACATTTGCCTCAATATCCTTTGTTTGAGAAACGTGTGGTAGGCCGGAAACAAAGAAATGTGACCAATACTAGGGAGGTTGTAGCAAAAAGACGAAAAGTCGATGAACCTGAAATTATAAGCGGAAACAAAAAGGATTCTGTTGAAGATGTTGTTGGTTTTCAATTTGAAAACAGTTCTGGTGTCAACTGCTATGCTAATGTAGTGGTTAATGTTTTGTTTTCTCTAGAAAATGTAAAAGAAGAGATTGTGGTCAATTCTGATCAAAGATTTTGCAGTTTGTTAAATTCGGTCTGTAGCACTGATAGAACAAACATAGAAAGTGTGTCTGAAATTCGAAATCTGTTAGACTGATGTTCAGGCCAAACACAATTCTCTCAAAATATTCAGCAAGATTGTCAGGAGTTTTTAATGTATATCCTTGATGTATTGCATGCTGAAGGTGTAGATGTAGATCAGCTGTTTTGGCTTTCTTATCAATGGCAGCATGACTGCGAGAACTGTATGGTATCAAGTACTACTAGTGTAGACTCAGAAAGATTTATATATTTAACTTTGCCAGACAGTAAATCAGTCTCCTTTAATAAGCTAGTAAAAGCAGCTGATCACAACATGGAGTGTAGCCAATGTAAATCTGAAATGATGTCCACATTATTTATACAAACATATGGCCAGTATGTCATTTTAATGTTCCAACGATGTAGGCCTGATGGAACAAAATTGACAACTTTAATTAAAAATGTTGTGGCTTCGCAGTTGTCAATATCAGGAAGGACTTTTGTAACTGCAGCAATTATATATCATGACGGTCCTTCAATAACATCAGGACATTACACAGCTTATTTAAAGTCTAGAAATGGCTGGTCATTCTGCAATGATTCTGTTTTAATTTTCAAAAAAAAATTGCCGTATTACCTTAAAAACTCTTACCTGGTGTTTTTAAAACCAAAATTTTAGGGAAAGAATCTTGGGATGTGCTCTGAGGAATTTCAAGAAGTTCTAATGGCTCCTACACGATTTGGCCTTGAGGATAAGTGTAGTTCAGAGACATAACTTCTAACCATAAGACTGGACGTCATGGAGAAATAAGTGCACTTTGAATGAGTTCAGAAAAACTATTTCTTTTTATAAGCTAATTGAAGCAGCCAATCAAAACATAGAGTAGAGGGAATGTAAGTCTGCAATGCTGTCTACTGTTTTACATTGCTTTGTGATTAAAAGTGATGTAGAGAATTAAATAATTGTAGTAGTCATAGAGGTAGTGTAAGTCTGCTTCATAGTAAGCAGTATCAGTGTCATAGGAAATGTAGAACATGACTGAGGAAGAAGGGGAAGATATTACTAGTCCAGGATTGTGAAAATGATCTTCAACATTTTAATTCTGAAAGTTGCGGAAATGCCAAATGACGGGATTGGCTTACAAGAAATCCAAGAGTTATAAATGGCTCTGACAAGATTTGGCCTTGTGGAAACTTGTGGTAGAGAGCAAGAAGTCATTTGTTGTATGTTTCATGTTTTTCAAAACGATGGAGGTTTTCTTTCAGAAAGTGGCGGGCTGAAAGTAATAACAGCACAACAGAGTGTAAGCTGTTCATAGGACATCCTTTGACGTCATGGAAAGTAAGTTAACTTTAAGGAGTTCTGAATTCTGATTTGTTATGTTGTATGGGTTTTTTAAACACAATCATTTTGATTGTGTTTTTTTTTCCCCGCTGTTATATGATGAATACCTTCAAGTCACTGTTTTTAGTGAAATTTGATACATTCTGAGAACAGCAAAAATAAACCATTTAACATGTATAATTAATTCTGTACTGTTTCCATTTATGATGTACATTTAGAACTGTGTAGGAGGGATGGAGAAGGAGAGGCTTCTGTAAGTGTCAAAGTTCTTGCATACAGTGCTCATATTCTACGTAGTCTTTCATATGATAGACTACATTTCCACAATGAGATACCTAAGCAAAGGAAACACAGGTCATATGATTGTGGAATGAGCAAAAAAATTTGCATGTTTTTCAATTATATTACCTGTGTTTCCTAACATTACACACCACATTGTGTAGATGAGGTTTAGGCCTGTTCCTGGAGACAGAGGAGGTCTGACATTTGTTCAAGAGTGCAGTGGACATTAATCACTTCGTTGGTAGGCCTCCACATGTATTATGTCCTCTGTTCTCTTCAAACAACTCGAAATTTCATTTGGAACCCTGAGTAGGTCTCACCTCGAACAAACCTCTGGATAGGACACATCTTATTGGCATCCTGAAGCAATCATTTAAAATGTTAGTGTCTTGCGACACTTTTCTGAGACAACAGCAGTGCAAAAGATGCACCATGTTTTAAGATAGGCCTCACTTCATCTATATCAAGATACTGTTAGTTTAAAATGTATATCTTTAGGACTGTGTAGGGGGCCTGGAGAAGTAGAAGCTTATGTCAGTGTCAAAGTTGTTGAAAAACTGTTTGTCCTTCAATCTTTCCCCTTGTCTTTTGTAATTTTTAAATACATGTTTTAATATTTTTCAAATGTCTGTTCTCTCTTTCACAGATTGAAAGTATAAAAACAAAAAGTGAGTAATTTAACGACAATTATAAGGTAAATGTTTTGTATTCTTTTCGTTACATTTCTATCACATTCACCTACTATTAGTTCCACAGCTTTATTTCTTTAACCCTCAGTTTCCTGCCTTTGCTACTTTCCTCATTCCTTTCTCTTTTACCTACTTACTCAACTCCTTCCACTCCTTTTCTCAGTCCCTCTCTTCTCATAGTTCCTCACTCTTGTTCACTCACTCCGTCTCTATTACTCTTAGTGTCTTTGACTGATCACTTTTTCACTACTTGTTCATAATGCTTTCTCTGTGTAGTTGAAGCACACTAAGGGGCATATTATGAACACAGCCAATAAAATTATTGCTGTTTTTATTGGCAGAAAACTGGTGCAAAAGTGGTTTTAGCGGCAGTTTTCTGCCGCAAAAGCGGCTTTGGTGACATATTTCTGCCGATAAAAGCGGCAAAACTTTTATTGCCTATGTTGATTATATGGCTCTATGTTATTTACATTTCTTTGCTGTTTCAATTAATCTTTTTCTGTTATTTTTTGTTTTCTGTTTTCTATTTTTTCTCTCTGTTATTCCCCATGTTTTAATCTTATTTTGAACATTCACTCACATTCTCCAAGAAACTCTTCTTTGTTATTGTTCTACTCTCTTTTTTTTCTTTCACTTCCTTATCTATTTTGTTTTCCACAATTATACCCTCTTCCGTCTTTTCTTCGGTAAATAGATCTATTAAACAGTATCTCTGGTTTACTCCCTATAGCTGTCTTTCTTTTAACATCACTCTCTGTTTACTTTCCTTATACTTATTCTTCTTTTTTTTTTTTAAAACATTTTTTGGTTCGCTCCCGGTTCGCGAACCGGGAAGCGAACTGGGAGCGAACTAAAAGAAATAGAGCTTGCTAGAGTGCTAAACATTCTAGCAATTTTTTTTGAAAGGGGAGGTAGTTCTGAAAAGAACTTTTTTTTTAATGTTTTTGTTGTTTTATATTTTTTTTTATTTTTTTTTATTTTTTGTTTTTTTTTGTATTTTTTGAACAATTTTATATTTTTTTTGGTTTTTTGGGGGGGGAAACAACAAAAAACAGGCATTGAAAAGGGCTCAACAGGAGCAAAAAAAAAATTACTGTGTGGGGCGGTTAGGGCAATTATGATTGTTGTAAGCTAGGTTTATTGAATTGATACTCATGTTGCCACATGATATCAATGCACCGCAGTGCAGACAAGTAAACTTCATATGCCCAAAATTATCCTGGATGTTTGGCACGGTTTCCCGTGCCTCTGCTGCTGTCAAAGAAATCAACGAAGTTGACCTGGCCACAGGAGTTGCTGTTGGGTTCTGTTCCATGTCTCTTATTTCCGCCCGGCTGTAATTGAGTGGATGCCACCTGCTCATGTGCCTATGCATGGTGTAGTTCCCATAGCTATACTTTTTATCAGTCCCTCTTGATAATTTTTCTTTGCAAATGAGGCAGGTGACATACCTCGCATTCACTTTTTTCTGGCCTGGAGGCATTGAAAAAAACTGCCAAATGAAACTGGCTTTCCTATGGGAAACCCGGGGCACCTCTTCCAAGAACTGTGGTCCTTCTCTCTCCTCTTCCTCTATTTCTTCCTCTTCCTCCTCTGTGTTGGTGATGACCTGGGGAGGTGGTCCTCTCTTCCCATGAGGAGGTGGTGGTGGTGGTGGGGGTCCACCAGCTGAAGCTACCATTGAAGCCATTGCTCTAGTATGAAATAAGGTCTTCCTCTCACAAAGATGAAAGTCAGAGTGAGGAAAGAAGGAGGGGTTTTCATCATTTGGGAAAAACAATAGTTCTAAACCAATGAAAAGTGTTATTTTTAGGTCACCTGACCTAGCCTTACATGATTATGAAACCAAAAGTTAAATGAACCAATGAAAAGTTTTATTAACAAGTCACATGACCTCTCACGCTTATGTTACGCGCTGCGGAACGCGCCCCGGATCGCTTCCGGGTCGCTGCGCTTCGCGCCTCGGTTCGCGTACCGGAGCACTTCCGGGTGCGCTAACGCAGTGCGTCATAAGACGCATTACGCGACAACATGATACGTCGCGCTTCCGCGACGCGTCACAATGTTGATTTCTAACGCGGCAGTTGCGCTAACGGAACGTTTGCCGGTTCGCGGACCAGGTCGCGGCATCAAATTGAGCTAACGGAAAGCTTCCCGGTTCGCGAACCGGGAGCGAAACAAAAAAAATATTTTAAAAAAAATTATTAATAAACATATAAAATATATTTTTGGATTTAAAGAAGAATACATTTTACAGCTATAGATATTAGCTTTTAAAAAACCAATGAAATTCACTGAAAAAACCATAGGTTATAGACCATATATAGTTAGGAATTAGCATTTACAAAACCTTGAAAATTCACTGAAAAAACCATAGGTTATAGACCATATATAGTTAGGAATTAGCATTTACAAAACCTTGAAAATTCACTGAAAAAACCATAGGTTATTGACCATATATAGTTAGGAATTAGCATTTAAAAAACCTTATTTTACTCACACAAAACCATTGAAATTCCATATATAGTTAGTTGTACTAACTATATATCGCGCACCCGCAATCCACTGCTGATCATGTCACATATTACATCATTCATGACATGGTCAGTGACATCACTGATGACATCACTGATGACATCTCAAATGACATCACTGATGACATCTCAAATGACATCACTGATGACATCACTGATGACATCTCAAATGACATCACTGATGACATCTCAAATGACATCACTGATGACATCACTGATGACATCTCATTTGACATTACTGATCACATCACTGATGACATCATTCATGTGATAATACGATGAACCTCTTCAGACTCTAATATAACCTTAGATACAATCAGTGTAAACAGACACTCATAGACTGTCACTCATCCATGGAGTTACTCAGACACTTAGTCAGTCATACAAAGAATCAATCACACCTCCATTTCCTCAACTATACAGTTATACACACCTTACTTATTCAAACATATACTAAAACATATTTACTCACTTATACAATCCTGGATACAAGTTCACAATGATCCATACAGCCACTCACACATTCACTGGCTCTTATGCACAGTTATTTATATATGTCAACTCTCACATGTACTGTATTTTACATATGTACTTACTTTAACATGTAGCACTGAGATATCCATTCACTCACCAATACACTCATGCACACAGTCAACTGCCCATACAGCTGTTTCCACATGCACTTTTGAACCCATACATCCAGTCAATCAACTGCTCACACATCTATGCAGAGAGTCATACACCTCCCAGCCACCCACACACACACTCAGTCTCCCATACAAATGCTTGGGCAACCAATCAATAACCCATATAGTTAATCATATAGCTACTGATCAACACATGCAGCAGTTTACAGAACAACAGACATAATGATGCACAAATTAAGACAGTTTAGTCACTAACCCATGCACTCAGTGAGACACATTTAATCAGTCACTCATACAGTCAGTCATGCCCCTACTAAATCCTTCATCCAGACACTTATACATCCACTCAAGACATATTTTAACTTTACAGAAAAATACAGTCACTGGATGTTGTCATCAGTGATGTTATCAGTGATGTCATTTGAGATGTCATCAGTGATGTCATCAGTGATTTCATTTGAGATGTCATCAGTGATGTCATCAGTGATGTCATTTGAGATGTCATCAGTGATGTCATCAGTGATGTCACTGACCATGTCATGAATGATGTAATATGTGACATGATCAGCAGTGGATTGCGGGTGCGCGATATATAGTTAGTACAACTAACTATATATGGAATTTCAATGGTTTTGTGTGAGTAAAATAAGGTTTTTTAAATGCTAATTCCTAACTATATATGGTCTATAACCTATGGTTTTTTCAGTGAATATATATATATATATATAAAATTACTTATAGGTGATATAGGTTTCGTACATGTAAATAGGTCTTCTCTATTAAAAAGGTATGCCACTGGCTTTTTCAGGTTAGACCTCAATCACTGTATCGTGGGACCTTGCAAATATATGTTGCATTTGGAATCATAAGCCTATTGGCTTTAACATTCACTTTTCGCCAGATATAAATCATGCCTATTTCCTTTGACATTAGCATTTCACAATAACCAGGAAGCCCTGTTGTTTTTGAGGAAAACATTTCCTTCAAACGCAGCCTTTCAGTCATATGTGACCCCACAACACCTGGTATCACACACTCTCTGGGGTTTCACAAAAGCTCATTTTAATGAATACGTTGAAACAATTGACCTTCTTCTTCTTGACCTTTGCACTCTTATTGCTGTATGAATCACTAAAGTTTTATTTGAGTTCTCACAAGGCACAAAGCTACACAGAAGATAGTACTAATGTGCTAAATATGTTAAAGGCCCACATTAGTGTTTTGCCATTTAGTAAATGTTGGTCTTAGTTTTCTTAAAGTTTTTGCTTGCACATGGGGGAATCCTGCTGCTCCCCTGTGTCCTGCTCTTCTGCTTCAAAGGTGTAGGCAGCCAGAGGGAAGCGCGGTCAGTGTTCCCTGATGCCAGAGAGCCATATTCTCATAAGGCTACAATGAAAAGGCCCAGATACTCCACTGGAGTAAATAAAATGGCCCCAGTTTCCCATTTCCTGTGAAGTGGGTCATACTTAATAATGCATGTGCTCGCACCAAGATTCCCTAAGCGGGTCGCTCTAACTCAGTAATAATTTAATGGAATTTGTGGCATTTATATCCTGGTGGTGGGCTCAACATAAAAGAATATGCACCAGGAGTATGCTCCAGGGACCGTTTGAGCCCCAAAATATGTTTAAGGATTTCCTATAATTTTCAATGCTTCTAGTAATCCCACCCTCAATTAGGCATGGTAGGGAATTGTGGATCTGATGTGATCAGTCCTGAAGAAAATACCCAGGGTCCAGACAAATACGAGTCTCCAAACTTCTGACTGGGGCTCAGGCTCCTTTTTAGCTTTCTGAGCCTCTATCAGAACTCATAAAGTTGGGTGGAGTTTCCTACGGTTGGTGGGGCAGCCACCCAACCAAGTGGCATCATGTCATCTTTGTTCTGCCTGCTGGTGCAGCAAAGCAATTAACTCCAAAACACATAACTTAAAGCATCAATCTCATTAAGTGCTGACTCAGACATAGGACAAATTATAAGCAGTATTCAGGAATCTACAAATGTCGAAACTGACTTCATATGTGGATTCCATCCAACCCCCCCTCATTTCGATAAAAAGCACCTGCTCTGGTTTTTTGGAGATACAGTAAAAACACAGTAAAACACATATTTGTACAATACAACCAAATGAAACAGTGCATTTATCTTGGTCTCCAATCAAATCATAGTAATTTAGTCTGGGTTGAATAATCCACTGCACGTCCTATATGCAGATAACCAATCGAACCAGACAAAATATTCCTACTGTAGTTTAATTATGTGTGTTTAGGCACAACTTTCTCAGACCCCCTTGTACCAACTCCATAGCAGAAGACCCTATTCTAAAAGTAAGCACTGGAGGATACACCTGAAAGCCATTTTCCACAGAGCATTTATTTATTTATTTATTTGGTGTTTTATAGAGCGTAAAACAGACCCGTTAGGGTATCAGAGCGCTTTACAGTAGCATCAGGTTGGATACAGGACAAAAGGGGGAGGAGAACCAAGGGATAGGGAAACAAATAGATACAGTATATGGCAAGACAAACAATCATACTATCCGACTATTTTATGCTATAGGAGCAAAAAGATACAGTAAGCTAGAAAAGCAGTCTCATCACCCTGGAGGTTTGTTTGGAAATGCAGGGTGGGCAACATAAGGGGAGGAGGCCAATGGATAGTGCCGTAACGATAGGTAAAATCAGTTTACGGAGGTGATTGTAGCATGAAACTTTAGGAGAGGAATTTGCCCATTAGGAAAGTTTTATTCTCCTTTTTGAAGTGAGCTAGAGACGGTATTCTTCTGATGACGGGTGTGAGTGAGTTCTATATTCTTGGGGCGGCCCCAGAGAAAGCCCAATTGTACGTTCTTTTTTTCTTGAAGCGTGCAGGTTGGAGCAAAAGGGCTCTGGCGAAGCAGAAGTTTCTGGCTCCTCCGGATAACACAAATTTCTGTGCGAGAAAAGCAGGGGACTTGGAAAAGAGAGCCTTTGGGTGATGCAAGCCAGCTTAAATTGGATTCTGGCCTTAAGAGGATGCCAGTTCAGAGCTTTAAGGTGAGGCGAGATATGGTGGAACTTCTTAGAGTCAGTTAGAAGTCTGGCAGCGGGGTTGAGGCAGGCTTTCAAGGGTGCCAGAGAGATCTTGGGTAGGCCTGCGAGGGTGGAGCAACCATATTCTAGCCTAGAGATGAATAAGGCCTGAATTGCTGATTTTAGATCTGGGGGGTCTAGGAAAGGTTTCAGGCTTCGTAGGTAGTGCAAGTAAAATCTGGCAGGTTTGGACATCGCCTTGATGTGGCCCTGCATGTTCAGGTTGCCTTCCAAGGTACTTCCCAGGGATTTAGCAGAGTGCACAATGGTAGGAGAGCAGCTTAGCACTGTGATAGCCTTGATCTAAACTTGAATGTCTGTATTGGCGTTAGGTGGAGAGATTAAGAGGAACTCTGTTTTTTTTCTGGCATTGAGTTTAAGCTGGTTAGATGTGAGCCAGTGAACAGTCAGCTTCAGGGCCTCATTCAGGGAACGGATATCCTCTGTGTCGTCGGCATACATGTGGTAGGAGATATTGGCAGTGCGCAGCACCTCTGAGAGTGGTTCGAGGTAAAGATTGAAGAGGGTAGGGGACAAGGTTGAACTGTGATCGGAGAGGAAGCGGATAGGTTGCCATTGATCACGACTCTCTGAGAGCGGTTCTGGAGGAAGGACCTAAACCAAGCCAGAACGGTGCCATCCAGACCCATCCTAAGTTTGAGGCGATTCAGGAAAATGTTGTAGTTAACAGTGTCAAAAGCCGAGGATAGGTCAAGGAGGATTAAGAGACAGGTTTTGCATTGGTCAAGGGTTTGAAGGGCATCATCCACAATGTGCTCTGCCCAGGTCTGAAACCAGATTGCAAGTCGTCTAGAAGGTGGAAGTTGCTGATGTGTTTGCTCAGCTGTTGCTCTACACATTTTTCCAGCGCTTTAGCTAGGAGAGGGATGTTTGAGAGTGGTCTGCAGTTGTCAGGAGAAGCAGGATCTAGTGTAGGTTTTTTTAGAATGGGGACAACCTGTCCGGCTTTGAGAGAGTCAGGAATCGATCCCTGTAGGAAGGAAGAGTTGATTACTGTCGTCCAAGAAGAGATGATAGCCTGAGAGGCAGCGGCAAGGCAGTTTGACAGGAGAGGGTCATTGAAGTGATTGTTGGAGCTTAAGGAGGAAAGAATGTTTGAGACTGAATGTTCATCATAGACTTTGAACTTGGACCATTACGCTTGGTTTTTGAGGGAGGTCTGGGAGGGCAGCGTGGAGTGGGGAGGTAGAATCGGAGAGGTTTGGGAATAGGTAGCAGACATGAGTTCCTTTCCTAGGGCCGAGATTTTATCACAGAAGAAGGAGGAGAATTGCTCGCATGAGATTGGAGATATAGGTGTTTCTTTGGATGATTTAGCTAGTTTGTTGGATTGGTGTCGGAGAATTTTAAGATGGTCTGCGGAAGGGTGCTTTTTCCAGTTCCGTTCTGTTTGCCGGAGGGACCTCCTCTCATTGTTAAGGGATCCATTGAACCAGGGGTTCCTGTCTTTGATCTGTGTTCTTTTCAGTTTTAGCGGGCCAAGTCATTAATTATATTGGATATCGTTGTGGAATAATGATCAGTGAGGTTGTCGACCGTGGTGATATGGGGTGTAGAGGGCAGCCAATTTCTCGTAGTCAATGTTCTTGGTGTCTCTGATCCATCTTTTGGGAATCACCAGTTGCGGTGTCCATGTCCTGTGAGTTCCAAGCAGACAGAAGGTGATAACGTGGTGGTCAGACCAGTCACAGGGATCTATGGAGGTGAGTTTGACCGCAGATTCCTTGGAGAAGATCCAGTCTAGAACGGCCCCTTTTGAGTGAGTGGGGAGGGAGCAGGCTTGGGTAAGGGCTTGGTCGGCCAAGAAGTCTCTGATGGCGTTGACCTGCGGGTCCTTGGAGTTGTTCCAGTGCAAGTTGAAGTCGCCAAGAAAAATGTCATTGGAGTTCTGGGAGACCTTGGCTGTGATGATTTCCATGAGGTAATGTAATGTCATTCTTGCCTGGAGGGTGGTAAAAGATGTGCAGTCTGCACTGAAGGGAGGTGTTGTTGCAGATAGAGAGGGCAAGATATTCACAGGAAACAGTAGGTTTGGCCATAAGTTCAATGATAAGGAGGTTGAAGTGGTAGATGCAGGCAATGCCACCCCCTTTTTTTTGTGATTGCCTGTCCAGCCTTACGATGAGATAGTTGGGCAGGTCTAGGCAGGGCGAAGAGGATTCATTTAGCCAGGATTCTATCAAGATCGATACGTCCGCGTTTAGATTCAGGATGAGATTGGCGTCATCAGCGGCATGCTTTACCGCAGAGTGGCAGTTGATAAGGAGACCGGATAGAGGGTGGACTGTATGCGTGTTGTGACTAGGGTCGGAGGTTGGGACTAGTGCTAGGTTACTGTTGACTATCCTTCTGTTGCGGAGAGTGGCTGAACTATAGGGATTGATTGCAACTGTGCATATACATTGTTCTTTCTTCGGGCAGAAGTGCATGAGTATTCATAGCTAATGAGGAGGTTTGCAATTTCATCCTCCAAGAGTTCCATAGGGTTAGTCGTAGCATGGCTAGGTTTGTAGGTTAGGAGGAGGGCCTGTACTTCTTCCTCTTCGAGGTACCAGGGCTGCCTGTGAGGGCACAGTTGTCTCAGGGATAGCGGGAATGGGTAGAGAAGGCGCTCGGAGTAGGAAGTGGGGGGGGGGTAGAGTTCTGTGAGAGCCTGATCTTCGAGAGAGTGAGCTCAGAGGGAAAGGAGTTTTTTTAGGTCTGTGAACGACTTGTGGATGCTCAAGGTTAATTCAGTGGCTTTGCGGTGGAGAGTAACCAAATCCCTAAATAGGGACATTCTTGCGGGCAGGGGGTTGATGGTGTGGGGACAGACCTGGTGGAGAGTGCAGTAAGCTTAGTGGTGTGGCTAAGATGATCAGAGTCATGAGTTTCAGTATCCCCACTGAAGGGAGGATTTGAGGTAGATGGTTTAGGGAGGTTACTGATGGCTTGTGTTGGTGGCCTGGTAGACGGGCAAGGATCTCTAGAAGGTTGGGCCAAGTGGGGGGGAGGGGGTGTCAGAATCGACAGGAGAGGGATGGGAATATAGGTTGGAGGTCGGGGGTATGGACTCTTCCGGGGTTGGTAGGCGCTGGATGCATAGTAGGGAGGCTCTGTCAGTCTGTGTTGGGATCCCTGTTATGGGTGGCTGGTGAGAGGGCAAGTTCCCTTGGAAGTTTTGGTGGGGGAAGGTGCAGGGAGAGCCAGGATGAAGGGGGGGTCGTGTACATGTTTTTTAAGGAGAGGGAAGAGGTCTGCAAATTTGTTGAGGTGTTTTTGGTGGAGCTTGGAACAGGATGATGCAGTTTTTGTATAAGGTAAAGGTGAGGTTAGCACGCAGATTTGCGGATGGTGCGATCGTGAGCTTGCTGCCGTGTGGAATGTTCCTAGTAATATGTACGTTGAGGAGGTTCGAGAGTGCATTGCGCCAGACTGACGTTCTCCTGGAGTAGAAGATATGGTCATTGATGATTGAGCCCTTGTCCACACTGGATCGATGGTCAGAGACTAGTGTCTCAGGGTGCCTTTTCAGGATGGAGTGTTTGAAGGATTTAGCGGCGTTTTTTTTAGGTTATTAGGGTAGATTACGGTGTAGGAGTTGTCACCTGTGGGGGTCAGACCAGGTCCAGCCATGTTGGGGAGAGTGTGGATACTCTTGTTCAGGAGGACTGTTGCGAGTAGCTAAGAAAGTGGTAAGTCAAAGTCCCCAATAGGTATGTCCTATGCGCAAGGCTTGTCTAGTGCACAATAATGACAAGAGGAGTTGCCCCCTCTAGAGGGTGCACAATGTAGTGATGGTCCAGAGAGACAGGTTAGTGATGTTAGGTTATTCAGCTATCAGTGGGAGTATTAGAACCGATTTATAAAAAAAACATTCCAAGATGGCAGCTACCAAGGATCCAAAAGTCCTCTTTCTTAGGCCCAGGTTCACTTTGAGCAGACCTCTTTCTCTTTCCCTGAAGGGGAATATGAGAGGACAGACAGATTGATCAGTCCTCTTTCTGTTCCCATGTGTGCTTAGGAGCAGTCTGCTTTCCCTTATTAAGCAGAGGGTCATGCAGAGACAATTACAGGCTCCCAGGTAAGTGGAGAGTCATTAACACAACAATGAAAAACTCTTATTTAAGATGGCTGACCCGGACTGACTCAGGGGCCGCCATGTTGGGGCCAGGCAGCACGCTGGTAATAGTAGAGGGAATATTGTTGGTAATCTAGTCATCAGCTGAAAATGAGGAAAACCGGAGAAACTGCAGCCATCAATCAGATCTGGGAAAGGGAGATTAGCGGTGGTCGGGGTGCCAGCCGGCACCCGCGGGAAGAGGACCGCAGCATGTTAATACATCCCCAGAGCAGAGTGCATTGAAGGGCATCACGCACCTCAGGTCCGATTGAGAAGCGTCACGAGGTGCGCAGAACATAGTCTGGGCCAAAGAGCGACTCGGGCGCTAGCGGGCGTCAAAGGGGCGAAGATATCGCAAGCAAAGGTGATCTCAATCGGGTCAGGGGAGCACCCTCATGATCGGCCCCGCAGATACAGCATCGCTCAGACTGGTGCAGCAACAGCCTCCCACGACTTCAGATGGCGAAGCGGGATCGGCAGATACCGCAGCACATCCGGGGGTCAGCGGGACAGCTTGCAGTGACGGGACCAAGGGGGGCACTCACTTCTTTTGTCCCGTGACCACAGCACTGCTCCAGCACAGCTACAGCTCTCCCAGGTTCTATAGCAATGAGCGCGACCAACCAACCGCTGTAGGGTGTCTCGCAGTCTCCACATCCATGGGAGACTTCTTCTGTTCCAGTGAGAAGAGCAGTGGTCCTCCGAGAACCGGATGCGGCGCCGTCCTACGTCGCTCCTCGATATCGGTAAGTAGCCCAAAAGTAATGGCTCGGGGCAGTAGCAAGTCTGCAGTGCTATTGGGGGTTGATGCGGGTAGGATGGTTGACAATCCATTTGTGGTCTGATGTGAAAGCAAGGGTCCAAAACCCAGGAATCCAAAAACTCAAAAGGCTTGAGGGTGTCAGTGTATAGACTCTGACTTCCCACTCTCAAATTTCCCAGATTAAGTTAAGGGTTCAGGGAACCCTTATACGTACTTATAACCAATCCATTTTTTTCAATGTATTTCATCCAAAGAACGTTTGAGCTGAGATAAAGGCATGGTAATCGGACACTGAAAGTAAACCAGGTTTGAGTACATGCTTTAAACTTAAGATCAAGGGTCAGTAGAACGTTAACCATTTGTTGAGTCAGGTCAGGAGGCAGCATTTTGTTTTTATGAAAAAGTTTAATTCATGGATAACAGTTAGAGGTTGCCTCTGCTACCCTTTGTCTCAGGGGCAGGAAGGTGGAAACAGCAGCAACCGGAAGTAGACACTCTCTAAAAAGACTGCCTATTTTTTGTAGCTTTATCCTTCTGCCTTAGCTCAGCAGCAACATGGAAGCTAATGAGGGTCAATGCGTAGCAGAAATAATCAACCTTTTGATGCCTTTGTGGGGATGAAAGGGTATGTGATGTCATTTCTGCTACCCCAAACATTCCGATAAATTCAGATCTTTTGGTGCATGTCTACAATACCGACAAGCAGAAACATTTTTATTTTTTCGTTACCTTCTGAAATAGTGATTTTTGTTTTACAGAAGGTCTCATCACTGTTGAACTTGGAGATTCTTATACACCCCACAAGGCTTTTCGGGTCAGTGCATGTGAAGCAGTGCAAAGAAGAATATGCTCAAAAACGGAGACACATACACAGTATGATACATATGCATGTATGCCAGTTTAGCTCCTATGTCTTAAATGGAAATATTAGTAGTGGCCGAAATGTATTAGTGTAAATGTGAAATTAGTTGAACTTGCCAAATTCTCCATGCCATTAGTTAGTGAAAGGAAATCAAGTGATTCCACACTGCAGGAAATGCTGTATATAGTTACCCATAGTTTTCTTCAACACCAAAGCTGTCGGTTTCAACCAATCTTATTGGCCTCCCTACAACCAATGTCAGCTTGAACGGTATCTTCATTCTGTTTGTTGCAGTGTGTTCATTCAGATTTGGTGCAAATTCAAGTAAAGCACAATGGAATTTAGCCAATCTAATGTCTGGAAGCAGGGCTAGAAGAATCTCGGTCAGTTTAGGGAAGGGATACTCTGCACTCACTCACACTTAGTCCATCTCAGGGAAAGAAAGGCTGAAGAGTGTTGGGCAGTCTGGAGTGAGAATTGGCTTACATGTAGCGATACTTGGCTGACACAGAGAATGCACTAAAGAACAATGCCTCTAGAACAAATCACATTTACCTGCAGGCAGTGAATGCTCATATAGTTTGGAGATATTTTCGCCATCCTATCTAGGAATATTTTCCATGTGGCCCATTGTGTCTTTGAAAGTCAATTGTGAATCTACAGCCAGAACTTTGCTAAGCGGATGTAGGATTTCTTTTGCAAAGAACAACAAGTTACTTACCTTCAGTAACTCCTTTTCTGGTAGAGACTCCATCTAACCCCATAATCCTCACCTTGTGAATTTCTCCCAGGTGCCAGACTGGTTAGAGAGATTACTCTTGTATATCACTACAAGATACCTTGAGGTGCAATGCCAGATTAATTTGTGCCCCGAAGACAAAGCCGGGCCAGTGTATCTGAAACACCTTCATGCATTGACTTTAGTTTCTTTCTGATCTCTGATCTCTGTCTGTGCAGTTGGCTGTGGAGCCCATAGAAACCAAAATATGGCAATGTGCAGATTTCTAGCTTAGCTTTGCGGTAAAATAGAATCTGTACCTGAAATGACATTGCTGAAGGGAAGTAACTTGTTCTTCTGATAGACACTTCTAATTACAGATTCCCCACCTTGTGAATAGATACCAAGGTACTACCTTGCACACTGGTGGATCTGGGGAATTACTCATACCTGGAAATTCTGCAGGACAAATCTGGGAAGGTTCCCACCAAACTTGGCTGTGCTGCCATTAGTGCTTTGTGAATGTGTGAAAACACATTCACATAGCAGCCTGGCAAATGCCCAAGACTGACACACCATGTGCTCTGTGGAGTAAGTGTGCACCCCTTCTGGGAACTTTCTCAGCTAGCCCATAGCAGAGCATAATGCATAGAACAATCCATGTAGAGATAATTATCTAATGAACTGCTTTCCCACTTTAAGCACCAAAGAAACCAGGAAAACAGTTCATCGTTCAGATAGGGATCCCTGGTCCGATTAATATAACTACTTAGGGATCTCTTTGCATCAAGTTGATGAAGCCATTCCTCTACCTTGGATTAAATAGGAGGGTCATAGCAAGCCAGAAAGGGGATGGATTGCCCATTATGGAGGGGTCTAACTACCTTAGGCAGGAATGCCTCTGTCGTCCAGAGGATCTGAGCCCACATGTACCACCTTGTGTAGTCTATCACAAAAATGCAGAAAGACAAGAGGCCAAGAAGCCTCAGAGTCACCCTCACTGCAACCCAGGTGAGAGGCTTGAAACATCAGAATCAGAATCATATCAATGTCCTGGATTGATTGTGGTTAAGGGAAGCACAGGAAAGTACTGTGTCCAAGATTGTTCCAATAGTGGAGAACCAATAGGAATGAGTTAGGTGTAACTTTGTCACGTTGATGAAACATTCCAATTATATCCACAGGTCAGCTATTGTTTGGAGGTGCTTTACAACCATTAAAGGTGAGCTCATCTTCAGTAGCCAATCATCAAGCTACAGGATGTATGGTATTCACAAACAGCACAGGATGGCTCCAACCACCACCTTTGTGAACCCCTAAAGTCTGCTGGTAAGGCCAAAAATAAGCACAGTAAAGTGAAAATGCTCTACCTGAAACTGCAAGTATCTTTTGTGTGAGTGTAAGACGGGGCTGTGGAAATAAGCATCCTGCAAATAAAATGCCAATTTCCAGTGTTGTGGGTCCAGAACAGACAGAACTTTGGGCCAATATGAGAAGTTTGATCTTGTGCTTCTGGAGAAATACGTTCAAAGGGCAGATATCGAGGATGGGTTTTTCAGCACCAAAAATAACAGAAATAAAAGCCAGTCCTGACCTCTGATGCCAGCGCTCTTTCTATTGTCCCTGGGCCAATAAAGTTCTGACTGCTACTCAGAGTATGGACAATTGGTGCTCGTGGAGGTGTTGTGATGCGGGTGATATATCTAGAGGATTTGACAGGAAAGGTAGAGGGCGATCATGTTTCACAATTTACGCAGGTAAGGGTTGAGTGAGCTTCGTTGTATATGAAGGCGGTTTCTATGGTAGTTTTTGAACCCGTCCGTTTTTTTAACACGGAGTAAGTTTGGGTGTGTCATTTGTTTTGCAGAGGATAGCACGGCCACGGTTGTTGAACACGAGGCGAGATTAGAGAGAAGGTTTCTTTCACAGAATAGTTGACAGTCTTTCAGAAAGGTAAGACGGTCGTGAAGACTCAGACCGTTGTCTAAAAAGGTGGTAGTGATACACGCTGTGCTGATTTGGATTGATCACATTCATGTTTCAGGAGCAGTCATTGTTTCCGTTTTTTCAGTGAGTATAATCTAGTATTTTTACGCACAGTGGTGGGTTTAAGGGACTTTTGCTTGGTTCACAATCTTTTCACAACTGTTTCTGAGTATCAGTGTGCCTTGTACCATGTGAAGCTTTGAAATCCCAGAAATCGTAATAATTGTAATTGTTAATTTAATGTTTACAGGCCCCTGATGAAGAGCTCTACCAGCTCGAAATGCATTGGGCACAGAGAAGATTCATCTAAGAATTCTGTTCCGTATTATGTTTTGATCATGTTGAATATGCAATAGATATTGTATGTTTGAATTCAACAATGGTTTGCAGCTTATGCTGATGTGAATTCCATAGGAATGTTATTGCTGTAAAGTTCTTGAAGTAAATTAGAACGGTTGCAATTCAATGAATGAAGTTTGATTATTATTTATGTTATAAAATGTCAAAAGTTTGATAAAAGTGTTGTTCATCTAGAACCACAACAGCAACAGTGCACTAAGGTTAAGTGTGTCCCACACTTAAGATAGGTCACAATCTAAAGTATCCATTTGTCAGATATGATGCACCTTCACCCGAGGTGGTAGCAGATGATCCAACTGGTAGATCGTGGACTGCAGAGGACAAGTTATAGCGGTTTTGCGACAGCCATGGAAGGGGGTGTGGCAGCCATGGAAGGGGGTGCTGGGTTTGGGTCCAGTGTTGCCTGTAGGGACTTGGGTGCTGTTAGATTGTTCCACGGCCTCTATCTTGAAAGGACTGAGAGGCCTGTTGCTGCTCAGATATGTACAGATATTGCCTCCCCTGGTATGTCCTGCTGAAGACTCAAAAGGGGCGACTTTGTTTGGGGAACTGCCGAGCAGAAGTACCTAGGCCTAGAGAGCAAGCAGTGACTTTGCCCTCTTTAAAATAGTTTTAAGGTTGTACAAACAACCTAGAGTAATTGAAGGGCATTTCCATTAGAGAATGATGGATGTAAGAAGAAAAGCCTGTGCAGCGAATCCAGGCACAGAAGCACCAAAGCACAACCCTGGTCCCAACTGTCATACCCAGCATTTGGTTAATTTCAGCTATAGTCCAGTGTCTTTGTTATTCCATTCTGCTCACCATGTTCCTACCACTGGCCCTCATAAGCTTGTATATGTGGCCATTGGTGGAGGAGGTTTGTCCATTCTGACATAAGATTGTCAGATGGGTTAAACTCTTGCTTTCAGTCATTCTAGTCAATTTGACAATACAGTAGTGACTAATATCAAAACCTATAGTGCCAAAGAAAATTGTAGGCTTATACATGTTAGAAAGGCTGCAATGATGACATAAATAACTGTACTCGTGATATGGCAGGTATCCTGAGGTTTCATGGGCACAATCTTGGAATGCCTCTCTTGTTACAACTATAGCAACATTGGCAGCACTTCAGTGCCTGACCACTCATATTCACTTTCTTTGTTCAGCTGATGCTTCCTGATTTATACCATTTCCTCATGTACTGAATAACCTGTATATTCCTTGATTCCTTGATTAGAGGTGGCTTGAAATTGCAGAATTTGACTCCAGGAATTCCACGCAGTTACAAAAAAAACTATGTGAGATTCTGCAGAGTTCCGACAATGGGAAGGAAGAGGGACATTGCACTGCTTATGCTGAGATTTAATTCCAGGAACATGCACTGTGCAGAAAAAATCAGCACAAACAGCACCATGTTGGAAAATCTCATTGGATGTCCTCCTCTAACCCAAAAATCAAATTAGGGAATACCATATTTCACTTGCCAATGTACCATTTTGGTGCCCAAGAAAGAATTCGGCCACACGGCGATTGGCAGAATTTTCACAGAACTCCGACTTAGAATAATAACACAGAGTAACCAAAATGTTGCCAATTCTACAGGCGGAACGGAATATTTCACCCCCTCTCCCCAAGATCCAATGAAAATAGCAGTTCTTTAATTGCAGTGCTCAGTCTTCACTACCTGTGTTCTGATGATGACACTAGACTTCTGACTGGGTGGAAACACTGTCAATGACACTGGTAATTGAGATAATATTATTGCCTCCTTGCACTTGATAAAGGGTGTTCCTTCTACAGTTTAGGTTACTTCTGCTTGCCGATGCCAGTCTTTGTCTATCCACATTCTCTATTTCATTTATTTGTCATTATATCTACCATGTGATCATCTTATGCATTCAACACTACTTACCTTGTATATTTGATTTAAGTTTAAGTTCAGATTTCTAATAAAAACCAATATTATAGTGATCCTTCTGGTATTTGGGCTTTTTGCGCTGCATTAGGTGTTTTTGAATTGATTATGTGTGTGCTATGCTTTGTATTATCTGATATGATATTTGTACTCATTTTTTAAATGGTTTTGTATACAATGGCCAGATATGAGGATCATTACTGGCAAGGTTAAGTATTAGGCAGAAAAGGACAATCCGGCAGCAGGTGATAGAGTCACTTGAACAAAATGAAAAAGTAATGATAATGACCATCACATTGTAAACTGATGAAGAACAGCTTGGCAGAAGTTAATTCTTGATGTTGAAGAGGTGGCATGGCACCTATGGCTGTACTATGGGCCTTTTTACGAGTCTGGTGGTCTGGCGCAGGAGTGGCTGTCCATCGTTTTGCTGATTACGTCTTTGTAAATCATATAGGCAGTGGACCGCAGACTGCACCAGGGAACAGTCATTCCCTGGTGATGGCGCAGGAGCACCACAATGCATAATGCTGAGCAGGGACCGGCACAGTCCCACTCAGCATATTTTGAGCTCAAGGACCACTAGCCACTTGCCACTTCATGGCTGAGCCCCACCATGAAAAGGTTGGCGGAGCAGGAACAAAGGGAACCCTACAGGTCCCCCATGTCCCTCCGCCAATGGGGATGCATTCAGGGGGGCACAGCATGTGCCCCCCTATCTGTATTCCCTCCAGTTCCAGCACAGCATGGACATCACCGTCCATGTTCTGTGGAAAATTAGTACGGTTTGGTGAACATTATCTGCGCCATCTTGCCTTTTCCCCTGATGCCACACTTTTGTCATGCGCGCCCGCCATTTTAGGTGCCTCGATCAGGACCATCCCTTTTGCATGCCACTGGCCCCCGACATAACCCTTCGCCCTCACCAAGCCTGCACGCTGACCAACCCCCCCCTCGCTCGCACATGCTTTTGAGTCATAAACCCCTCTTCAGCGCAGCTCTGCCTCAAAGCCCCATCCTGTTCCCAGCGCGACCCCTCCCTTCATTCTTTTTATAGTCCCCGGCCCTTTGATACAAAAACCCCCTTTTCCTGTGCCCGTTTGTCTTCCTTGCTCCCAGGCCAACACCTAGCTCTGCCGATACCATTCCTCGCCCCTCTCCGTACAGTAGGAAGCTTCCCTCATCAAAGGACCCCTGGGTTGATCAAAGCCCCACCCCTCGAGATCCAATCGAACCTCCCACATTGCATGAATCGGCGGAATATCCAGCTGCGCGATAACCATCACCTGTTGTGACCGGGGTGGGGACTTCTACTGTAAATGTGTGTGGGAACGGGCCCGAGGGGGAGATCCCGGGGATGTCTTTCCGTACATCAAAGTATTAACGGGAATGTGTTACATGCAATAAAGTGACAAACTTGTGTATAAGAGGCCAGGCCTCAGAGATGCGGGTAGAGCACCTCAGAACGATACCTGCTGTCCAACTGATGTGTTTCTCCTCCGGAGAAAATAAAACCTTGTTTCCTGCCTTCCAGTCTCCAGCGCCTGCCTCTTCATTGATTAATGTTTCGTGGGTTAAAGAGGCGATACCGCCGGGCAAATATCGATTGTCCCCGACCTTTAGGTTTTACAATTGGCGTCCCAAGCGTGGGGCCCATCAGCGACTCGTGGATCCAGTGGGAGAGGTCCTGACGACAGAGTGAACGACTGCAACGATCGGGAGAGCTCTTGCCCAATAGACCCTCGTCTGGCAGCCGATCATCCGAACTTCACTAGTTGCGAACAGACCTCTCTCGAGTGATCTACGGTCCTGACTGGGAACCATTAGGAGTGCTGTGAGGAATACGAGAAAAAGAGGACGATCGGGCGCTGGATTCGGAAGACAAGAAACTGTCCATGCGGTCCGGGTAAGGTCGTGTAAACACGACAAACTGCAAAATAATTGACTGATTGTTCAAGAAAATACTAGTATTACTCTTTTGTTAACTTATTTGGAGATTCACTGTCTGCACGCGGAGAAACCGTAGGCTCTTTCCCTTTTGCAAACAGTGAAGGATAGGTAACGCAGCCGTCGTGCCTATTTTTCTCCCCCACTGAATCCTATTATTTATTAACGGTTTTCGGGAGATTCCCTCTCCCACACTGATTAACTGGGTTCTTTGACCCCGAACTACTGTTCACGGATTGTCTTCTGGAGATTCTCTGTCTGCAAACAGGAAATAACAGATTCCTCTTTACGGATAGTGAAAGGGTAGAGGACGCAGACTTTTGCGCCCTACTTACTCTCCCCACTGATTTTATTTTATTTTTATTTATTATTGGTTGTTCCTTGTTATTGGTTATTCTTTATTATTGGTTCATGAGGTATTCACTGCCTGCAAACAACGTAGAATAGAAATATTCTGTCTAGTCTTTGCGCACAGTGATAAGATAGGCAGTGCTGACTTTTTGTCCCTCGTTGCGAGCCGTCATGTCTGTCTTCTCCCCACTGATTGATAATTGGTTCAGCCCGGACCGTTTATTAGAGGTGGATCATCTAGCTCCGCTGGAAGGCACCCCTAATAAGGACATGTTCATAAACTATGGATTAGTTACCATAGCCTATAATAAATTGTGGCACAGGTATACCAAAGAAAGTCAAGACAAACAGTGGCCACTGGTAGGATCCTTTGAGCTTGATAAAATAGAAACGTTAGAAATAGCTCGTCGCAATAATAAGACAACGCCTATTATGCTCGACAGTCTCGGTATGTGGCGCAAAGAGGCAATGCAACGACAGAAAAAAAGACGAGGACAGAGCAGGTAGAGAAATATATCGACAGGACAACCCCTGGACACCACGACCCGAAAGTTATCCCCCGACACTACGCGCAGGACGGCCAGACTTAGGGCAAGACCAATGCGCTTTTTGTAGATGTGTCGGACACTGGAAAGCACAATGCCCGACTCTGCTGAGCAAGAGTGGGAATAGAGGGCCGACAGGAATAACAGGCCGACAGAAAGGGAAAAGGCGCGAGACAAAGAAGAATCAGACTCACATGGACAGACCAGATAGAACCACCACGTTTGATTATGCCCGATGGCACAGATTTCGCCAGAACAATTTCCGCGACATGTTCGAGTTTTCCTAGGTCGGACAATGTAAAGACGGGAACCCAGCCTAGCTCTAAATTAACAGACGGAAAAAGATAATTATGGCCAATAACTGTTTTTATGTTTGTCTTTGGATCTTGTGTGTCATACTTTTACTGTCTCCCCGTCTGAGTTTGTGTGTACGTAATGTATGAATCTGCGTCATCCCTCTGCACGTGCTTCCGTGTTACATGAACTCTGTTAACAGAAATTTTAGCCTGAAACAACCTGGAAAGAAAGGAATGGGAAACGAAATCAGTAAGCCACTGATGAACACAAACTTTTATTTTAACATAACAAGCAAGAAACAATAACGCTAGAAACAAGAACGGTAAACTGTAGAAAATGAAAGTCAACAGAACATTCGCCCCCCCCCCCACATTCTGGAACCTTCCAAAGTAGGGCAGGGTTACGGCTACGCCCAACCGGCGGCAACCCATATAAGGCGGGCCCCGCTGCCAACACTCGGTCAGGAAATCTTAACATATGGGGGAGCCGGAGGAGAGGCAGGGGCCAGCAGAGTCCGGCCGCAGCGGCCCTGGGTAGCTACAGGCAGTCCCGCCACATGCCTCCCCGGCCCAGCCACAGCGGCCCTGGATAGTTGCAGGCAGTCCCGCCACATGTCCCCCCCCCGGTCCGACCACCCATGGCCAGGGACCGGGGCCAACTGAGTCCGGCCGCAGCCGATAACCTAAGGAAGCCCGGTCCAGAGAAGAACGAGACACCTCTTTCTTTTCCCCTCCGTGACAGCCGCAGCAGCTCTGGACGGCGGGACGTCCTGTTCGTACCTCCATGGAATTTAGTCCAAGTTGGGCTGGGAGGGAGAGGCGACGCGGACGAGCCTCTCCCACCTCCATAGATAGGAGGTCTCCCAGCCCCCGGCCCAACGCCGAACTCCCCCAGCCAGGCGGCGGTGCCAATACCTGCGTAGCACCGAACATACCATGGTGGCGCCCCAGTACTTGCGCAGCACCGAACATGCAACGGTGCCCATATTTTCGGAGCACCGAATATGCAATGGCTGCACCGATACTTGTGCAGCACCGAATGTGCGCCGCAGGTGGCCATACCTCCGTAGCACTGGGCATGGGCCTTGTGGAGCACAGGGTGTGGAGAGACCATCGTGCATGCCCATGAAAGGGAGCGGCCTGGAGTGCACCGGGAGAAGGAGACGGCGCGAACGAGTCTCCCTCGCCCCCCAAGTGGGGGCATCACAGCTGCACCCCAGCCGAACGTCCCGCTTCCACGACACAGAGTTCCGTTCCCTATTTTGTCCTCAGGAAGGTCTCTTCCACTCTTGCAGACTCGACGAGAGGGGACTACTGCAGGGCCTCGAAATGGCGTCTGGGTCCGCTAGAAGGCGGGCCTCGGCCGCTAGAGTAACTTTGAACGGCAATGTAACTCGGTCGCTTGCCCACCGAAGCACGAGCTCCCACCTCCGACAGCATCTCCACAGCCTTGAAGAGTCTACGAAGGTCCCCGGCGGAGCCCTCGGCCCCTGCAGGCTTCCGGTAAGGGACAACTGCCTTGATCACCAGCGAAATAAACATGACATTGCCACTCCTTCTGTTAGCATGAATTCTAGAACTGCCGAAAAGGACTCTGGTCCAACCGCCGGTTGTAGGAAACTTTTTCCTGATGCTACTTCCGGACTGACCCGGCCCCGCCCAAAATGGCGCCGGTATCAATAGGAACTTACGAACACCTCGTGGTGTTTCTTTTTGCTAAATAAGAAACTTGATGTTCTGAGACATGTATATGATCCTTTGTACACTTGACGAGAAAGAAGGAGAGTTCACTCGACGAACATGTAAAAGGACCCCGTTAAAAAATGTTGATTACAAATGTACGATGTATTATATTTTTATAGCTGATGTATAACCTCGCTTATGACGCGCGCACACGGTATGCATATAGGAAATCTGATTGCCACTAGTCTGACTATTATGAAATAAAATGCCCCCGATCCCCCAACCACTTGATAGAATGTTTTTATTGCTGCAAAACAACACCCCCACTGTACGCACTTTAGTCATTGCCGTGTCCGGCCAAATACGATTGCACCCTCATAAATCCACATACTGAAATGATTTTGCAAAATAAAGGTTTTCGAAATTATGAACGGGTACTGCATGCTTTATTTAAAAATGTGGGATCGGCGGGAGAGTTCTTTTCTGTGCACCCTACTCTGCTCCCTCTTTAAGGTTATTAGAAGATGGTTGCCCAGCCCCGGAGGAAGGATCGGATCTACGACACGATACTCTGCCTTCAAGGTACGCGACTGACTCATGAACTCTCGCGTGGAGAAAGACCTCGACTTCTGAGGATGGGTAAAACGAAACGGTATAAATGATGGAATGTAAAAGAAGGGTAAAATAAAACGATGTAAATGTTATAAAGTACGACGCTCAAAGGTATTAGGGAACAGAGCTGACCAAAGAACTGAAGAACCTTAGAACGTCACAGCGTTGAAGGAGATCTAAGGACCCCGATAGTGAGATACATCTACTAACTAGATACCTCGCACTAGGTACCTCTGGTTTCCTTTTTACGTTTCCCTGCACACGACCTATAAGGACACACTGTCCCCCCCCCCCCCGAGTCCAGAAACCATACCCCAGGGATTCTACCCCGAGGAGGAAAGACGAGTATGAGGTAAGTAAAGGACTCTCGAATACAAGTATTTGATATGCGCGAATGTTGTCCCCCTCCCTTCCCCTCTTTTCCCTCCCTCTACAGGTTACAACAGGGGCCGCAACCGAGGTATGGCGAGAATCTGAAGCCTCGCCCCGTCCGATACGCGAAGCGGACCAACGCTGCAAGGTGGCGCCTAAGCACGCCCACAAACTACTCACGTAGCTAACGAGCCCATAAATTTAGTATGATCTGATGAAAAATGATCACCCTTAACCCATGCTGCACGAATGAACCCATGTCACGTATGTTCGAAACTATGAGAGAATGTGTGTGTGTGACTGAAGCGTTGACTCAACTGGTCGAAGGACCAAGAATGCAAGAAAATGCGACACAGTGGTACCCTTTTTTCCTCTTTCTCAAAGCATGTCCCCTCTACCCTGTCTAATGCTCGTCCGCCTCAAACTGCATGCTTTCAAGATTCTAACGCAGACCCATAAATGCCCTTTGCTGTGTAATGCATTAAATAGCCTTTCTTAAATACACTGCCATTCTCCATGTCGCACGTGTACTATTTAGCCTGCTGTTGCTCTCTCTCTCTCTCTCTCTCTCTCTCTCTCTCTCTCTCTCTCTCTCCTTCACACTCCCACTCTTCCGAGCGATTAGCTCCAAAATTGGCGTACTGCCACCCCTAGCGCACCACCCAATTGGCTCCAAATACCGCCAGTATTTGCACAAAACTTGTCTGTAATAAAATCACCATGAGACCGTGTCACTACCTCTCCTTTCTGCTAAATTGACGAAACCGAGAAATGACCATAAGGGAAAGGACAGGTAAGACGACTGAGGTTCCCTAATCTGACCCGTAATAAGGGAACTACATGTCAGCGGCTCCCCTGATGGAATAGAGTGCCCCAGATAACGCGACCTTCCACGTTCTGAATTGTCGCAATCCCCAAACCGTAAAGGTAATCAAAACCTTCCCATCTTCCCAGGACGCACCCAGTTTTGTATCAGCTGCCCTAGATGAGATTTTTACTGTCCCTCACCCCCGGTTGTAAGAGATGGGTCAATTTACGACTAACGCAGGCCAGCCATTGTTCCTAGGAATAATTTGTTGATGAGCGAACTACAGAGTTGGGAATTCGAAAAATATCACTGAACGCTTACCAACCGAACTGTGGCCTTCTGCTAAATAATGCCCTCATAACACAAAGCAAGATGATAGTCCCTCACTGCAGTTTTCTATGCCCCTAGTTGTTCTTCCCATGAGACCCCTGTCTTTTCTAATTTAGTAATCAGGCCGTGAGAGGTTGCATAGGAACCAGAATGATGTTTTACAAAGTTAAGGACTAGACCTAAGCGAAGAAAACCATTACAATGAACCTTGTTGAAAAGCGAAAATGTTTAGTTAAAAGGCAGGATGCATTGATAAGATGAAAGATGTTTAGCCTATGTTCGTCCCTCAGCGAGATACCTATTAGTACCATGTTGATAGCTCGCAACACCCTTTGTAAATATAAACCCCTAGAGAATGGTATAGCTTTGTCAGGCTTGTATTACGAAGGTGGGTCTCCATCAGATGAACTGTTGTGACTATAATAAATAGTTGTGAAGGAAAGTCGTAGTAAATCCAGCAGGCCCACCATCGATCATTTATATGTCAGTTGTGAACCCTAATATAACGGACGTTTCTATTCTCATTTACCTGGAGCTGGGAGAGAAATAGACTTATGTGATTACCTTCCTCTGCCAATTCTCTAAAGACTGTCTTTTCGAACTCATTTAAGGGTACGACTGTCGGAGGAAAGAAGGACCGGATGTGGGAGCACGTGGCCTGACTACAGATCTTGGAACACCTGCGACGTTGGCCGAGGCGAGACCGCGACAGAAAGGAGCTGCAGGACGAGGCACTATTTCCGACAAAGTGAGAGGAAAGGGCTAACCTGATGCCCCTGCCTAATGTTCAAATGTGTGCCGAAAGGTCCCCGCTCCCTAAACTCGGTCATGAGCCCGCCAACCTGAAATTTTCCGTTCCCCTAGTCTGTTCTCGGTCTGGCCTTTGCTCCATCCCCCTTTTTTCTCCGACCTACCCTATGGACTATTTTTACACTCTTCTTCCATCTGAACTTTTTGACTATCGACTCCAAAGGACACAGGGCGAAAAGGACCTTTTTGACCAGAAACGCGAGGAAAAGGTCGTGCCCTGCAACACGGGACCTAGAATAGAGCTGGACCCTTAGCTCCACCGCCGGTGCTCCACAGCGCCAACAAAGGACGACAGACAGTACTGAGAACTCATTAACTTCGAACATTGACACCCTCAATCATCGTTTTTGCTACGTCTCGTTTCTCTCCCAGCCACCATTGTATTGATTATGCTCCAACCAAATATATATAGAGCCCGTATATAATAACCTGTATGCAATGTACTCACTGCCCGCTACAGAATCATTTTTTTGTATTACATTACTATGGACTTTCCTGCTAACAAGTTTATCAAAGTTTATCAATAGACCCGCCTCCTAAAACTAGAGATCTTAAATGTAATGTTTACGACTCCTTCACCTGGGTTCCTACTGCTTTTTCTTATGCCCACCATAATAGACTTGAATAGGAAATAGATCAGCAAGATGTCTTGAATATGTTAAAGGGAGGACTGTGGAAAATTAGTACGGTTTGGTGAACATTATCTGCGCCATCTTGCCTTTTCCCCTGATGCCACACTTTTGTCGTGCGCGCCCGCCATTTTAGGTGCCTCGCTCAGGACCATCCCTTTTGCATGCCACTGGCCCCCGACATAACCCTTCGCCCTCACCAAGCCTGCACGCTGACCAACCCCCCCCTCGCTCGCACATGCTTTTGAGTCATAAACCCCTCTTCAGCGCAGCTCTGCCTCAAAGCCCCATCCTGTTCCCAGCGCGACCCCTCCCTTCATTCTTTTTATAGTCCCCGGCCCTTTGATACAAAAACCCCCTTTTCCTGTGCCCGTTTGTCTTCCTTGCTCCCAGGCCAACACCTAGCTCTGCCGATACCATTCCTCGCCCCTCTCCGTACAGTAGGAAGCTTCCCTCATCAAAGGACCCCCGAGTTGATCAAAGCCCCCACCCCTCGAGATCCAATCGAACCTCCCACATTCCATGAATCGGCGGAATATCCAGCTGCGCGATAACCATCACCTGTTGTGACCGGGGGGGGGACTTCTACTGTAAATGTGTGTGGGAACGGGCCCGAGGGGGAGATCCCGGGGATGTCTTTCCGTACATCAAAGTATTAACGGGAATGTGTTACATGCAATAAAGTGACAAACTTGTGTATAAGAGGCCAGGCCTCAGAGATGCGGGTAGAGCACCTCAGAACGATACCTGCTGTCCAACTGATGTGTTTCTCCTCCGGAGAAAATAAAACCTTGTTTCCTGCCTTCCAGTCTCCAGCGCCTGCCTCTTCATTGATTAATGTTTCGTGGGTTAAAGAGGCGATACCGCCGGGCAAATATCGATTGTCCCCGACCTTTAGGTTTTACAGTTCTGCTGGAACTATTTGGCCTTTCCATTGCAGTGCCTATTTTCAAGGCACTGCCATGAAAAAAGCCAAAGGACCACCAACCGTATTGCACCAAACTCGTAATCAGGCACTTTAATGCCAAAATGATTATCATGTGGTTAATTCTCTTTCAACCACAAAGCAAAACTTTAGATACAGCTCAGACTATGTTCCCTGAGCAATTCAAAAGTTGATATCCAGTTGTAGACTAAGCTTTTGAGACCCTCTGGAGGTATCTAAAATAATGTATTTATTTGGAGTTTTTTCTGAAATAATTAATTGATTTAGAGTTTTATAGAAAGTGCACTCAATATCAAAGGGTGGTGGAACACTTTTTATAAGAACAATGGATTGTGGATAATAATAGTTTTGTATACTAATATTGTTTTGATTCATTTGAGCATAAATACAGGTTACTGTCCATGTGAACTTAATTTTCATAAGTTAGTACATTGCTTTACCCAAAACCTGCTATGTTCCAAAAGTTATGTACTATTGCATCTTTGTGCACCATCTGCTTAGCATGGGTGTGGCTGCATCATTCCTAGCAAGTAATCTGCCTAGTCACTTGGAACTTACCTCAATACTTGCGTAGGGACCTCTCTCACCTCACGTAAACTTACACTGAACCAAACACTAGCTCTCCACACGCACTACACAGACCACTCCTACAAAACACATGATACCAACAAATGACCACCATGGGTTTCAAGATGTCATGCCATGTCTGTTTACTGATAGCCCACCATATGGATGCTGAAAGACTGTACTTATCCCAAGAAATAGTCCAGAGAAAGCAACATGTCTCATCCACCTGCACCAATTTAGGATTAGGGTGGAGATACAACCCAGTAGAGTAGTACCCCTTAGATTAGTGGTAGACATCACCCACTATGAAATCAACTCTACATCTTTATACCTTTTCACTGAGTTTAGCAACATTTAAACTGAGCTATACGGGATACGCAGGTGTGGTACTATAAGGGGAGGACACTGTTTGCCCTGAAGAGTTTCCCAGAAAAGAGGTTGTTGCAAGTAGAAAGACCACTGCAGCAGTGCACAAATATATAGCCTCTATCTGTGGTCCCAGGGTAGCCCTTAGTGTATCTAGGTCAATATTCCCTAATAGCAAATGGACCTCCAGCATGGAGATCCAGTGCAGGGCCACTTACCCCAATGATACTGGAGGGAATGAGTATAGAAGGGAATGGTTGAATGCCAGCATAGATACCCCATGTCATAGATACTGGGACACTGAGCTAGATAGGCGCTCAATGGGTAGAAGCGAAGGGGCAATCCTTTATTGTACTCCTTGGGCCCGATTCACAGAATGAACTTAAGACTAAATCCTAAACTTACTACTATTTGGTATTCACAGAATGCACTTACTACTTTCGGGATTCACAGAGTGAACTTACTACTTTCGGGATTCACAGAATGAACTTACTACTTTTGGTATTCACAGACTAGATTTAAGACTACTAACTCTCAGTCCGAAATCGGGGAGTAAATTCCTGCCCGGAGGCGGAGCCTACGGCCCGGAGGCGGAGCTTGCGGCCCAGAGTTGGAGATTTCAACATGGCAAAAATCCCCACCTCCGAGCCGGAAGCTCCACCTCCGAGCCGGAAGCTCCGCCTCCGGACCATAGGCTCCGCCTCCGGGCCGGAAGCTCCGCCTCCGGGCCGGAATTTACTCCCCGATTTCGGACTTAGAGTTAGTAGTCTTAAATCTATTCTGTGAATACCGAAAGTAGTACGTTCATTCTGTGAATCCCGAAAGTAGTAAGTTCACTCTGTGAATCCCGAAAGTAGTAAGTGCATTCTGTGAATACCAAATAGTAGTAAGTTTAGGATTTAGTCTTAAGTTCATTCTGTGAATCGGGCCCCTTGTGTTTCTGTGAGAAAGGGACACTATTACTTGGCACCAATGAAACCTGTGAAGCAATAGTGCACATCCCAGATATGCAATGGGGCACATCTGTGTTGATGGATTCGAAATGGCAGTGAGAATAGATTGCCTACACCCAGCTCGTCCTCAGATAGGGGGGCCTCTGCCCCCTCATAACCATGCACACCCCGACCTAGGTCAATCCTGGAGAACATGCAGTACAGAAGAAAAAAACTCTATTGAATCAGCCTCGAGAAAAAAGAACTGCTGGCAGTTTAAGAGTGGCCAAACCAACATGCACACTTACATATATTTAGGTTGTTGCATGGAGAACAGGTGACAGAGGCTCCCAGACCCTGTGAGAGCATAAAACCAGATCGTTCCATCCAATCCCTGTGCTTCTTTCATGCTGGGTGATAGTATTACGAGCGTGAGAGCCATGTCTGGATTAGCACAAGGGAGTCTGGGAGCATGTGCATCATGAGCACAAGACCACCGAGGTGGCAAGGCAGTAGGCAACAGACACGTTTTATTCGTATTTTTGTCCTCAGCACTGCCTCACCAGTTTTCCTTGTTAGCAGCCTCCAATGCATTCAGAAAAGTATACATTCATTATTCCTAACCACACATCCCAAATACCTTGAAGATATATGTCCCTCATAGGTTTGAACATTTTCTTCATGTACTTTGATGTATTTTTAATTTTTGGATGATCATGTTTAGCTTTCTTCTGCTAAGTATAGATTTCTTGATTGATTGGGAGAAAAAAAGAAAAAAGAGAGTGATAGGAAACTAAATGCAGAAAGATAAGGAGAGGATGCAAAAAAAACCTGTGAGAGTGAGATAAAGTGACACACTAATAGGCTGGTAGAAGAAACAGTTATCAGAGGGAATCAAGACTAGTGATTCCTGCTATGCAGCAATACCGGAACCTGGCACCATTGATGGGAGGCTCCGAAGAAGAGCACAGATTCAATTCAATCACGCAATATACCTCTTACATAACTGTGTAACTAAATATAAACCTCTCCTTCATCTACTTCTCATCCAACCTCATCTCTATCTATACCTCACTTCTCCATCACTCTCTTCATTCCTTCTCTACCGTACCTCTCTCTACCTCTTGCTCCACCATTTTCCTATCTCACTACTCCCTCATCACTCTCTCATTTCTCTCTGCCACATATCTGCCTAAATATCTCACCTCTTTACAACCCACTGATATATCTATCACTATCTAACCTCTCACTTAACTCCAATATTACTTCAATAACTCACCCTCTGCATCTTCTCATTCTACTTCTGATCCATTTTCACCATCTCTCCAAATATCTTACTTCTTCTGGTTATATCTTTTTATGTATTGCTACCCCTTTTTCACTCTCACCAACGCCACCGCCTCTCTCTTTATCTTTCTCTCTCATAAACACAAACACGCATATCTCAATGGGCCTCCTTTTCTATTTCAATTCACCCCTTCCATCTCAATTATTTTTTACCACCTCTTTAGAGCTCACTCTACCTTACCATCCCTTACTCGTTTTCCTCCTCACAACACTCTACCTCTGTAAAAACCTCACTTCTTTCTCTCTTTCACTTATGTATCAGAAAGTACTCTTTTCTCCCTACACCCCATTTCTCTCTGTCCTTCCCTCCTTTATTCCCCATCACTCACTTTATCTGACCCGTTTTTGATACCTCACATTCTGATCTCTCTATCCTGCATTTTTTCATTTTTCTTTTATTTTCTCTGCCTATGTCTACCTCTACCTGCATTTACGTCCGTCTAATTCCCCTTTTTTCTACATTGCCTCTCTCTTCACCTCAACCCCAGGAGTACTGTACTCCTCTGTCTCTCTTTTAAACTTTTCTCCCTGTCTCTGTCTCTCGCCACAAGGAACTTTAAAATCTTTCCTATTTCTTTGCCTACATCTTCCTCTCTCTACCTCTCTGTGTATTTCTATCAGAGTACTGAACCTTCCTCTATTTTGCTCCTTTTCTCCCATATATTTCTACACCATCTCTGTCTCTCAATCCCTCTAGTTCACTCCGCCCTATTTTATGTTCTCATTCCATCAATTGTATCCCGCCCCAACTATTTCTCTTTCAGAAAGAGTCTTGCTCAGTAGGGTCAGGTAACTGTCTAATCGGAGAAGTGCACACATATAAGGGGGGAAGGCAGACAAGCAGGGGCAAATAAATTATGAGAAAACTATTTCACCATGCCTCTGCAATTCTCACTGCCCATTTCCCTGGCTAGCACTGCTGGTGACAGTACAAACACAGCACATCAAAGTCCTTGGAGTGCAACAATTCAGACTTTTCCAGGACCCCAAACCTATAAGAATGGCTTGGGTGGCCGGTATTAGTCATTTTAATGTACATTAAGTTAATGAGCAACTGTTATTGTGCCCATTTCTTAAAAACACAAACAGAGGAACCATGTGGCAAACTGTCATAGGGCCGGATGTTGTCAATTAAGTGCCGGTGCCCAGCACCAGAAACCATCAGCTCAGATTAAGGACTGAAAATATATCTCATTTTGTTTGGCTTGAATGACCCACAAAGTGTAATAGATGCAAGGTTGCTCCAAACAGGGCAGCCCAAAATATATCTTGGCTAAGGCCCCAGAGATCCTTAGCTGTCATTGGCCACTCATACCTTAATGCTCACACTCTCAGGCAGTTGGAGTCATTAATAATGAAATCAAATATTTGTGTGTCAAATTTCCCTTCTTAGTTCACCTCGCCTCCTTGATCTCGACCTTCTCTTTCACGCTCTCTCTTCAATCTTGGTTCTAATGATAACACTGCCATCAAGTTGAGCTGAATTCTTCTTTATTATTGAAGCCCTGCCAAATGCAGGAATAGAGATGAAGAGATGCAGTCGGGCCAAGATCATTCAGTAACTGCCTCCAAGCATTCCAGAATTACACATAGCCAAGAAGTGACACTGGCTCATAGGAACTAAAACATACCAACATAACACCCTTCCTTTTTATGATAAAAATATAGTTACACTGTGTTTAAACTCTGAAATTCATACCCTGAATTCCTTCAAATTACTCTACCACTCTCATGTCTAAGAAAGGAACTAGTTCTTTCTCCAACTCCTACCCAACCAAAGTCAAAATCTTTCCCATGCCCCTCTACCTCTAAACAAATCAATCTCAGTTTTAACAAATTATGTATCCTTGTAACCATACGCCTGTTATCTCATAACGAGGGATCCAGTGTATTTTGAAGGTGAGTTACTCCCACCAAAACAATTAAATAAACTGGGTGAAACCCATAATTATCTATGCTTTTGTTATGTTTTCCTACTTTTTGCAACCGATGAGGAAAGCTAACAGCTGATCATTAGTAGCATGATAAGGATGCTTGCCACAAAGTTCTGAAGTGCCAGAATACTGAAAGCAAAGAGAACAATAAAGCAGATTATTTTGATTGACCTTTTAATTTTATCTTGTACAGTATACAGTTCCCAATAGGGCCAAGTGTATGCTTTATTTAAATAAAATGTAATGTTTACATTGATTCTAGATCAGTTTTCATTTAACAGTAGTTTTTTGTCAATGGTTTTCCACAGAGGGTCACCTTATTCAAATGATTCTTGAGTTAACACTGTGCTACTAAAATGAAGGCAACCCACATTGGGAATGGCTTACCATCACATACTTTAAGTCTGTTTATGGATAAAACCTATGTGACATTCTTGTACTCTCACTTTTCCTTACAGATTCATTTTATACCATGATCCTCCTTTTACAATCAGATACATAGAGTTATATGCCAGAATATGAGTATTGATTGATCTGACCCTAAGTTAATTAGAATTAATAATATTGTGTAAAGAAGAAATATTTATTACAACCCAGCTTCGTTATTTGCTTGTACAGGGGCTTTGAGGAACTTCCAAGCACTTAGGAGTAGCAACTGGAGAACATATTACATTACGGAACTTTTAAAGAGTAATCCCACCCTCACTCTATGCATAATAATTCAGGAGTAAACCACAGTCCTCCAAAATCGCTCTTGGATTCTTCCTGGAGCTTTTTTGCATTTTTTTATGCAATCATTCAAGAAAATTCCAATCAAAACAGGAGTGGGGCTGTGCCCTAGCAGTGCAAACCAACCCCACAACAACAATCCTGCACCACAGAGACAGCTGTATGTGTCACACTGGCATTGGCTTCCAGGAGAGCATGGTTAAGAAGCTGCATAATGATTCCTAAACCCAATCAAGCTACGTCTAGTTGATGTGACCACCCTTCAAAAATCTGGCTCCTGGTCATCCGGGGGATCTGCCAGTCATATTCAAGCACTGCCTCAAGGCAACGTGCATGTGAAGTTGCCCATGTGTTCACCTGGGGCCTGTGGAATCCTCAGTAGTGTCCCTCTACATTCATAGTTACATGACCTGCTGGCAAACCACACAGCTGCCACAGCCGCCATCTCCGCATGGGTGGCTCGGTACCAGCGCAGTATTTACGTATAAGCTACACAAGCTATAGCTTGGGGCCCCCAAAAAATATTATTAGTCCCAATGCTGCATGTCCGGGATGTCCCATACTCTTCACCAAATTTTTTTAGCGCGTCTTTTTGAAGAACAAAGTGCTATTTGCCTAGGGCAGGGCCGGGTCTCCAACTCCAACCGGTTGATCGTACTGTATTTTGTAATCCTTCATTGTCTTTCACAGCTATCATCGCCCTTGCCTGCCCTCACACAAACCAGCTGCTCTGATTGGCTGAAGTGAGCTTAGCTGGGGCGGGGAGGGGTGAAGAACGTAATGTTCTTCCTCTTAGTCATGTGCCACCTGTCATTTCCGGGCCGGCACCACGATTTGCAGCCTGAAACAGTACATCGTAGCCTGGAACCGCACTTCGCATTTGTTTTCGATGTGGGCCTCCCGGAGCAGATGTGAGTTAAGTGGGCCCCTAATTGAGCAGTTGCAGAGTCTGTAAAATCGGGCAGTAATGAGGTAAGCCGTCCTCTAACTCATCCGTAGCAGCATTGATAAAATCGAAGGAATGCCAGAAAGGCCCATTGATTTTAACGTTGGCTGCCTCTGCGCTTTAGATCTGCCTTCAGTAATAGAGCGCCGGGGCAGGCAACGTTAAAATTAAAAGTCCTTTTAGATACTGGGCATCCCATGTTAAATGCAAGGTTCTTGCCTGCACTAATCCGCTTTCACTGACTTAACCACGCTTTCATTTGCCTTTGCGTAGTAGTCGGTGAAAGTGGCTCAGTGCATGCAAGTACCTTGGATTTTAACATCGGCTGCCATGCGTTAAGGAATAAAGCATGGTGGAAGCAGAGGTTAACATCAAAGGTCCTTACAGCCAGGCACTTTCCGTTAACACCGTGGCCGCCAATGTTAAATCCAGAGTGCTTGCCTGCTCTTATATAGCATATATATTTGTAAAAAAATTTTTGTCAGTATAATAACAAATTGTAAGTTTAATATATAAACTTACAATTTGTTATTATTAAATATATATTTGAAAGAACTGCACATAAAAAAATACATATTATTTTGTTTTGATTGTATTAAATTAAGTATTATTGTATATGTTAATTGTTTTTTTCTTCGTTAATTTAAATAATTAAACTAATGTTAAAACTTGAGAGGATATTGTTAATTTTCTCTTTGCATGTTTATTTATTATGAAAATATCGCTTGCTGGTAAGTAGTGATAATATCACAGGAAATTTTCACTGAAAAAAAAAGTCATGCATTATATTACTATTAAATGTAGTATGTTTATAGTTATATTAACTATTCTGCCCACAGTTTGCAAGATGTCAACCAGAAGTTAAAAAAGTGGAGCTCAAAAGTGGAAAAAGAAGCAGAGAGCAGAAGAAGAGCTTAGCAAGTTAACAAAATTAGATAGTTTCTTAACAAAGAAGAATATAGATATGGGGCCTGATGAACCAAAAGCCTCTACCACAGTGAGTCAGTCACGGGATATTCACCCTATTCCTGATACAGAGCCTGGTACATCTAGTTGTATAGAATCTACTTCAACGAATGAAGCAACAAATACTGGGTAGAAAAAGGTCAGTCAGAATGTCAGCACTCAAATGGCTCATTTGAAAAATCAAAGAAGTTTTTTGAAAACCAAGACAGATATTGCTTGAAAAGCTTGTTCTATCCCAAACGGGCTAATGGTGAAAAATATTGCAGAGAATGGTTAGTATATTCACCATCAACTGGTCGTGTATACTGTTTCGTGTGTAAACTCTTTTATAATTCTTCTACACCATTATCATCCGATAGATTTTGTGATTGGCGCAACACCTATTTAGTTCAAAGTCTTGAAAACTCTGTAGACCATAGAACAGCTTCGGTAACATATCTTACAAGAAAACGTGGCGCAACAATTGACTGCCAACTAGTAGAACAGATAAATAATAAACGGCAGTACTGGAAAAAAATTCTTGAACGAGTTGTGGCAGTTATAATTACTATGGCAGAGCGTGGTTTACCTTTCAGAGGAGATAAGGAAGCATTTGGTTCTCCTCACAATGGTAATTTCCTTGGAATACTCGAACTTATAGCAACATTTCATCCTTATCTAGCAAGCCATATAAAAACATTTGGGAATAAAGGATCAGGTGTCACATTTTATCTTTCTAAAACAATATGTGATGAATTTATCCAAATCATGGCACATAAAGTAAGAGACTCAATCTTGGATGATTTAAGAACTGCAGGGTACTTCAGTTTATATGTAGATTCCACTCCAGACCGGTCCCATATTGATCAGCTCACTGTTATTGTGAGGTATGTTTCACCAGATGATGGGCTCCCTATTGAACGTTTTCTAACTTTCCTAGAGATGAGTAGCCACACAGGGGAAAGAAAGTATGGCTAAGATGGTGCACAACTACCTTACAAATGAGTGCAAAATAGATTTTAGTAAGTGTCGAGGCCAGTCATATGATAATGCTGCCAATATGTCTGGCAAATACAAGGGTATGCAAGAAATAATATTGAAGATTAACAAGTATGCTATGTATATTCCATGTGCTGGTCATTCCCTGAATCTTGTTGGAAGAGCAGCAGTTGACTGTTGTTTAGATGCAGTAAACTTTTTTCGAATTGTTCAAGAAATATATAATGTCTTTTCATCATCTACACATAGATGGGCAGTACTGTTGTCATTCTTCAAAGATGATTAAAAAGTTCCAAAGTCTTTGTCAAAGACTAGGGGCCAGATGTAGGTAATTCTATTTTACAGATTCATAAATACCGAATTTTAACGATTCAGTATTTATGAATCGGTTAAATAGTTGTTGGGAGATGTAGGTAAAAATAAATTTTCAATTACCGAATCGGTAACATTCGGTATTTACCGATTCGGTAAATACCGAATCGGTATTGCCCATTGATTCCTATGGGCCTTGAAGCCCATAGGAATCAATGGGCAATACCAATTCGGTATTTACCGAATCGGTAAATACCGAATCCTGCAAGGGTGCAGGGGGTGTCACTTTGACACCCTCTAGCACCCCCAATTCAGGCATGTGTGCCATGTGGCACACAGACATGCCCTAAGGGTATGTCTGTGTGGCACATGGCACAGGTGTGCATGCACAGATGTGCATGCACACCTGCATTTGGTATTTTACCACCCAATAGGATTGGGTGGTAAAATACCGACTCTTAAGGGCCTGTGGCACTCTTAGGAGTGTCACCTACATCTAGGATTTACCGAATCGGTAAAAATACCGATTCGGTATTTTACAGAATCGGTAAATTGACCGAATCAGTAAATTTATCGAATCAGCAAATTTACCGATTCTGTAAAATGTTGGACCCCACATGCCAAATTCTAAATACCGGTGGGTAACGGCCGAATTCGGCCGTTACCGACCAGTATTTTGTGACCTACATCTGGCCCCAGATGAGAAGCACATTCAATGGCCACAAGTGCAATACTTGATAGTTATGATGGAATAATTCTGCATTGCATCAGCTGCATATTGATACTACAGAGAAAGGCGAAACAAGAAATCAAGCCATAAACATTTTGAATAAAATAGAGGAGTTTGAATTCATGGTATTGTTATATTTTTGGAGTTACTTGCTGGATGAATTTCACAAGACTAGTCAATCACTGCAAGACCCCCAAATTAGTCTAGATGTATGTAGGAAATTGTATGCTTCACTTTCGGATTTTGTTAAAGGTTCCAGGGATCTTTTCGATCATTTTGAAGAAGAAGCAAACAAAAAATTGCCTGATGTTGATTACAAGAAAAGAAGATATAGAAGAAGGCATATCAATGATGATGAAGATGATGCTTTAGAGAACCTTGAGCCAAGAGACAAGTTCAGAATCAAAACATTTATACCTGTGATGGATGCATTAGAGTCAAGTCTGGCACAGAGGGCCTCAGTATAGAATGATGATGCAAAAAAGTTTTCATTCTTAACAAAACTAGAAGCTACAGAAGAAGAGATTCATGAAGGAGTTAGTGCATTATGCCAAACATATCCTGAAGATGTGGACATGAATCTTGTAGGAGAAGGCAAGCATTTTCATCAATAGGTTAGACATAGTAAAGCCCATGGTGCAGAGGAACAAGATAGTCTGACACATCAGGATCTGTATAGGGTAATATTTAACGATCGTGTACAATCAGCATTCCCTAATGTAGAAGCAATTTTGAGATTGTTTCTTAGTATGCTGGTTGCAAATTTGTTTCTTAGTATGCTGGTTGCAAATTGTTCTGGAGAAAGATCTTTGTCTCAGCTGAAGAGGATAAAAAATGAATTTAGAACAACGACTCAAGATAAATTATGTTCCCTCAGTCTCATGTGCATAGAAAGCGACAAACTACGCAGTTTATCATTTGATGATGTCATCAGTGACTTTGCTCTGGCAAAGGTAAGAAAGAAAATATTTTAGTTTAATATAATTCCTTAATCCTTATAACATGTTTCAAGAGATTAGATAATAAACCTTTGTAAATTGTGCCTTTTAAAAGAACTTTTGTTTCATTTTACCAGAGTTTGCATTGTTAAGTTTGTTATGAATAAAAAGGATTTTAAGTTAAAGATTTATTATTTCACTATCAATATACTAATTGTATTTCAGTTTAACCCTCTAGGTATCCGAAAATCATATTTGTCACTGACATAGTCACATAGAATATCTGGACTTATAAAGGGCCCCATATTTCAAATAGCTTAGGGCCTTATCAAGTCTAAATCCGGCGCTGCTCGGTACCAGCGTGCAGGTCAGGTACCGCATCTAGCCGCATGCATGATCTCCACCTCAAACAAAAGTCCCAAACTCCACACAGCGTGGCTTTTGTGGGTAACCTAGGGTTTGGGTAACATAGTCACCATGCTGTGAAATGTGGAACCTCCGGACGGCTTGCATTATGTCCTGGGGAATTTCAGAGTTACGTTGCTTCTGGCTGCCCTGCTGTGTGGTGGTGATTTCCGCACTGTACAACTTGCCAAATAAAGGAGGGTATAGCATTTGCTACAATTATGGAGTGTATTACAGTGACTTATAATCCTGTCCTAACTCTTGTTTGTGTCAAGTGTGACATGCATCAAGTGTGCTGCGAACGCTCGCGCATAAAACTGAAAAACGCAAGTAAGAGTAAAATCAACATTTGATTAACATTTTGCAAAGTAGTAGTTATCTATATGCATCTTTATTTATTGCCTTTGGAAGTACACTACTTTCTTTCAAGGTACGTCAGTGTACACTTTAAATGTCCGTAGTCATCAATTGCCTTGTGCGTGGAAACCTCTGCTCTCTGGCTTTATCCTAAAAAGAAACAAGACAAGGAGATTTTAGTAGAATTGAGACAATTACGATTTAATCTATATGATTTCAAATAAATATACATTTTTAAGGCATACAGGGTTTTCTCCTAACCCTCCTCCCACTTTCTGGTGTATTGATTGTCTTCGGCTACCACTCTGTCCATGCTTAAACATGAAGGAACAATTAATTCGCATTTGCTTAAATTTCCTTAAATGTAATGAATGTAAGACTTCAAGGATGGGCAACGCGATTTACAAATTTTAAGCATGTAGTCCCAATTTACTAATGCAATGTACCGGGATCATGTTACTTTTGTGACACAAACCTGACACAAAGAGTTATGCTGTGATTTATTCAACGCAAATCAGGGTTTGCTTTGCATAGTTTACCAAGTGATGTCATCAAGGGCGTAACACAAGCCCCCCCGCAGCCCCTGCGTTGCGGGGGGCCCCCTCCAGGGGCCTCCTCAGCGTGGAGTCAGAAAGCACCAGACAATACACATCATTGACCGGGCGTCTGGTAATTTGATAGGTAGGGGTTACGTAACTTACGTTACGATACCTCACACCCTCGCTCTAGACTTCATAAATGAAAGGGGGGTGGGGGCGTGCTCCAGGGGCCCCCTCAGTGGAGCCAGCATCACATCTGTGATGGTCTGGATTAGGCAATGAGGTGTCGGGAGCAACAGGCATTACTTCTTGTTCTCGCACAGCAGTGAATCACGCAGAGGGCTGTGTCTCGGAATTTGTAAGTCTCTACAACTGTCACATTGTTCACGCACACACATTGTACTTCTTCCTACTAATGCAAAGTCTACGTTTTATCTGATATAATTGATTCCTGGCAACTCTTAAAAATTGTTTTCTCCATAAAGGCATGGTTTGTTTAACTTTCTTTTTTTAATGTGTAGTTATTTTTTTTTCAACAACCGAGAACTTACTGGGCCGTTTGATTTCAGTCAATGAATGAGCTAATTTGTTTTCCAGTTGGATCTTTTTAAGGCTGTCTTTTAACAGGTCAGGTGTTCTGTCCCAACAGATGCTAATTGTGGACATGCATTACACACAGATACTATCACATGCATTTAGCACTTCAAAACTTTAAAAGCAATGCCAAACTCAATAGGTCTGTGCATGGTGTTTTGTTATGTAGATTTATATGAGGCAGGTTATCACCCATGAAGGTAACCAGGCGCCAGAGCAAGAGTGTAGGTCTGGGGTGCTCTTAGTTACAGTGGCGGCTCCTCCATAGGGGCGCTTGGGCGTCGCCCCACTGCTTTCTCACAGTGCGAGAAGCAGAAACATAAAATGGTAAACTACCATTTTATGTTTCTTCTTAGCACTGCGAGAAAGCAGAATTGCCTGGTTGGGGGCGGGAGGGTGAGCGGTCCTGCTCGAGGGCAGGGGGAGGGAGTGGCTTACCCACTGTTGTGGGTCCTGACTGTTTGGTTGGCCCCTGGAGCCGACCAAACAGTCAGTACCCACAACAGTGGGTAAGCCACTCCCCCCCTGCCCTCAAGCACGACCGCTCACTCTCCCTTTTTCTCCATGTAGGAGAAAATGGCACGGCTGGGACGCTCTCCCCTGTGCCTCACCAATCACAATGCTGCCATTGCAGCGTTGTGATTGGCTTAGGGGAGTAGAAGAAGGGAGACTGCCTAATACCAGGAGCAGCAGGAGGCCAGGAGCTGAGGCGGCAGCTCGTGATGGTGGAACTGGAGCAAGGTTCATTTTTTTTATTTATGGACACTTATCCCCCCCCCCCTCCGCGAACTCACCCCCCCGTATTGCCGGTCGTAACTGCACTGGGGATCTCTGACGAGTAAACACACACGGGGGTCACTGACGTGCACACCAAAAACCGCGGAGCACGTGTCAACCCCTGTAGCGCGCACATACACAAGCTCAGACAAACACACTACACGGAGTGCATCGGAGCCACCAGACAGTCCAGAGTCTGGGGAAGTCAGAGGCCCAATGCACACGAAACCTAGGGAGCCCTGCAGACACACCCTGGGGAGCCCAGAGGTGCGTGTGCACCTTCTCCAGAGGGGACACTTGGAGCCCACAAACGATGCAGAGGTCGAGGAACGGAGAGGGCCCATTGCACAGAGGGGAGCGCTGAAGCACACATATACTTAGGGAGACCTGCTGCAGCTGACACATAGGGGAGCTCTGGTGGGCACAACCACACTACACAGCGCGTCAGCTGTACAGTGTCCCGTAAATGGAGAGGACGCTACACACACACACAGGTCTAGAGAGATCCTCAGTTCACTCACAGGGGAGAGTTGATATACACAGAGGCGTAAGGAGCCCTGATCGGCGTGCACACACTGCACATGGGACAGTTACTTTTAGTGGTTTGAAGGGACAATAGAATGAGTTAAAATCCTTGTAATTTTATTAAAAATAAATGTGGCTGACTGTTCCAAGAGTTGTGCAGTGTGACAATGGCGTAGTGGTCGCTATTTATTTTACAGTCCAAAAACACATGCATTGTCATCTTCTCTTGAACATCCGTTTAAGGGATAGAATTAATATGTGAACCTAAAAAGAACAGAAATGCCTGCTGCATGGTGAACGATGCACCTTTACCACCATACTCTTTCAAGTGCACTGCTCACAAACTCACCCATGATGAAATTGCAAATTTCAGAGGTTTTTACATTTTGCGTAGTAAATTTAAATGCTTAATGTCTCGTTAATCGTTGTCTGTCGGGACTAGGCAATGAAACGTTACAATATCTCTGAAAGTAATTAATGAGTGGTCAGCTTGAAGTCGCATACGATTCCGGGGGTGGGGGAGGGAGACTAGAATTTCTCACTGACTCAACAGCTGTCCGCAAGTCCTGACTAGTGATCTGTATATATTCGCGGGGAGGGAGGGTTCACTTGCAGCTTCTGTATTTATTTGGAGTGAAGAGGAGAATGCCCCGGGGAGGATGAAGAAAGGTAGAGGGGAGCTGAGATGGAGAGGAAAATTGTGGGATCCCTCGCCATGTCTAAACCATTCGTATTAGTGCGTTTGAAAAGTGGTGTTAGTTGTGAGAGCAGGTGGCAGACAACTGGGTAGCTGCCATTCTGTTGTCTAATCATATCTGTCTCTGACTGCAATTTGAGTGACTCTGAGCAAACTATAAAACTCTCCAAGAGGCACTGCCCTGTCCCATATTTGAGGCATTCTCCACAAACCTACCTTCCTCTCAGAAACACTGGCCTGCCTCACATAAGAGGGACACACACTGTGCAAACCCCATGAGATACTCGTAAGCAGTGAGGGTCTCACATTTGAGTACACTGCCATAACATACCACTGTCTCTCTGATGTACCATTTGTCATTTCTATTCTGGCTAGATGTCCTCTTCCATATGATGTGAGTTCAGGGGGTGAGAATTGCAGTTACACCAGGCAAGTCACATGTGTTTAAATAATCTCTGCAGAATGTTATCTGGGCTAAAGAACTTTGCAGGTATGACACGCTTCTCGCACTTCATCATTTACGAGGTGACACCAGGACAGTGGTGGTGTAGAGGCAGGACAGGAACAAGGCAACGTGGTCTTATGACTGCTCCATTTTGCCATTGGTTAAGAGATTCACCAGCCGCCACTGCTTAGTTGAACATCCAGGTATATGTAGAGGGAGTTTGTTCTAGCTTTTAGCTGCGATGAAGAAGAAGGCATGACCACCAGTCTTGCTTCTGCCGGTGCAAGGGATTTGTGCACGAGAGTAGTGGAGTGTAGATGTCTAGAGGATCGGTAGAGTTGTATTCGGTCTTTGAGGTAAAGTGGTCCTGCATTGTGGAGGGCTTTGTAGGCATAGATGAGAAGCTTGAATTTGCAGCGTTTCTGGATGGGAAACCAGTGCTGTTCCGCGACATAGAGTGTGATGTGTGCACTTCTGGGGATGTTAAGAATGATTTATGTAACAAATAATTGCACACAGTTCCCCTGGGATTGGTGATTGCGTAGTAAAGGGTGCTGTCTTCCTCTCTTCCTAGAGTGCAACAGGGAAGGGTATCCCTTGTCGGAACTAGGGATGCCTCACACAACAGGCTGGTTTTACGGCTGTTGTCATGTCACCAGCTAGTCGTATCGTGTCATCATCGGCTTCCCGCTCCAACGTCAAGCCGGCGCTGCAATGCCTGACGGGTAGCACGGGGTGCTACACTCTTGTGGAGATCTTTTGTTCCTTGCCGGTGGATGTAAGGGTGTGAGGGCCCTAGTGAGTGAAGTAGTGAGCGTGAGTAAGGTGAGTTAAAAAAGGTTGGTGTGATCTACTGCTTTGTCTTTAATCGTGTAGTGCACCACCTTAATAAAAAAGCGAGGGGCAATGGGACTACAGTAGTTACGAGAAGTCAGTCCCGTTCAACCCTCATTCGTGAATAGGTCGACATGTTTCATGCCCTATTGGCAATTCTTCAGGACCAAAACAGTGCTCATAAACTTAGTGAGATGCCCCGCATCAGGCTGGGGCATCTGAAGGATACAACCTGTGTGGTTGCCGGATCCAGCCAGAGGGGGGTTCCTGCATCAAAGGGATACCCTGTGGGGAGAGAAGTAGACTTCAACTGGTGATTCAGATACCCAAGTTACCCAATCAGGGGGATGCTCCTTGGTTTCAGTGAAGCAATACATGATAATGAATTGAAGTGGGGGAAGACACAGTTAGGTTACTACGCATCAAGGGCTTAGTGAAGTTCACTTAAAAACAATGCTGGGTAAAGGACTACCAGCAGACATTAGGTGTCTCAACAAGACAATTGGTGTTTAAAGATATGGGAGGATCAAACGCTAGCCAGCGTTTTGCTACACGTGGGGGTGGACATACATTAGAGTCTTAGACAAAAGTCCAAAGTAAGAGGAGGACTTACCCTCGTTGGCGGTCGTAAGTGCCCCAAGGCTGCTCCTGTGGGGTCTGCGTGAGTGGGGCAGTTATCTGGAGGGTAGAAGTAAATGGTTTCAGGGGTAAATAGCCCAAAACGGGGGTGGGTCGGTAGGTAAGTATGCATATACCGTCTGGTGGGACAGCAAGGGAGGAGTTAGCGGCCCGGGGTAGGTCCGCGGTGGTCCCACCAGGTCCCGGTGGATCCAGGACAATCACACCACCCAGGGAGGTCGCAGCCTGGAGGGGCACCAGAGGCAACGAGCGGCGGGGCTCCGCTGTTCTCGATGGCCGGTGGATGGTGGGATAGTCGCCTGTGGCCACCAGCCACGCCAACCCTCCCGAGGAACACTCACGGGAGCACAGGTCAACCCTCAACCTGGCGGTCGGTAGACCCGCATGCTCGACGCCCGGTACCCCAACTTTGCAAACGGCCTCGGAGGGGGCCGACACCTGTGGTCCCTAGGGGGTGGAGGGAAAACACCGGGGGTCCAACCAGGGCGGCCGGGCTCCTGGAGGTCCAGGCGCCCGCCTCACAACTAATCTGTGCCCAACACCTTACCTCATCGGAGCGGGCGGGTGACCTCTTCACCTAATCCCACGTCCCGGCGCGGAGTGTCGCCTAGAGCAGCCGTAGTTGTTTGCTCGTGGCGCTCGCTGATAAGGGTTCTGGTGAACGCCGGGGGTGTGTCTGATCAGCGGCTCAGTGTCAGCGGCGCGCCGACATGACGTCAGAGCGTCTTGGTGTCGGTGCCCGCCGCCATCTTGGAGAGGGCTGTGGGGAGAGCGGAAGACAGGGCAGTCGGAGATGTGACTGTGTCCTCATGATCACGGGCAACCATGGCACAATGGTGCAGGTACTCAAAACGTTCCGTGGCTCTAAGGTGATTGGCCAGCCAGGATGGTAAGAGAATAGAGGGACTTATAGTGAAGTTGTGTATACTGAGAAGCTGGAGGGCCTGAATAGCGCCCCGTCAGCGGTGGGCCGGGGAGTCCTAATGGTCTTAGGGGGTCATTGATCAGGGAGGCAGTGGTTTAGGCATGTTGATGAGCACCAAGTCATCTGGATGATAGGTACATGTGGGGTCGATGCCTGGGTGGTTCCCGCTGGAGGTAAGGGTGTGCAACTATGGGATTGGGGGGGATTAGCTGTACACACCAAGTATGATGTTGGAAGGGGATGCGTAGGTAGTGACACCAGGCTGGAATGTTAACAGCATGCATGTACAGAACTGGGGAGGAAGAGTCTATCTAGACAGAGTGTTCCACGGGACGGAATCATTCAAACCCTCAGTGTCTAAGTGCAGGCGGTGCACCCATCTTTGTTCCATCCTAAAAAGAGCCTGTTGGTTTAATGAAGGATGCCATTCTAGCACGACCCATTGGATGTCCTCAGCTGCATGCTCCTTTTCATGACAATGTGCATATAGGCGAGTTTGTGTCTTTTTGCAACGAATGTTGCTGTTATGTTCCATAACCCGTGTTTTTACTGGGCGGGTCGTCATCCCAATGTACTTAAGTCCACAGGGACAGGTCAGCATATAGATGCAGTTACTGCTGTTGCAGTTGGTGTGTCGGTTCAAGTGCCATGTGAAGGTATCAGAAAGTTGGACTGTTTTTGTTTGTGTTGTTTGCGGACACACCACACAGTTGCCACACCGGTAATGTCCCGTGACAGGGGGCAGGTCCCACAAAGTGTTCTGCGGACGGATAGGAGTTTTCTTTGGTCGGGTGTGGACAAGTTGGTCCTTCAGGCTGCTGGTTCTTTTGAAGGCGAACCGAGGGCGGGGGATGTCCAGAGACACAGAATTCAAAATACCCCAGTGTGCATTCACTGTTCTCTTGATGAAAGGCGAATTTTTCGTGAAGGATGTCACGCAAGTGATAATGTCCTCGCTTTCTTTGCTGTGGGTTTCCAGAAGGGATTCCCTGTTGTTGTTCTGGGCTCTCTTCTTGGATCGTTTTAATAGTCTGGTCGGGTAGCCCCTGTCTTGGAGTTTGTGTTGTAGGGTTTGCGCCTCCCGTTGGTAATCGGAGATGGCGGTGCAGTTTCTCCGGAGTCTAAGAAATTGTCCAAACGGTAGATTGTCCCTCAATGCCTTGGTGTGGTGGCTATTGTAGAGCAAGAGGCTGTTCCTATCGGTCTCTTTCTTGTAGAGAGTGGTGGTTATTGACATGGGGTCCAACATGATTCTCAGATCAAGGAACGGTATGGAGTGCTCAGCGATCGTCCCAGTGAACTTCAGAAAGGGATCCTGTTGGTTGATCCAGGAGCAAAAGGCGTTGCAGCTCGTACGGTCCCCCTTCCAGAAGATCAGGATGTCGTCGATATAACGACGCCACAGGGATAGATTCTCGAGGAACGGGTTACGTTCAGGGGAGTAGATGAAGTAGTTCTCGAATGTTGCCATGTATATACAGGCCACGCCCGGCGCGAAGGTCGAACCCATCGATGTCCCCCGGACCTGGTGGTACAGCTGAGTGTCTTACTTGAAGAAATTTTCCGTTAGAGCTATGTTGGCCAATTCCATGACAAAAGAGATGGGGGTGTGGGATGTCCATTCCTCCAGTCTCAGAGTGGATTCAACTGCCTCTAGAGTAGCCTGTTGTGGGATGTTCGTATACAATGCTTCCACGTCTACGGTCAGAAGTAGGTCCACATCAGTGCTGCCGTCCATCTCATCAATTAAGCGAAGGACATCCCTGGTGTCTTGAAGATATGAGGGTATTTTCTTCACTACCGGCTGCAAGAAAACGTCACAAAACTGAGACAGTGGTTCCAGCAGGGAGCCGATGCCGGAGACTATCGGTCTACCAGGGACTGGGGTGGTGCCTTTGTGGATTTTGGGGAGGGTGTAAAAATATGGTGTAATGGGTTCCGGAGTCGTGAGGAAATCAGCTTCTCTCCTGGTGATCCATTCATTGGTCTCCCCTTCAATCACTAGACTCATAATGGAAGTGGCCAAGCGTTTGCTCGGATCCACAGAGAGGGGCCTATAATGAGTCGTATTCGAGAGCTGTCGTCTGCATTCCAGGTCGTAGTCGTAGCGATCCTGTAAGACCGTGGCTCCCCCTTTGTCTGCTGGTTTTATCACAATCGCACCATCGTTACCCAAGGTGTCTTTCCGCATTTGACAGATTGTGGAATTGGTTGATATGTGGTTTTTGTTTGAGGCTTGAGAGAACCGCTCGCTCAAAAGTTAGGACTTCTGGAGGGACCATCCCATCAGTGGGGGTGAAGGTGGACGGTTTCCTAAGGCCAGAATCCAGTGTGGGGGGTTGTGTTGTTCCATCGAAGAAGGCTCGTAAACGTATCTTCCTGAAGAGATTCTTAATCTCAATCATTTCCTGGAAACTGTCTGGGATGGGAGTTGGGACAAAACCCAGTCCTTTCTCCAGGACGCTAGTTTCTGCAGGGGTCAGGGTTCTCGTGGAGAGGTTAACGATCAGGCTCTTCTCCCTCTGGTGGTGATGCTCCGTGTTTCCATCATGTTCATTGGTGCCGGTTGGTCGGACCACTGGACACCCTTCTGTCCTCCTCGCTTTCGCCCTCTTCCTCTGCCCCAACCTCTGCCTTGAAAAGGTGGCGGGTTCAGAGGGTAGAATTGTGGTGGACCCTGCGGGAAGAAGGGATACTGCCATGGCGGTGCCATGTGAGATGGGCCGTGGAACATGGGGCCCGGTTGGTATCCTTGATGCCAATTGGGTTGCTGTTGCATCCGGTTGTTCCTGGGAGTTTGACCTCCACTCGAATCACTGCCAGAGGATCCGCATCTGTTGTTCACGTCCGAGCTCTCATCTGAAGAGTAGTTGGTCCTTTTGCTCTTGAAATCGTCTTTGAGATAAGGGTAGACCTTCTCTTTATCAAACTTGGAGATGTCTTTCTGTAGTTTGTCTGTCTTCTGCTTCAACAGATATTCGTGATGGTCTGCCATTTCTTGGTTGATTTCAGCTAATTTGGAGGTAAAGGCGGTTTTGCTGTTCTTGTTGACAGCACTCTTCATTGTGGCCTCTATGCTTGAGATCTTATCCTGTAGGGCATCCGCGAGACGTTTCGCTGTTTGGGATATCAGGAATAGCAAGTCTTTAGTGCACTTCCAGGATACCTGGCACCAGTCCATTTTGAATTGTTTGTCTATTAGGAACAATCTTCGTATGATGTTCACTATCAGTCCTTGTGGGGCTATGTTGTATCTGAGGTACTCTGTCATCATCACCCCGTGCAGCGTGATCCTTATCAATTCTTTTTTCAGCTCCATGAGGGTAGCCCAGTCATCATTGGATGTGCCCGAAGCAGAGGCAGTGGGATTATTCAATATCGAGGGGGCTGCTCTCAATGCTTCAGCTATGGCATCCTCATCAAAGCTCAGACCCGGTACATCCTCCATGGTATTGAGAGGATGAGCGGGAAGGTGATGTTAAGAATGACTCTGGTGTACATTAGTTGAAGCTTCATGAAAATCTTTTCCCTATTGAAAATCCAAAATGATTGGTACTTTCCACTTATGTGGTGCGTTTTAAGGTTATGGAGGGTGAACAGTGTCCAAGGGTAGAGGGAGATAGAGCAGTGCAGGGTCAGGTCTGAAGCACAGGGTTGAAGAGGAAGCAGTAGTCTGAGATCTGAGGGGTGCATGTCATGGGTTAAAATGGTGGAGGAAAATTGTAATGCTAAGAGAGCATAGGCAGCACAATACCAAGGGAATGCAGTTCAGCACAAGTACAACACCAGGGGCGTAATACAAGCTCCTGCAGCCCCCGTGGTGTGTGGTGCGAGGGGGGAACGCTGAGCTGCAGGGGGATTCCTCAGCACAGTACTCAGGCCACGGAGCTCCAGATTAAATCCAGAGCGGGGGACCCTCTGTGTACCTTGCAGGGGGCCCCCTCAACTTTCGTTACGCCACTGGATGTCATGTTTCACTATGCACTACTTTACTTTATTTTGTAACAAAGGGACATTCTATGAGCGGTACATGTGTGTTTTTTCAGGCAATTACCCAAGGGTTTTGATACAAATCCCTATATACAAACATTATTAGACAAGAATTTGCATGTAAATCTTGCAGCTCCTTGTAGTAGCCGCACAGAGAGAAATGTTTACATTTCTCACTAGTTTATCATACTTTGCATGCATTGTACATCACACCTACAAAGCAGAATTAATGTTAAAAGATAGTTTTTGTACTGGTCCCCTTCCAGGACAAAAGTTATTCCTTACACAATGCAAACACCCCTTTTGAGAAATTGGGTTATTGGTTGGCTGAGATGTGGGCCCTGATCAAGCAACAATCAAAATGCTTGTCAGGGTAAAGCACAAGCAAACCTGAAATTAACCTGTGCTTAACCTCCTGGGAGATTGGTACAGTGCAGTCAGGCTTCACTTAGAGGCAATGTGTAAAATATTTGTGCAACACTTCAAATAATAAAACAGTGAAAAAACCACACAACAAGGATCCCAGACCAAGTTAGAAATCAATCCAATCAATAGAACTGGAGTTATGATTTTTTTTTAAATAAAGTGAAAAAGAGAGCCTAAACGCATAACGCTCCAACAATAGCTATCTGGACTTGTTGTGCCGGGTCAGAGTCACAAGTTCAAGCCAACTGTAATGGAGCGCAGGTTGGATACAGTCTCAGATTAATCCAGCTGATGTTTTACCTTCTCAAGTTTTGTTCCTTAAGTTCTATTGCATTGCAGAGCATCACAAGAAGCAAGGAGAGCATCATGAGGGATTTTCAGGATGGCACGAAGAGCAGGCTGGGAATCACGGACGGGCGGACAGGCCATAGCTTTACATTGGTATCCCCCTCTTGCAGTCTATGATGTGGTGCAAGGAGATGGGCTGGCATCAACCTTTGCTTATTTTCGTTGCAAGCAGCATGGACTTGGTGCAAACAGGCCCATTTACAGTTGTAAGGAGGCCTAAAACTTGATTTAAGCTCACTGAGCCAAACCAAGGGCTCAGGAACTGAAGAGCACCATTTGGGGGTCAGAAACTAGGAGCTCCTGGGTAAATGAGCTGTTTGAAGAGTCTTATAGGTCCCTGAGGCTGAGAACAGGAGAAAGTAGATCATCCCTTCAAGTTACTCTGGGGTCCTGGAGGTCAATATGAAGTTACAGGTTTAGTCCGCCTTACCCAAGCAAAAGGGAAACAGGCAGCAGGTCAGCACAGCAGGGCAGCAGTTTCTTTAGAGCAGCAGCCCTTGTATCAGCATAACAGTCCTGCTTCCTGGCAAAGTATCCACAGGTCTAGACGTAAACTGAAGAGTTGGCCTCTGAGGACCTAGTTTTATGCTCTGGTGCCCTGGCTCTAGAAGATGGGAGGAGCTTCTAGACAGTGGCTTTGAACTGCTTGAAATGTACTGCCTCCCCTGCCTTAGCTGCAAGCTGACTAAAGTGACAACATCTGGTTGTTAAGCCCTTGGTGTGAAGGCAGAGCATAGAATATTCAGTTGTAAGTGGGGGTGGGCTCAGCTCCACTTCGCTATTCTGCCAAAAGATGGCCCATCCAGGAAAACCTAATCCCTCTGTTGTGTGACTGTCTGGGAGAAATTCACAAAATCTACCAGCTACACCCAGTCATGTGACCCATGACACGCTACAGGCACAAAACGGCTAAGAGCAGGAAAATGCAAACTTTCTAAAGGGCTATATTCAAAATTGTATTGAAACATATGACTTTACCATTAGAAGAGTTTGTCATTACAATTTCATAGACACCAAACATGACATGGTCATCAGCTCCCAATTGGTAATTACACCTAATTAAAGCCCAATTACTCTATAAATAGCTCAGGCTGCCCAAGGAGGAAGGAGGATTACCTCTCCTAGATGTTCTTCTCAATTATAAAACAACTCAGTTACATGTTCTCTTGGTCATTAAGGGAGTCTGATAAACATTGGTTGCACATGTATAAGGCAATAGTTGGGAAGAGGCTGTAGCCTTACAGCTAGAGCAGTCGACCTCGGACCTGGGGAACCGGGTTCGAGTCTTGGCAACGTCGCTCAACATCCTGTGATTCTGGGCAAATCACTTAATCTCCCTGCGCTTAACAAAAAAAATTAATGTTTTCATCTGTAACAAAACTGGTGCTCATGTAAAGCGCTCTGATACCCGAGATATGTCTCGGGTCTAGTTTGCTCTATATAAAACTCTAAACAAAAAAAATAGTGTGGAGGATCACCTGGGACTTAGTATGGAAAACAAAAGCAGAGTGTCCACCAAATGCTTACTTGAGTACCCCGACAAAAACGTCCCTCTAAGCATGAGACGAGATAGAGTGGCCACTTGGACTACCTCCCCATCACCTCATAAACTGATTCACTACATATCGGAGTTCTCCCAGTTTCTCACCGGAGCCCATTTGACGTTTGGAAGGAGGGGTGTATTCTCACAGTCTCAGACCTTCTCTCATAACTGGACTTTTACATTTCAGACACTGTCAGCAAAATGTTGTCTTACAGACTCTGAACATTTTCACTATACTCTTTTGAAACAGTGGGCACTACACTCTAACGTTAGGCTCACCGTAATAGAGACCTCACACCAATCTCCTTTTTGTGCTCCCTCAGCCTCAATATGTTGCTCGCCCTACAAGCACACCATTTTGCTTTTGGGAAAATATTTATAGGGAGAAATTAGAGTGGGATTATGGAGGAATCTAGGTAAGTGTTAGATCTGGGGGACTCTAGTTGGCAGAGGTAGGTTCCAATGTCCAAATAGGGACCCTTGCTTCTAGTCAGGGTAAGGGGGATACACTCTTTAGATAACCCATGCTCACCCCCTTGGTAGCTTGGCACAAGCAGATAGGCTTATCAAAGGCAATGTGTAAAGTATTTGTACCAACACTCACAGTAACACAGTGAATACACCACAAATGGACACCACACCAGTTTAGAAAAATAAAGTTTCTTTATTTAAACTACACAAGACCAAAACAACAAAAGTCCAACATACACAGTGCAAGAATATGATTTTAAAAAAGTTATAGTATTTCCACAGTTGTGTCACGTTTAGTCCAAAGTACCTGTAGATACGACAAAAGTTCCAAATGGAAGCAGCAGAGTTGAAAAACAAGCAATGCATCACTCCCAATATCCTGGGGAGGCGATGCGACAGCCCCGCTGGATGCAGTGGGCGTGTTGTGACGAATCCGGTCTGTATGGGGAGGGATGCGATACCTTGTATGGATTCTGGTGCGCAGGTTTGGTAGGAACGTCTCCCACAGGCATGATGGGATGATCTTCGGGACGGTGACGATCTTAGGTGCGGCAGCGATGCGCGGCGATGCGCGGCGCAGCGCCGATCTTCTCCTCTCGCGGACCCTCGATGCGATGGCTCTCCAACGATGTTCGCAGCGACGTGATGCGGTCTGCAAGCAAGCGGTGTGGCGATCTCACCGAGCGACAACAGGCTCCGCGACAATACTCACAGAGACAGGAATCTTCCCGCACCGAGGCAATGCGTTCCACAAGCGAACAATATGTTGGTTCTCGCAGCGGCAACAGGCGCTGCGGCGATCTTGATCTTCACGGCGACGGGAGCTTCTTCGCACTCTTGATGATGCGCACCGCAAGTGAGCGATGCGTGAAGATTGCAGATTGTCTTCTCTTCTCCTTGTTTAGCTCCCCAAACAGCAGGCACAACTTCCAGAGGCCCCACAATTGGATGAAGCACTCTAGGTGGGGCAGAACTCATACAGCAGAGTTCAGGGGGGAAGCTGGGGGTTAAGTCCTTTTGTTCCTGGGACTCCTTAACAGGAGGCCAGCTCTTCTCAGGCCCTTGGAGATCTTTTCAAGCAAGGGGACAAAGCAAAAATAAAGTCCTTCCCCTCTCCTTTGCAGCAAAGCAACTGCAGGTCAGCCCACAAACACACAGCAGGCCAGTCCATCCTCTACAGTCCTCCAGGTCTCCTTGGTAGAGGTTCCTTCTTGATTCTGGGATGATCTCATTTTCTGTAGTCTGGGTTGCCCTTTTATACTAGTCTTTCCTTTGTTCTATGGAGGCAGAGAGGCCTTGGCTTAGTCAGACCAGTTCTAGTCAGTCCTGGAGCACTCTGTTTTCCTGACTTCTTCTTTCCTTTAAAGGGAGGGGCAGGGTCGTTGGCCGCCCAGCAGGAGGTGGAGCCAGCATTGTCGAAGGCAGGCACAACCCTATTTAGGCCAGGGTGCTATCCCCTCCCACCAATCAAGATGCATATGTAGCTATTCAGCCTATGGCTGACTCATCCTGCCTCCTGGGGGCTCCCCAGCCCCTGTCACTCACAAACCAGACAGTCAGTTCACAGACAGGCCAAAGCACCCAGGAAGGTCAGACAAGAGAACAGCTACATTCTATAAGAGCTGTTCTCAATCACATGATTTAAAAAGCATCCTTCCTAAAAGATAGGTTATTAAATTATGAGTTCAGGGATACCAAACTTTTATTTTCTATCTTGCTCCTATGGGAAAATATGCAGGTAAACATTATACACGGCATTCCCCATTATAGCCTATGGGCAATATAGCCTTCTCAATAGTGAAAAATTAAAATGGCTGTAATTCACTACCAGAGCATGTAACACACACTAGTACATGCTCTACCTTTCACATACACTGCACCCTGCCCAGGGGGGTACCTTGGGCCTTCCATAGGGGTGACCAAAGTGTATAGAAAGGGAAGGGTTAGGCCTGGCCGGTGTGGGCACTGGCCAGGTCAGTATGGCAGTTAGCAATGGTTCACAGGCACTGCGGTGACAGGCCCAAGACACCATTTTAGGGCTACTCATGTGGGTAGCACAATCAGTGCTGCAGGCCCACTAATAGCATTTGAATCACCAGCCCTGGCACACTCAGTGCATTTTACTAGGGACTTCCTGGTAAAACAAATATGGCAATCATGGATAACCAATCACAATAACAATTTACTTAGGGAGCACTTGCACTTTGACACTGATCAGCAGTGGCAAAATGCCCAAAGCATCTAAAGCAGCAAAAATTAAATCCAGTACAGCGACAAAAATACAGTAGGTAGAGGCAAAAAGTCAGGGTAAACCACGCCAAAGATGCCAGGTCTAACAGTAAGGATAGAGCAATATGCAATCACTCATTAGGCATGTATGAGGCACATTAGAAACTCCTTTATGGCTGGTACCCTTTCTCCACTAAGCTGAAAAAGATTGTATATAAATATTTTTTTCCACAGGTTTTTTGGGGGGGTTTCTAGTTTCTTCCAATATGGGGAGGAGGTGGGTGGGAGGAGGTGGAATTAGATTCTGGGAAGAACTACATTGTTAGATTTGTTTATCTGTAGTAGCAATGTTAATGGGCACGGACACTGTATTTATAGATTCTTGACAATATATGGTCTGGACTGCTATTGTTTGTATTGTGACACCCGCTACAAGTAAAATACAGTAAAAAGAGTTTCTTTAAAAAGTAAACATAATAACAGAATAAATAGTACAATGATAAAATAGTTTGATATCCTCTTTTAAATTTTAAAAATAAATTAAACCTTTTTATTTGTGTGTTTTATAAATAACTCTAGTATTAATTATGTGAAATACATTAACATATATTAAAAATTCAGTTTAAAATTAAGGTACAGTGCTGTAGCCTTTTCATTTTGTTCTACATTTAAAATAAATACATGACATTAATTGATGCCATATTTCATTTAAAATATTTGTTCTTTTTTCAACTTTAGTAATAATTTTGCCTGTTCCATATACTACACCAAAAGGAGATTTCCACCCCATTGGTGGAGATCATCCTCTGGTAAAACTGATAAAGAAAAGTAAACATATTTTTACAAATATCAATATATTGCAGAGAGGTGTTCAGAGGTCACGCCCCTTTTTACAACACTCTGCAACGCAGCTCCGTGGCGCTTACTGGAGGTACCTGGTGAGCTAGTTGGCAGGGACTGTGGGGAGATAGGGTACCCCACCACCCAGGGTTCGCCCCCTAATTTTTTTAATATAAAAAATGGGGAGCGGGGCTGCGTGGCCCCCTGCTGAGGCTTATTTTAGGCCCGAGGACCCCATCCCCAGGGCTCTGCCTAATTAAAAAAAAAAAGATTGTTGTGGAGGGCGGCCCCTCCTTTGGCGACTTATGGCCCCAAGAACCCCATCCTGGGGCCGGCCTTTATTTATTTATTTATTTTTCCCGGGGGCTGGCCTCTCGTTGAGTACCGTGGGGGGGTCCCCAATCACCCCACAGTCCCTGCCAGCTCCCCGTGTCCTGCGGGAGCCGGCATTGCTTTTCTAAATGGGGAGCAGCTAACATGCTGCTCCCCATGTAGAAAACCAAAGCAGTTTTCTATGGTAGGGTGGGAGTTGCGAGGCTCCCGCCCTACCATAGCAAACTACAGTGTCACGGAGGTGGGCACCCCGGGACACTGCAGGTGCCGGTCCTGGGGGGTGGCGGTCCCCAGGGCCACCACAAGGCTCCAGGAGGGGGGCCGCGCAGCCCCCCTCCCAACATTTGAAAGCCCCGGGCATGGTGGTCCCCAGGGCTGGGGGGTCCGTCACGGATCCCCCAATTTAAAAATGAAATCCCCGGGGCGTGTTGGGTGCGTGAGCCAGGGGTGGCAGTCCCCGGTGCTGCGGGGGGGGGGGTCCGTGAGTCCCCCTGCAAACATAATGTTAAAGCCCCGGGGCTGGCGGTCCCCAGAGTTGGGGGGCCCCTCTGGTTCCCCATTGTTATAAAAAAAAAAGCCTCGGGGGTGGCGGTCCCCGGGGCTGGGGGGCCCCTCTGGGCTCCACGTTATAATTAAATACATTGCCCCTGGGATTTGGCTAATTTCAAATAAAGCAGTCTTTGGGTTTTTTTGTTTTTCCACGGGATACGCATATCCTACGCGCCAAATCTTTTTTGGGCCTTGGGGGTTCTTGTGGAACCCCCTGAGAAGGCTTAGGGGGTCAGGGTGTTTCTACCCTGCCCCCTTTGAGTCTATGGAGCACTTATTTTTCGGTTTTCTTGTGCCTCAGTTCTACCGAGACACAAGATGGCTGCCAACACTTCCTGGTTTGGAGTGTTGACAGACAGTTGATAGCCAATTAACATGCAGCTTGTGTTCGTAAGGCTACACGCATGATCCTCGGAGGATACGCGTACCCTACTTCGTCCATAGATATATCTATATATCTATGATTTTACTTTTGATTTTCTCAGGAACTACTACACAGATTTACACCATTTAACAAAAAGCGTGATCTGTGAACCAAACTCTACCTTTTTGCCATATTTGGTGTAATTCCGTTCAGCAGTTCCCGCTGTAGCTGTGTCTAAAGGTCCCTATGGAAAATTGCAGAGGAAAAACACGTTTCGGGACCCCCCTCTTTCCTTGGCCTCCGCTTGATGAATCACCCCGAAACTTTCGGGATAGGAGCGGAGCGCCCCATCTTCTTGGAGAATTTCGTGAAGATTCGTCGACCGGCGCCAAAGTTATTCCAAATAGAATGTTGAGGATTTCATATGGAAGCTAGGTCCTAACTATAACTAACTACTGGCGACCGCCAGTAGGTAATATATATATGCGGAAAGCTGCTGGGCGGGTGAGTCTGCGAACGTGCCTGCCTGCTGCTGAGCATCCCGAGCGGGACTGGAATATCTGTCTCCGCATAAGCGACGTCTAACTGTACTGCACGCAAGTTTATCCTACATTTAACCGCAACCTGAGTGAGTGGTTTAAAAACAATACTAGCTTTGAAATTGTATTACACACGCTGTCAACGCTAACTGGAGCCCCGCCCACTACGAATACAATGTTTTCGGATGAAACTAGAAACGAGGAAGTGGCGGATGTGTTCAAATGTAGCCCTATGCAGCGCTCTGACAAAGCCAATTCAAATGTTAATCCGAACTCATTGAAGGCATTATTTATGAGACTAGAACGTCTAATTGAACGCGAAATCCGAAAAAGGTGGGAAGCAACCTCACTGCAGCACTATTTGGAGGTCAAACGTGTCCCACGCGGATTACGCATTTACACAATTCCATCTTACGAAAATCCTGACCCAGCGCTACTAGAAGAATGGTCAGAGTTCACACAAGAATCAAGCGCAGGGATGCTCAGGATTCTTATCAAGTTTGACTCGAGTGACAGAGAGACATGTTTAAAATAAATAACTGAATTAGAAGCACTGATTAATGCAAATATGGAAGTAGCTGATAAAGACGACTTACGCGAAAAAATGAAAGCACGATTAACTGCATACCAAGAAAAAATTAAACAAAAAAAACATACAAAATTCAATTGTGATGCCAAAGAATATGAGCAAGGGAGAATTCTTACTTTTGCACGTAAATTTGACGCACCAAGAAGGGTTCTGAGAGGAGCAGCTCAGAAAAATGTTCAAAATAAAGATACTTGGAATCAGCTGTAAGCACTGACGCAGAGCAATCAGGAGAAGAATTTCAGCTGAATATACCCTGAGTGTAAGAGGGCATTTTTTAGAAGAGTTTCAACTGATGCGCAACTCCTGTCAACGGGGAGGGAGATGGAGAGGCAGATCGCAGGAACAAAGGCAAAAAAGCATACAAAGACCCAGAGGGGGGCCAATACAGGAAGACAACTAGGAATGGCCAGCCACACCCGGAGCAAGAGAAACCTACAGAAATAGAACCTGTTACTGATCTCTCCATCCTTAATCTGACTAGACAACAGTTATCAAAAGACCAAGAAAGTGTTTTGTAAAAAGGTCTGACCCTCTGTCCCTCTAAGAAATTCGAATATACTCAAACAAGAATCGTTCTGTACTTGTTCACCCGTAAAATGAAGTTGCGAATGTTTTTCAAACTAAAAGGGCAAAATCAAATACATATCCCAGGTAGATTAAGAACAAGCACAGAAGCGACAACCCTGACTCAATCAGATCTCAGAACCCTACAAATAATGTCAAGTTAAGAACCAACTGATTCGCAAGATCATGAATCTAACTTATTAGAGGTAATAAGTTATGGCATCCAACAAAAATCAGTACCTACCAAATTCAAACCAAAGTCAACCTATATGCCTTTGTCGTCTTATGACGCTATAGACGTAGTTGAAGAGACAGTCAATCAAGACCTACTGAAAATGAGAACTTCTTTAGCGCTACAATTCAAACATAATTTGACACGAGGAGAACAGAAAGCATTGAAAGAACTACAGGATAACCAGGACATAATATACAAACCTTCAGATAAAGGTGGTATTATTGTGCTGATGCCCAGAGAATACTATGTTCAATAAGCACGGCGACAGCTATCAGATAAGAATTGTTATCAAAAAATTACAAAAGCAGATTATATCACTAGTATTCAACAATATCATCAATTAATCAACAAATGGACAGACAAAAACATGATCAATGATAATGAACAGAAATTTCTTTCATGCACTTATCCTGTGACATCAACTTTCTACCACCTATCAAAGATCCACAAAGACACTAAGCGGCCACCCGGTAGACCTATCGTCTCCTCAATTGGATGTCTGACAGAATCAATGTCCCAGTCTATTGACCATTTTCTCTCAGACTTTGTCAGAACACTGCCTTCATATAAACAAGACTCTACACATTTACACATACACATTTTATTAAAAGTATTATGGACATATCATGGGAGCAGGACATGTGGATGATTGTATTAGATATAACAAGCCTATATGCAGTAATCAAACACCGACAGGGATTGCAGGCAGTCCGGTACTTCTTGAAAGGAAGGTCACTCTATTTCTCAGAGCATAATGACATGTTATTGGAGTTTGCAGAATTCGTTTTAAATAACAACATCTTCCTTTTTGACAAGCAATATTACCGCCAAATAAGGGGGACCGCGATGGGCACCTGCTTCGCCCTCAGCTACGCAATTTTATTTGTGGGCTGGTGGGAGAAGCAGGTGGCCTGGGCGGACCAATATAGTAGATGGGTGGACTGTACTGTAGCCTGGTATAGGTATATAGACGACCTGTTTATCTTATGGAAAGGTCCAAAATCACAGGCAGAAACAAATATTGCAGAACTAAATAGCAACTCACTGAATCTTTATTTCAGTGGACTAATGAGCCAGAAAACAGTATCCTTCTTAGACCTCCAAGTATTTATCCAAGAAGGCAAGATTTGCACAAAGCTGTTTTGCAAATCTACAGCAGGTAATGCAACTTTGGAAGCTAGTAGCAGTCACCAAAAGAGTTTAAAGAACAGTATACCATGTGGTGAGCTGCTACGTCTAAAGAGGAACTGCTCAATAACTGAGGATTTTGAACACGCAGCTAATAAGGCGATTAGCAGGTTTGAGGTGAGAGGGTACAAGATAGAAATGTTATGGAAAACATTGGAGATAGTGCAGAAAATTCCACGTAACAGTCTATTAAAAGATAAAAGACAACCCATCAGGCATGAGACAGATCCCTGTAGATTTATTACTAGATTCTCAGGAGACGCAGGGGTTCTTAGACAAATTCTGTATCGTAATTGGCATATCCTTAAGGCGGATTTAGTAGTTGGAAAAGATTTACCAGATCATCCTCAGATAACTTTCAAACGAAGTAGATCACTTAAAGATCATTTAGTAAGGAGCCATTACGAATTGATACCCTTTGTCCCAAATTTAAGTACAATGACAGGATTCTTCCCTCGTTCTAAATGCAAGTTTTGTAAGAGCAGCTCCAAAGTCCTAACCTATATGATCCCAGGCAAACAAGAGATGAGGAAGATTAACATATGTCTAACATGTACAACACCGTACTGCGTCTATTGTTTGATATGTCCATGCCTGAAAATTTACGTAGGAAGTACGATACATCCCACAAAGCGCTGATTCCTGGAACATGCCCGTGCCATTGATAATATAGATCCCTCATATCCAGTGGCCAGGCATTTCTCAGAATGTCACAATAGCGACTGCACACTTCTTAAATTCTTCTGCATCGATCATGTCCCCGTTAATGAACGGGGCGGCAATAGAGAACAAAAATTACGCAGACTCGAATCGAGATACATAATTGATCTACGTACTATTATTCCCTTTGGTGTCAATTCTGAAGAAGAATTACCCATACACCTTGGATAAGTGAGCTATGATGTTCCAATGTTCCAAAGTTTGAATATTTGATGTGCCTGTATTTATATGAGATTTTCTTGTATTATGTACATTGTATTATGATAAATAACAAGTTTTGTATAGAGATTCGATGTAAGAAGAGCAATGTTGTGAATGAATTTAATCTTGAGTAACACACCGACTTCCTTGAGAACTAATTATCTACCCATTCAGGGTTTAATTATTCCTGTAAATATTGCATAGAGATTCATTTACGCCCATCCAGGGCTCAATTATGTTCTTTATGTGACTAACAAAGCGGGCTGAACTGTCGCTTATAATCATAAGAATCTGGTTTGTAAATAATTATGAAGGACCGAGAGTTTGCATTATTTGAGTATAAATGAATTTTGAGTTATTTCTGAATTCCATACAGCCATAAATATATACGAATTGTTCTATAGGTTGGAAATGGACAAACTCAAAGATGCTCCCCAGCGACGAATAATGTCCTGTCCGCTTTCTAGGTTCATGAACTGTGGGCTTCTCAGCAAACAAACTGAGCTTTAAATGTATAAAAGGGCGGGAGGTTCCATTTTGCGTTGACACAGTGGATTAAGGCACCTATGCCGAAACGCGTCCTGTTTGTGTACTAAATAAACTTTGAAGATTTTTGAAAACTCACTACCAGGGTGCAGCCGCTTCCTTCGTGTCTGGGGGAAATTGTGAGCTGATATATATATATATATATATATATATATATATATATATATATATATATATATATATATATATATATATATATATATATATATATATATATATATATATATATATCTCTGCTCCAAAAGCTCCCCCCCACCTGGGAAGGAAGAGGCCGCACTTGCGTGGTCAGTAAAGAAAATTCAGTTTATTAGCGCACAAACAAGACGTGTTTCGGCAGACGTGCCTCTTTCCCCTGTGTCAACCTGATTACAGAGGCTGCTGCCATTTAAAGCATTCAAAAAAAGCAATCACATTTTTTTCAGGAATTCATAAATATAGAAGACGGACAAAATTTAAGATGTCACTTTGGTGGCCATTTTAGAGTGGTCATATGTAGTTAGACAAACAATCATATTGCTGCATCTATTACCGTTTTATAACCATAATAACATTATTATAATCAAAAAATGAATGCTTTTAACTCTAAGGCCATGGTTAACAAATTAAGGTTCTACAAATGTAGATTGTACAGTGAACAGCATAATTGAGCCCTGTATGGGCAATCTCACTATCAGCGGTGGTGTGTCTGATTAATGCAGATAAATAAGAAATTATTGCAATGTAAGCATGATAATATATGACATATTCATAAGTCTCAGTCAATAACCAGCCTAATGTCCAATCAGTACAGAAAACATTTTCTTTTTTTGTTGTTACTACAGGCAGAGAAAGCATAACCCTATGGATCTGAAGAATCATGGTGTTATTAACCCAGATGTATTGACAGTTCCTCTTCAGAGTTAAGACCAAAGGGAACAATACTATGCAAATCAATAATATATCTCGATTCAAGTCTGTGTAGTTTTTGCAGTCTATCTCCACCCCGTTCACTCATTGGGACGTGGTCAATACAGTAAAACTTCAGCAACGAGCGGTCACTATTGTGGATTTCAGAAAAATGTCTCGCCACCGGATATGTAGGATCCCTATTCTCAATGGCTTGCGAATGCTCCAAAATTCTCTTTTTGGCTGGATGTTTAGTGCTGCCAACATAGATTTTCATGCAAGGACATACTAAACAATAAACACAGTAGGGTGTAGTACAAGTTAAAAAAAAATGTATCTTTTTCCTGACTTTACTGCCTGGCAACTGAAATGTTTGAACCTTAGTACTCTTCTTGCATGCCTTGCATTTAGAGCAGGGAAAGAATCCCGTCATGGCATCCAGTCTGGGGACAAAAGGAACTGGTTGGTAATGGCTCATCACTAAATGATCTTTCAGTGATCTGCTGCATCTAAAAGTAATCTGAGGTTGTTCTGGTAACTCCTTACCAATCACCAGATCTGCTTTAAGTATGTGCCAGTTCCGATAAAGTATCTTTCTTAATCCTGCAGCCTCACCGGAGAACGTGGTGATAAATCTACTTGATCTTACATCACATTCTATGGGTTGCCTACGTTCTTTTAAAAGGCTGCTGCGTGGGATTTTCTTTACTTTTTCCAAGGTCTGACTTAGGGCCAGATGTAGGAGGCCATTTACCGACCGGTAACGACCGATTTCGGCCGTTACCGACCGGTAAATGGGTGTTTGGGATGTAGGGGCATCATTTTACTGATTCGGTAAATTTACCGAATCGGTAAATTTACCGATTCGGTAAATCCCAGATGTAGGTGGGACTCTTCTGAGTCCCAAAGGCCTTACAGATTCGGTATTTTACCACCCAATCCAATTGGGTTGTAAAATACTGAATCCAGGTGTGCATGCACATGTGTGCATGCACACCTAGCCATGTGACAGACAGACATGCCCTTAGGGCATGTCTGTGTGCCACATGGCACACATGCCCGTCTTTGGGGTGCTAGAGGGTGTCAAAGTGACACCCCCTGCACCCTTGCTGGAATCGGTATTTACCGAATCGGTAAATACTGATTCGGTAATGCTCATTGATCCCTATGGGCTTCAATGCCCATAGGAATCAATGGGCATTACCGAATCGGTATTTACAGAATCGGTAAATACCGAATCTTAACGATTCGGTATTTACCTAGTCTGTGTTACCTACATCCCCCCCCCCTATTTTACCACTTCTTAAATACCGACTCGGTAAAATTCGGCATTTAAGAAGTGGTAAAATAGAATTACCTACATCTGGCCCCTTGTAACCCACTCTTGTATCCTCTGACCTTAAAAAGATCAATAGCATCCATTGCTGCTTGTTCAAAGTCTGTATCATTTGAACAATTCCTCTATATACCTTAGCACTTAGGGATGAATTGTAACAGATCCAACATTTGGATATACACCCTTCCAATATGGCGCCCATAGAGGCACAAAGGGTTACAGTCCTATGTTTATGTCAACTTTTGCAGACTTCTGTATTTGTATGGGATGTTTTGAAAGTAACAAGTGACACACTGACGAAGGCTAACGCCGAAACGCGTCTGTGCTTTTTTGTTCCTGAATAAATAACTTGGACACCTCTTGGTTTGTGAGTGCTGCCTCTTTGAGCTACATACGAAGAGTTTGAGCGTCATATATATATATATATATATATATATATATATATATATATATATATTTGACATAATTGTAAATTGCTTTATATAGCATCCATTTTTACAAGTTAATAAAAATATTTTATAAATAAAAAACATGAATAATTATAAATATTATAGTTTTAAATAAACAAACACTTCATAATATAAATTAAAACAACATGAAATCAAGTATTAAATATTAAAATTAATACATATGACATTCCCACTACAATGTATACAGAAATAGACAAATTCCTATGCTAATAATATATATAATTTACTGCTTCATACTCAAACAGCACAACAGTAATACAATTGTTACATCACACACAGGTAACATTTACTACTCTCACTATGATAAATGCAAAATTAAAAAAAATGTGTACTGTGGAGTCCTAACATTTCCTATTTTCACTACTATTAATGCTACAATATTAAAAATGACACTATTAAAAATGTTAGATTAGAAAGAGGTTAAATGTACGAATCACACTCCATTAAGTGCAAAAGTAGTGGAAGACATTACAATTTTCACTCTTCTGAGTGTAATAGTAGGGAAAGAGTTGGATTGCAAAGGGGTAGACTTTACTATTCTTGCTCTACTGAGTGTAATAGTAGGGACATCGGTGAATTGTAAAGGCGTATAATTAAATATTACCACTCCACTGTGTATAACAGTAGGGAGAGTGTTGGTTTGCGCAGGAGTCAAATGCACTTTTCCCTCTCCAATACGTAAAACAGTAGGGAAAGCATTGGATTGCAAAGGGGGAGACTTTACTATTCCCATTCCACTCAGTATAACAGTAGGGAAGTGTTGGTTTGCAGAGAGGTAAAATGTACTATTCCACTCTAATAGGTGCAACAGTAAGGAAAGTGGTGGATTGCGACGGGGTAGGCTTTACTATTTCAACTCCACTGAGCGTAACTGTTGGGAAAGTGTTGGATTTCAAAGGGTAGACTTTGCTTTACAACTTTACAGAGTATAACATTAGGGTAAGTGCTGGATTGCGGAGGTGTAATATTTATATTTCCACTCCAATCAGTGCAACAATAGGGAAATTGTTGGATGGCTGTGCTATAACATTTACTATTCACACTTCAATATGTGCAAGTGTTGTATTGCAGGTGGATAAAATTTACTATTCCCACACAAATCAGTGTAACAGTAGGAGAAGTGTTGGATTGCAAAGGGATGAAATTTACTATTCAGACTCCAGTCAGTGCAACAGTAAGGAAAGTGTTGTATTGTGGAGGGGCAAATTTACCTATTCCAACTCCTGGCAGTGCAACACTAGGGAAAGTGTTGAATAGCAGAAGGAACAAATGTAATATACCCACTACAGTCAGTACTTAATTTGAAATAAACAAATTCTTTGCAAAACAAAAAATACAACTATTTGAAAAATATATAAATATAAATGAATATAAAATACCTATCTATTTATATATATATATATATATGTATATATATTTTTTTTAAATAAAAACATCATAGTGTTAAATGCATATCATAAATAATTACAATCATTATATCATTTTCATATAAAAAATATGTTTATTTACTATTTATTACCAGAAAATAGTGTTTTCAATTAATTTTTTTTATTTTAGTAACCACCTACCATGTACCCTTACAAAACCTACACGCGCCAGCTAAAACATAACTTCAAAAAGCTAATTATTTGCACTATTAACATAAATATTTAACAACAAACTAATTATCAATAAAGAAACTAAATTATTATTTAATGGCATTTAATTTAATTTCTACATTATACTCCCTCAAAATATACAACACACTCCTAAAATTTGATTAAAAAAGTAATTATGCAATTCACATAATATGATTTAACTTTAATAATTATTATCAATAAAAATTCTAACCAAATTAAAATGTAATTTACTTCCTACCATATACCCCAACAAAACCCAAACCCACACTTAAAACTTGAGTTAGAAAACATTAATTACAAAATAATAAAATGCATTCAAAATGAAATAGTCATTATTAAATAAAATGATTAATATTAATTGCTTAGAAGTAATTTAGTTCCGCCCTGTACCTTCATAAACCCCACAGACCATGCCTAAAATAAAAAAATAAAAAATTAACATAAATAATTATTCATTAAATATGTATTTACAAATAATTATTAATTAATTAAAAATTACATTACTTCCCACCCTGTACCCCTATAAACCCCGCAAACTGCACATAAAATGTATATTTAAAAATATATTTACACTATTAAAATAATTAATAAAATAATAATCAAAAATGTATCATGAATTTATTATAATTACATTACTTCCCTCTATGTGCCACTAAACACATACAACAGGCTAATGTACTAAAAATAATGAAATTTACTTACATTACATTTAACAAATTCTACTAATTTTACAAATATATAAAACATGTAAACAATATTTATAGAAAAAATTACATCATATACATTTAACATATATACAAAAATACGTAACAACAATTGAAAACTGATATTAGAAACAATTATGGGCCTCATTAAGATGTCAGTTGCCTCCGACTGACATTGCCGTGGTCACCGCAATTAGAATGCAACCGCACATTGTGCGGTCGCAAACTTCCATTTTACCGCCAGTAGCAGAAGCTACCATTGTACAGTGTGAGTTTTTGCACATCCATGCACTGTGTGTCAGGTACCTCACAATGCTTGCCACGAGGTGCAGGGAAGTGAAGCTATCCACCATAGGTGCCCCCCAGAGCCACAACCGGAGGGCCACGGGACAAGGGGCCCTGCTAGGGGCCCCCAAAGTCTCTTTCTGTTTCAGAAAGGCAGACATGGCAAGGCTGTTGAAACCAACATCATAATCCCGCCGGGGTAAACACCATTCTTAAGGGATTATGAGTGGTTTCCCCAGCCGAATTACACTCCAAGATTTACACTCCGAGATTTTCCGGCCGACATCAAAATAAGACCCTTTATTTTTTTATCAATATTAATGACTTCGATATTTTAGTAATCAATATTACTTACCTTAAAAACATATTCTTGAAAGCGATATTCTTGCTGATGATATTTCCTCGTCACAATATTTTTGACTAAATATTTTTGTAATTGTAATTTGATATTTCCAACTTTATATTTTTTCTCAACACCGTTTTAGCTGGATGATTAATTCTAAGCCTATGGCTATGCTGAAGTCACCCTAAACAGTAGCATGTTGTCTAGTGCCATTGATATATTGCATTCGGATGTATGTCACAATATCAAAATAAGGATACATACTAACTTCATTTCTATATACCCTGTATCATCAAGGTACACAGAGGTGGAGTCAAGACTCAAAAATCGAATTCAAGGAAAAAACCATACCCTTTCACGCTCTTGCTTTGTGGTAATAGCAGCTATAATTGGGGCTCAGTGCACCTCTCAGGCTCCGATGTCCCAGTGTCACTGCACCTCCTGCACTAATGATAGATATACCTTTCACTCTATTCTAAGTTTTACCATCACAACTCACAATTGACAGTATATACTGATTGCGTGCCATCGTCTTTCTTAGAAATGCAAGCAAAGAGGTCAACATGTTTTAAAATCTAAGCCGCAGCTTGTATGAGGAACACCACTGTCCTGGTGCAAAATAATGCCCGATTAACATTGTGCTCTTATTTTCTCCTTACCTCTTTCAGCTTTTTTCACCCACTGACCAGCACCCTGCAGCTAGGAGCTCCAGAACCAGCGTAACACTTTTGTGCAGCCATCCTGCCCCATTGTTCCCAATTCGTGTTTTTACTCGCAAGAAACTCGAACATGTGATACCGCTGTAGAAGTAGCTCAACGTTTTTTCTTTGTTCTCTCTTAATCCTGCTAAATAGAATACATCCAACATTTTCCCCCAACCATATTCAAGGAGGAAATGGAAGACTGACTTAGACTATGAAATACATATGTATTACAACTACATGAATTACTCAGTAGGGCAGACTTTCTGACGCTGATTTTGAACTTTTGTAACCGCTATGCTTGACATCCCTCACGAAAACTTACAATGGAAGAGCTAAGGAAAACTTTAAATCATCAGTTAGTATGTATCATCTGAGCTTGACTTGGTGTATATAAGTACAAGAGGAAACCACCATTTGCCGACTACTCTTTCCCCCTCTCTTTGTGTTGTTTTACTTGTTTGTCTTTATGCTCTAAAACAGAAGAAAATTGGCCAATTCAGAAAAGTGAACATAGACTTAAGTCTAAGGGCCTGATTATGAGTTTGGGTCAGTGGAGCCGGCTCAACGCCCAAGGACCACCGACCAAATTATGAGTCGAAAATGCACTACTCGTAATCACAATTCGTAATCCGGTTGGCAGTCCTATGGCCTTTCCCATGACGATGCATTGAAAACAGGCACAGCAATGTGAATGGTCCTAAAGTTCAGGATCCACATGGATGGTGATGGCCATGCCATGCTGGGAATTGTGGGGGTACACACTGGGGGGAAAACTTGTATTGTGCTGAACGAGACTGCACCATTACCAGCTCAGCAAATTGTATTGTGGTGCAGCAGGACCACCGCCAGGAAACCGTTGTTCCATGGCGCAGTCTGGGTTCCACCGTCAGCACGACTTTGTTAGTCTTGATACGGCAGACCACCAATGCTGGATGTATGACGTTACAATGCATGCTTTTACCACGCATTCTGTTACAACGCGGTTTTTACAACGCATACCATTACAACGCATAGCGCTTTGGGGTGCTGGATAGTGAATAGTTTAATTTACTATTCCAACTCCAGTCCCCGTGGACACTAGGGAAGGTGTTGGATAGTAAATTAAATCTATTCCCTATCCTAGAGCGCCCCCAGCGCAATGCGTTGTAATGGTTTTCGTTGTAAAACCTGCGTTGTAATAGCACTGCGTGGTAAAAGTTGCGTTGTAAAGGATGTTTCCCCCAATGCTGCGTCACCGCAAATCTGGCAGTCTTGTGACTGCCAGGCTTATAATCAGGCCCTACATTTTCTACTTTTTATCCTTCACAAAGTTTTTATTACTAGTTCAGTACAAATTTTTATTTCGGTTAAAACAAACCATAAAAGAGTCATACAATAATACAAGAGAATCTCTTAAAACATCCATCAAGTTCAAGCAATATCAATAGCTGGATAAGAAAAACAACACATGAACGAACCATGGCCTCAATACAAATTCATCTCTTTATTACTAGTAACATTACTAGTAGTAAAGAAGTAAAGTTACTACTAATAAGTGTGGTAGTAGTAGTAATGTTACTAGTAGGCTTTTACCTTTGTGAATACCAAAAAGTAATAAACTTAAACTTAAGTCTATATTTACTACTTAAGTCTGATTTTACTATTTATTAGCATGGCGGCGGGAGGGCTTTGAAAGTGGTGAAGCATGAATCCTATTCCTACTATCAAAGGTGCTACAAGTAAACTCTATTGCTTTTTTAGCCCAGTTGTGTGGGGGCAGGTGCTAGGAAATTCAAGAAAATAAAGGAAAAAGGCCAAATAGTGCATTTCACAACACAAGGGCTCTGTTTCTCATGACAATCTGCAAAAGAGGGAGACATTTTCAGTTTAGGTGTAAAAGGGGAGAAGCTAGGTTGTCTAAGGATTCTGGCTCACCGCTCACAAGGATGACATGAGATCACAGAGGTAAGAGGACTGATCACTTGTCTCACCCGCTAATTTGAGGTCACAGTCACTTTTATTAGCCACTACTACCTGCACTCAATGCAATTGCTCACAACCCCTGTACGGACTTCTTGTAATCTCTATATCCTACTTACAATGCAGAAGCATTGATTTACTGATTTGCACTATTACTCACAAATAAAAGAGAAGTTATATTTTGTGGTCTCAATATTACAAGACTTGCAGTGTTAAATTTGCTCTCACTATTGTATCCAAGCCAAAGACAGCTTTATATACACCATAACTTACTGTTCGCTTTCAGTGTTGCCTACAATCCAGAGACTGAGCTGGCTCAATGTCGGCTCAGCTGCGCCAAACCTGCTCATGGACCGTTGGCGGTCCTTTGGCCTTTCCCATGGCAGTGCCTTGGAACACGGCACCGCAATGGGAATGGCCAAAAGGTTCCAACACAGCATTGAAGCTGATGCCCATGCCATGCTGGAACTGGGGGGAATACGTGTTGTGCCCCCCTGCTCCTGCACCACCGCCAGGGAATAATCAAGCTCAGTGTGTCTGCAGTGCCATGTTTGTCGCTTTTGAAACTCTTGCATTCAAGAGTCATCTTTTCAGGAATGTCACTTTTGGGTATAAAATGTACACTCTTCACATTGAAATGGTCATCAACAAATGAAACTATGTGTGCATCTATATAGGAACATCATACATTAAGGAAGCAATAGACCCAATACCCTGATGAAACTGCTGGACCTGAAAGTGGATAAGTGACACATCACTACAGGAATGTAACCCTTTTAAAAAAGAGCTTATCTAATATTTATTGTCATTAAAATCATAATTCAAGAACAGATTAAATGTGCGAACATATAGAAAAACATACTCAGCACAGATATTTTCAGTCATTAAATTCGTATTGTAGAACAAAAAAACTACACTATATAGTGGTCAGACACACACCCTGAAAGGTAAACGGATTCTGAGATTAAAACTCTTTAAAATGGCACATCTCACACAAGTCCGCGTAGCAAACAAACTCCTATTGCTGAATGCCTCTTAGGCAGTTAGGCTTTCCGCAGAATGTGCACTCCCAAGAGCACTTTGCACATAATCCTACCTAAACACTTCAATTAGCCCATAAATCACATTTGTAATTTCGACAGAGACGACTAATTTTCTCATTGCTTATTGAGGCTAGGCAAAATACACGTTTTTATGAAAAATAATGTAGTTTTATATTACATGCAGCCAGGGCCGGTCCTAGGCATGGGCGGTATGGGCAGCTGCCCAGGGCCTCGCGCTCAGGGGGCCCCGCCGCCGGCCCCGCAGAGTAGACCACAGAGCAGGGGCCCGATATTAAATGCAGGAAAAGCGCTGCGCGCACTCGCGCAGACAGTAAGGCACTTAGAGGGGCCTCACATCTTCCCTTTCGCCCGGGGCCTCAGAAGGCCTAGGACCGGCTCTGCATGCAGCATACCATTAGGATTTCCGCTATCAATGGTCATATGGGTAATCTTCCGCATAGGGTAAGGCTACAGACATACACACGGGCTCTCTCTTTGAAACCAACCGTAGAGAATTGTTTGGTTGTGGCAAGCAATACACACTCCAAGCTTTTGTAAACAGCAGAGCAAGAGGAAGATGATGAGGCCTAAAAAAATCTGCCCAATCACATCCGTGGACACCGTTTTACCCTGATGCAGCGAAGGCTGCACTGAGAGCAATAACAGAAAGTCGATGCCAGGGCCAGAAGGATCCAGAGGGAGAGAATCTGATGAAGGGGTGAAATCCCTGGGACAGTCGGACAGAGGCAAGTCAAGAAGTGATTCCAGGTGACCAGTTTGGGGTTATCGAGTCAATGACCTCTGACACAACTTCCATATGCAATCTAGATGCTGCTCTTATGCAGTTAACTAGCATGAGAGCAGCACCAGGATTGGTTGGTGCAGGCTGGCTCAGCACTCCTACAGGAGTGAGTGTGACGCTCCTGTGCCCTAGTGCATGCACCGCTGCTGTTATTCGGTTTTTAAAAAGATAAGTTACCACTAGCACCTTTACTGAGAGTAAACGTACTAGTGGTAAAGTTACTAGCAGTAAAGGTACTACTACTAAATACCTTTGTGCATACCAAAAAGTAGTAAACTCGTCTAAGTTTACCATTGTGAATCAGGCCTATTATCTTTCCTAGGTGGGAAGCAACATGGAACCTCCCCAAAACTGGTTGGGGACGGAGGATCCAGGTGGAGGAAAAACATAAAAAAAAAATTAAAGCATGTGCCATTGGACCAAGGCAATCATCATGTCTAACTGTTTCCTTGGTATTGCCCAAAAAATATTTCAAAAGATGTTTGGAAGTATTTTTAGTATCCTGCGACTATTGCAGCCTTGAGGGCATACTTCTAGTAAGCTTTGTGAATTATAACTAGACATAAATATGTAACCATGCAGGTCCTAAAAGTGTATTTGCCACTTTCACCGTGAATAAACCCCCGTGTGTCCAGAAGAGATTTACACATGGTTTATGTCACCCATTTTCCTTTGTCCTCATATGTATGTTTGGCAACTTTCATACATTTGTTGTTATGATCATTTTTAATATAGAGATGATGTATAATTTTTCTTAATATTACATCCTCTTTCTTATTATTACATCCTCTTTTGTAGGAACATGTATTTTACCATCTTCACATGTGTTATTTGTTTTCTATCATTATGAAAGGGGGATGTGTTATAATGTACTTTTACTTAATACACCCTCCCTGCAGAAGTTCTCTCCCTGCTGCTCAACCACTGATGATGTCAAATGGAATGTTGATAGTGTTTGGTTTAGAAGAGTATGTCAGTTAGTGTGGAAGGGCTGAGCTGTGGAGAGCCTGCTCCTGGTGGGGCATTACAATGGATCTGACTAACATCTAATAAAGCTGTGATCCTATTCTACACGTCTGGACATCGCATATATTCTTCATTATAACAGTTTACCTGTGTAAAAAAGCCCCTAACAATACAGAGGAGAGAAGAGGCTGTAGGGCCTTCCTTACCGTAAATGCTCAGTTTCGAGAGGGTGCATAACGACAAGTCCTCTTTGGTTAGGTCATCGCCTTCTTGCGCCCGGTTGGGGGCACATTGTTACAAAGGTTTTTCTGGCAACACATAACCACAACACCAGGGACAGGGGATGGTGCACACGCAGATGTGCACGTCTTGCTGACATCCAAACCTTCTGTAAAATAAAAAACAAAGTTATTTACGAAGGTAATCATCATTTTTCTGTCTCCGTCATATATCCAGAGTTAGCTCTCTGTTGTTAAATGTACCTTCCCACCAGATTAATTTAACGTTTTATTAATCGCTGTCACTTTTACTATTACTTTTCATGCAATGCTGAGCAACGCAGAGCAGCAACCAAAGTTCTGTTAGTAGAAAAGATCTGCACAGAGCATGTTTGACTAAATATGCTCTCTTGCTGCTCTCCCCCATGTGCAAAGGTGTATGTGGGGAATCTAGCATAGGTTTAGTACAGGACGTATACCATTCCAGAACAGAATCTTATGAAAAGACAAACTTGAATACATTTCACTCAGTATGGGTGGAATATTAGGAAAACTATTTATTTCCCCTACTCACTCACAATCTTTGTAGATCTGGCTTTGCATCAAAATCCATGGGTGGCAGCATTGGAATGACAGAGTAACACTCAAAGAATGCTGCCAATAATGTAAAGTACAGTAACGCAACACAAAGCATCATCAGTGCTACTTTAAGGGAAACAATCCAGTGGGCATTTTGTCTGGAAAGTAAATAGTTTATCAAGTCTTTGTGCCACTTTTCTTCACTTTGTCTGACTTTGCGGCAATACAAAGTCTTGAAAATTCTGCCCTTAGGCTCTTATCAATGTCAATAATTTAAATTCTACGTACTTACTTCGTCCTCTTTATTTCTTACCTCGGTCAGTTTCATACCTGATTAAAGTGCAATATCCTCATTTCCTCTCTGAGAAATTATTTGCCTTTGAACCTGTGTCTACGTGATATGTTTTAGAGACTACTATGGCCCAGATGTTCTGTTATTCAACATCGATGCACATGCAACAATTTTCGATTCAAAGCATCACAAGCCGTAGGGATGATCAGTTTTCTGCATCAAAATATGCTTTGTACTGAAACATTGATGTAGGTGCAAAACAAAATGGCTGTGCATCAAAAGATGAAAACACCCCTTATTATGGCTGCAAAGCGGGCAGAACAGGGCAACTGCAATGCAAACACGTTTATGTTTTCAACCAGAGCCAGATCTTCTAAAATAGCATAATCTGGCTTTACTTGCAACCATCACATCAAATAAACTGAGAGCATACAAATCCCTAGCAGAATAAAGTATGAGATTGCTAAGAGGGAAATGCGCAATTACTTAACAGCACTACATTCTGAAAAATGTTTTTTAACTCCATGGAATCAAAAAACTTTACTTTTTACCTTAGGAAATGTACCTTGTTCTTTCATGTTAACGTTCTGCCCCACCTGGATATCGATATCTTTGGTGTTATTCCCTGAATCTCGTTGCAGTTGGTGCTTATTATGAGATTCCTTTAATGTTGGTGCATATGGTTTCCACAGGCCATTGTTTAACACTTGCCTTGAAGAACTCAGCTAAACCCAAGAATCCCCAGACTTCCTTCAGGCATGTTGGTGTGGGGACACCCTCGTTTTATTATTTCTATAACAATCATATAGGTTATATATCTGAAGCTATTTTATGCAAATTTGCATTGGGAGAACTCACCTTTTTAAACATTTCAGCTCCAGGATGTTTAACACGTTTTTGAAGTCTTACATCATTCTCATGTTTTTTGCCAAATACCAATATATTGTCTTGAAAGAACATGATGCCTCTTTCCTTCATAAACAACCTGAACACCAACAGCTAAAACTATGCAACAGTCGATGCCAAAACATCCATCCATTAAAATTAAATCTGGAATTAAGCAAAGGATAAATCTATCACAGAAAACCACTTGCCATCTCAAACATAGGTCATCATTTCATTAATTCTAGACAAGGAAACCTGTTACTAACAATATTATTGTTAAGATGATGCTGTGCGATTATAAAGGGAAAAATCTTTCAGATGCTACAATAGGCTCAATTACATCCAAGAACACTGACTTTTCCAGTTCATTTTACACTTCATTCCTTAGCAATATTAGCATATTCCCGCTTTGTAATCTTTCAGACACACATCTTCCTTTAAAAGAATTCTGTGTTAAAACCCCAAAAAATTCCCCATCATCACCAAATCCACGGAAATGCATTCTTGCGTCATTGATGGACATGTTTTGCTATTGGCCAAATATTTCTATTACAAAGGTAACACCGGCACAGGTCCTCATATTCAATTAGTCTTCTATCATACTTTGCATTAAGTCTGCTTCCTACTGTGCAGTTAATTTTACTGATGACCTCACCAACTTTGACTTCATTTTTTTTGTTTAAGAATGTTTACTGAGTTTTCAGAATAACAAGAGAGAACAGAAAAGAAAACAAAAAAAATTACATCCTTATCAGAACAATAAAACAGTACAATAATATTTGAGGAAACACTGTAAGAATACAATATTAGTAAATGCTACCAGAAAAAAACGGGTGAATAAAAGAAAAGAAGGAAGAAAGAACATGCAAAAGAAATAGGAGGAGGCTAAAAATGTATAGGATAGAATATGGTGAGTGTTGGAACCTGGGATGTCAGGTCACCTAGGGTAGCCTGGCCTAGGGGTAAGACATGCAATTCTAGAGGCACAAGTGTGAAGGTTGCAGACCACCCAGCAGTAAATCCACGCAATAACACTTAAAAAGGACACTACACCAGTTTGTTATGAAAATAAGTACCTGTTTATAAAAATAATATAATCTGTTCTCTTATACTTTAGAATCCACAGTTCAGTACTTTACAATCAATCAGGTGAAATAACAATCCGCTTAAGTCTTGGGAGAGAAAACTACTTCTCAGTATAAGCAAATGCAGATGTCATGGAATTAATAGCAATCTTTTTAGCAGTGTCAACTGGCATTAGAAATCAACATCAATAGTATCTTTCATTACATACGTTTCCAACATCACTGGTTTTGTTTTTACCTTAATGCCTAAACCTTTACCTCCCTTATCTGTCCCTCTTCCACAAAGTGAGGCATACACAGTGAAGAGCAAAGAAAATGCCCAAGCTCTACGCTGTCACCAGTAAGCTCTAAGAGGAACTTGTAACTTTCCTTGTAACTTTAGTATTTCCAGCACACTCTTGATAGGTTGATTTTTAAGTCTACTACCCCTCCTCATTCACCACAGTGGACGGAGAAATCACCAAAGTGTAATTCCACAACTGGCAGGCTCAAGCGCCACCTTCCCCCTTCAGTTTATCTCCTTACTTATAGATGACTCGTCCGGTGAAGCTTATCAGCACCAGACACAGGGGAAGTCACTCGGCAGTTCCTGGGAGTCCAGCGCTGGCAAGACTCCTCAGCTCATCCGCCCTTCCCGCTCACGCCAGCTCTCTCAGGAGGCGCTCGAGCAGGGAAGAGGTGTCTCTACACACGCGTCCAACCGCCGAAGGGATCCCGACGCTCTTCTTCACTCGGGGCTGGGATGCGCACACTTCTGGGCATGCGCGAAGTGTTCACACTACACCGTCTCGCTTCCAGACCCGCCTCCGCTCCCGCCTTCCTCCGCGCTGGCTCCGCTGGCAAGACGCTGCTCCTTCCGGGCCTGCTCGGTCCTAGGCCCCTCCTGCCCAAAGGGAGTGGGAATGCCTGGGGCATGCGCGGTAGCGCTTACTGACTTCAAACCTTGGGCTTAAACACAATGACGCGGCCGGTGCCCCCGGGGTCCTGCAGACGGCGATATCAGCGCCGCTCCATGGAATCCGGCACCCCTCACCTTCAGATCGCCTCTTCAGCCACAACTCGGCGCTGATCCCCCTCGCTGTCACAGGGGCAGAACAGCCCGATCTCTCCTGGCCAATGCTCCCTCAGCGCCCGCTGCTCCTCACAGTGGGCTTCACTCCACAGCAGGTGAGAGATGACACTCTGTGGGGTGATTGAGCTAGGGGACAGTCGCTGTAACCAGGGCAGGTTTTTATGGAGGACTGAATAAAAGGCTGGGGGGGCCACAAGGATTAGCCCTCCTCCGTTTGAGGGAATCACAGTAGAAGTCTTTTCACTGGGCAGAGGACTGCACCCCACAGTGCTGTAGTCTCCTTCTCCTGTCCACCTCCCTATTCTTTCAGAGATTAGACAGGCGCCCAGGGTTTCCCTTAAACAACCACAGCGGGGACAAGACAAGGATCCCAAAGGAGGAGTAGAGAAGTGGATTAATTAGGCTGCTTCCCAGTCCAGGAGATCAACCCGTTCACTAGCCTCTCCCCACCTCCAAGATAGCCTGTCCTCCAGCTGACTCTCTCAGGTAGACAAAATGGCTGCCCCGCATTCCGCCTTATATAGGCTGACCCTCAGTGGTCCAGAATGGACCAGAAGGTTCTGGAACGCCCTATACTGGTCTATGGGCAAGTTCTGGGTTTGGCAGTTAAGGCAGTTGGTAGCCACCATTTTGTGTGGTTCCAACTTTTCCTATCAGAACAGGCCTCTGGGCCTGAGGTGAAAAACTATGAGGGGGGAAAAGAACACCTATCCCCTTGACCAACACCTATAAAAAGTTAGTGGACAAAAATTATCAAGGGTATGAGGGGCAAAAAGGGGACAAAATAAATAATAGATTGGAAGGACTACGCAAAAAAACCAGACAGGTCTAACACGCGTCCCCCCCAGCTGAAAGTGGGGAGAACTACCCAACCCCTTGGGAGTCCTCATCACTAAGGCGGAAATACCTGGAGAGACCGTCTGCATTGGCGTGGTCCACTCCAGGCCGATGTTCCACCCGGAAGTCCATTCCCTGTAGGGAGATGGACCATCTCAACAACTTGGGATTTTCCCCCTTCATTTGCATCAGCCAACGAAGGGGTCGGTGGTCAGTCTGAACCAGGAAGTGCGAGCCAAAGAGGTATGGCCGCAGCTTCTTCAGAGCCCACACCACCGCAAAAGCTTCCCTCTCAATTGCACTCCACTTCTGTTCCCGGGGAAGCAGTCTCCTGGATAAGAAGACTACAGGCTGATCCAGGCCCTCTTCATTTAGTTGCGATAACACTGCCCCAATGCCATGTTCTGATGCATCTGTTTGGACAATGAACTCCTTGGAGAAGTCTGGGGCCCTCAGGACCGGTGCTACACACATTGCCTGCTTCAACTTTTCAAAGGCTTGCTGACAAGCCTTCGTCCAAACTACCCGTCGAGGTTGTTTCTTGGAGGTGAGCTCCGTGAGGGGCGCTACTATAGTGCCATACCCCTTCACAAAGCGACGGTAGTAGCCTGTGAGGCCCAGGAAAGCTCGGACCTCAGTCTGTGTCTTGGGGGGTTCCCAGGCCATGATTGCCTCAATCTTTGCCTGCAGGGGCTGCACTGACCCCCTACCCACCAAGTGTCCAAGGTACACAACCGACCCTTGCCCAATCTGGCATTTACTGGCTTTGATGGTGAATCCAGCTTGTTTCAGGGCCTGGAGAACTGCTTGCAAATGTTGCAAATGGTCCTCCCAACTGCTACTGAAGACAGCAATGTCATCCAAGTAAGCAGCAGAGAAACTCTCCATTCCAGAGAGGACCTGGTTCACCAGCCGCTGAAATGTGGCAGGGGCATTTTTGAGCCCAAAGGGCATCACACAAAATTGGAAGTGTCCCTCAGGCATGGAGAAGGCTGACCTTTCCTTTGCTCCATCTGTCAAGGAGATCTGCCAGTACCCTGAAGTGAGGTCAAAGGTACTTAGGTATTGGGCAGCTCCTAGCCGGTCAATTACCTCATCCGCCCTAGGGATCGGATGAGCATCAGTCTTTGTAACTGAGTTCAGTCCTCGGTAATCCACACAGAACCTCAGTTCTGGTGTGGTGCCTGGTGGGGCGGCTTTTGGCACTAGCACCACCGGACTGGACCAAGGGCTGTTGGAAGGTTCTATCACTCCTAGCTCTAGCATCTTGGCAACCTCTCCATGGATGCTAGCCTTCACCTTGTCTGACAGCCTGTAGGTCTTTGACTTCACTGGGGGGCTGTCTCCTGTGTCCACATCATGGGTACACAGGTGGGTTCTTCCCGGGACAAGGGAGAACAACGAAGAGTACTGCTCCAATACCTGGCGGCAATCCTCTCGTTGCTCAGGAGTTAGGGATGGGGAGAGAATCACTCCCTCCACCGACCCATCCTTCTCTTGGGATGAAAAGAGATCAGGGAGAGGCTCGCTTTCTGCTTCCTCTTCCCCATCAGTCACCATCATCAACATGACCTCGGGCCTGTGACCAGCTGTTGTTGGTGGATCTAAAGGCCCTACAATGTCGATGCCCACCCTTTCAAAGGGGGTGCTAACGACTGGAAGTGGTTCCAGGGGAGCCTTTAGCTTCACCCCTGTTTTCCCACTGGCCTGGCAGGATACACATGTCCGACAGTATGTGTTGGACGCCACTTTCATCTGAGGCCAGTAAAAGTGGAGGACAAGCCGTGCAAAGGTCTTGTCCTGGCCTAAGTGTCCTGCCAGTGGTATTGCATGAGCCAATTCCAGCAGAAAGGCTCAGTATTGCTGCGGGACCACCAAGGCCCTTGATGAGCCAGGTAGGGGTACCTTGGGTTCACTGTAGAGGAGTCCATCCTCCCAGTAAATATGGTGGTGTCCCGTAGCATCACCTGCTGCCTGGGCTTCAGCCTGACGCCTCAGTCCCTCAAGGGTAGGGCACTCCCTCTGCCCCTTACAGAATTCCTCTCTGGTAGGTCCTCCCTCCACATGCCACTCAGCAGGGATGGGTAAATCCTCCAGAGAGTCTACTTCCCCCTCCATGGACTCCTGGCCCACCACCGCAGGTGGCCGATCTGTCACATGGGGCGTGGAAGCCGAAGCAGGCTCTTCCTGTCTCCGGGTCTGTCCCTTTTTGGCAGCGGGTTGGGCCATTGTTCCAGGCTCCAACCCAGGCGAACTCCCTCTCCGGGCAGTCGCAGACCGTGTGCTTGCACAGGCCCAGTCAGGTGTACCCAGCATCGCAGAGTGCGTCCGGTATTCCACCTCTCTCCAAGTGTTGTGCTCCATTTCATTCCCCAGCAGACAATCAACTGGCACGGCAGGGCTTACGGCAACTCGAAGTGAACCTGCAACCCCCTCCCACTCAAAGGGAACCTCAGCCACTGGATAGTGGCCCATTCTGCCGTCAGCCATCGCGGCGGGGTGGAGTACATTGGGAACCACCTGCTCTAGAGACGCCAGTTGACTCCTCACCATAGTCATACTGGCTCCTGTATCTCTCAAAGCCTCCCCTCTCTGGCCATTGATGGTGACCCATTGCCCATACTTTGTAGTATTTGGGGGCACCTGGATCTTTGGAACCATCTCCCGCTCTCCCAGGGACACTAAGGTGACACCCGCCCACTCACCCCCCTTATCTAAGGGCAACTCCTCCCCGAGCGCTACACTAGCTACTCCCGGTGACTTTCCTCCGGTGGGAGGGGGTGGTCTCTTTGGGCATCTGACATCTCCCTTATAATGTCCAACACCACCACACTCAAAACAGTGGAGAACCCTTGGCTGCTGGCTTTGGCCAGGATTAGGGTTTCTGGGCGGGTTTGCCTTAGGGGTGAAACCTGCTCCCTTTCCTTGGAAATTATTTTGGGGACCTTTGGAGAACTCCCTTTTTTTATCTCCCCCCTCCTTCTTCTGGGGGGCGCCCTGTCCGGCTTTTTGAGAATCCCCTCCAGTCCCCTTTGAGGACACCAGGGTACTTGCCCAAGTGTCCGCCTCCTCTGCAAGCTTCCGGGATTTTGGTCAGCTTGCTGTCCACCAGGTGTTGGCGCAACTCGGGAAAACATTTCTCGAGGAGGTGTTCTTTCAAAAATAGATTGTACAGCCCCTCATAATCTTTCACCTCGCTGCCCTTGACCCAACCCTCCAAAGCTTTCTTGGCGTAGTCTAAGAAGTCTACCCAATTATGGGTACTCAGTTTATGACTTCCCCTGAATTTCTGTCTGTACCTTTCAGGGGTAAGTCCAAACTTCTTCACCAGTGCCACCTTCATCGTAGGGTAGTGGGTTTGCTCATCCTGCTCCAGAGCCAACAAGGTGTCCCTGCCAGCAGGGGGCATGTATTTATACAGCCCACCCCCCCAGTGAGTTTCTAAGATCCCGTGAGCCCTTAAAGAAACTTCGTAGGCGGCCAACCATTTGGCAATGTCATCACCTGTGGTGTAACTGGCGATGACATCTTTGGGTAAATAGGGTCTGGGTTCCCTGGTATTCATCTTATTTTCGCTGCCACCATTATCTGGATTAGGAGACCTTCGTATTAAGGCTTGTAGGTCTAGCTCCTTTATGGTCCGTTCATGGGCTAACCTCCTGTCCTCCCTTTCCATATCCATCCTTGCTAATTCCAACTTCATTCTCCTCTCCTCCCTCTTATCTTCCAGCTCGGCGTCAGTTAAACCCCTCTCTGAGACGCTGCTGCCCGCCCTCGAAGGTGTCCTGGGACCTGTCAGCAGATTCCCCCTTCCAGCTTGGTTCAACATTGTAATCTCAAGGACAGTGTCCCCGTCACTCTCTTCGGTATCTGGTTCTTCCACTAAATGAGCTTCCACCCATGCCCTTATGCTTGTCAGCAACTCGCCTTTCCTGGCACCTTTGTTAAAGAATACCCCTTGTTGCTGACACCATTCTTTGAGTTGGGTCACAGTATAGGATTCTAGCTCTTTAAAATTCAATTCCATCTTTAGTATGGAATAAAATAAACACTCAGGAGAGAACCAAGAAGTGTGACCTGAGGTTAACCTCCACCCACCACCAGAAATAAATTTGGAAAAAACCAAAATTCAAATTAGGAGGGCCGCAAGGAGAAAACTCCTAGTGTAGGTCAGTGTATTGCGTTGAATTACTAATGAGTAGCTGCAACCAAGTCAGAATCCCACCGCTAGGCACCAAAATGTTGGAACCTGGGATGTCAGGTCACCTAGGGTAGCCTGGCCTAGGGGTAAGACATGCAATTCTAGAGGCACAAGTGTGAAGGTTGCAGACCACCCAGCAGTAAATCCACGCAATAACACTTAAAAAGGACACTACACCAGTTTGTTATGAAAATAAGTACCTGTTTATAAAAATAATATAATCTGTTCTCTTATACTTTAGAATCCACAGTTCAGTACTTTACAATCAATCAGGTGAAATAACAATCCGCTTAAGTCTTGGGAGAGAAAACTACGACTCAGTATAAGCAAATGCAGATGTCATGGAATTAATAGCAATCTTTTTAGCAGTGTCAACTGGCATTAGAAATCAACATCAATAGTATCTTTCATTACATACGTTTCCAACATCACTGGTTTTGTTTTTACCTTAATGCCTAAACCTTTACCTCCCTTATCTGTCCCTCTTCCACAAAGTGAGGCATACACAGTGAAGAGCAAAGAAAATGCCCAAGCTCTACGCTGTCACCAGTAAGCTCTAAGAGGAACTTGTAACTTTCCTTGTAACTTTAGTATTTCCAGCACACTCTTGATAGGTTGATTTTTAAGTCTACTCCCCCTCCTCATTCACCACAGTGGACGGAGAAATCACCAAAGTGTAATTCCACAACTGGCAGGCTCAAGCGCCACCTTCCCCCTTCAGTTTATCTCCTTACTTATAGATGACTCGTCCGGTGAAGCTTATCAGCACCAGACACAGGGGAAGTCACTCGGCAGTTCCTGGGAGTCCAGCGCTGGCAAGACTCCTCAGCTCATCCGCCCTTCCGCTCACGCCAGCTCTCTCAGGAGGCGCTCGAGCAGGGAAGAGGTGTCTCTACACACGCGTCCAACCGCCGAAGGGATCCCGACGCTCTTCTTCACTCGGGGCTGGGATGCGCACACTTCTGGGCATGCGCGAAGTGTTCACACTACACCGCCTCGCTTCCAGACCCGCCTCCGCTCCTGCCTTCCTCCGCGCTGGCTCCGCTGGCAAGACGCTGCTCATTCCGGGCCTGCTCGGTCCTAGGCCCCTCCTGCCCAAAGGGAGTGGGAACGCCTGAGGCATGCGCGGTAGCGCTTACTGACTTCAAACCTTGGGCTTAAACACAATGACGCGGCCGGTGCCCCCGGGGTCCTGCAGACGGCGATATCAGCGCCGCTCCATGGAATCCGGCACCCCTCACCTTCAGATCGCCTCTTCAGCCACAACTCGGCGCTGATCCCCCTCGCTGTCACAGGGGCAGAACAGCCCGATCTCTCCTGGCCAATGCTCCCTCAGCGCCCGCTGCTCCTCACAGTTGGCTTCACTCCACATCAGGTGAGAGATGACACTCTGTGGGGTGATTGAGCTAGGGGACAGTCGCTGTAACCAGGGCAGGTTTTTATGGAGGACTGAATAAAAGGCTGGGGGGGGCCACAAGGATTAGCCCTCCTCCGTTTGAGGGAATCACAGTAGAAGTCTTTTCACTGGGCAGAGGACTGCACCCCACAGTGCTGTAGTCTCCTTCTCCTGTCCACCTCCCTATTCTTTCAGAGATTAGACAGGCGCCCAGGGTCTCCCTTAAACAACCACAGCGGGGACAAGACAAGGATCCCAAAGGAGGAGTAGAGAAGTGGATTAATTAGGCTGCTTCCCAGTCCAGGAGATCAACCCGTTCACTAGCCTCTCCCCACCTTCCAAGATAGCCTGTCCTCCAGCTGACTCTCTCAGGTAGACAAAATGGCTGCCCCGCATACCGCCTTATATAGGCTGACCCTCAGTGGTCCAGAATGGACCAGAAGGTTCTGGAACGCCCTATACTGGTCTATGGGCAAGTTCTGGGTTTGGCAGTTAAGGCAGTTGGTAGCCACCATTTTGTGTGGTTCCAACTTTTCCTATCAGAACAGGCCTCTGGGCCTGAGGTGAAAAACTATGAGGGGGGAAAAGAACACCTATCCCCTTGACCAACACCTATAAAAAGTTAGTGGACAAAAATTATCAAGGGTATGAGGGGCAAAAAGGGGACAAAATAAATAATAGATTGGAAGGACTACGCAAAAAAACCAGACAGGTCTAACAGTGAGAATATCAACAAAAAGAAAAGATAAGATGTATTTAAGACATAGGTGCACGTGAAGTAAGATAAGATGCGAAAGGTAACCAAAGAAGATCAGAATTAGCTGTTTGGGATAAAGTGGAAGAAGAGACAGTAGCAATTCTATGTTCATCACAAATGAAATTCCACCTAATGAAAGAGGATCATTTGGAATTATCTTTCCAACATGACATAATAACTTTAAAAGCTAAAGCTATAAATAGATCGAACAATAAAGATATAGGAGTGCCAACACCAAAATCAGGTAAAGATGAACCAAGAAAAACATGTTGTAAAGATAACGTTATACTACAATTGAAAAAGTTCATACTTGTAGACCAAATAGAACGCCAAAAGCTCAAAACATTAGCACAATCATACATTTGGTGCTTTAATGTTCCAGTGGAATTATAACAAGAACAAACATAAAGGAGACGAGGTAGGGGAAACTTGGATATACAAACAGGAGTTGAAATCTTAAATAACTTAGACCATAATTTATCCCAATCAGAAACAGGTATTGTCAAAGATAAGTCATATTCCCAGGCTAATTCAGTAAGGGATTTAGGTCTTTCAGTAACGTGTAATGATAATAGTTTATAAATATGAGCTGCTTTAGGTTTATGTTCTTGAGAAATATTATATAGTGGTGTAGGTGGAGTTAGTGAAGCGGAGACATTGGAGAGATCAAAGTGAGAAAGCAGAGCTGTTGAAATTAAACTATATTCCTCAATGAATGTATCCGGTAAATGAGATTGCTGTTGTAATATAGAAAAGAGAATAACAGACTAATGGTGAATATGTTGATGAACAAAGATAATTCCCTTCTCCTTCCAATGTTTATAATAAAACGATTTACTTTCATATTTAATGTACTTGTTGTACCAGATAGTAGAGGATAAGAAACATTGTAATGGGTCAAGGCCATCGACAAATATACTATATTGTAGGTTTTGGGAGTACTTTAAGATAGGATACTTAGCTATAAAAGTACAATTGACATGTACATTATATTACGAAAAGAAAAATCTTTTAGTAAGGATCGTTCAAAAGGCATAGGAGTGTCACCAAATTTATAAGAAAGGGCAAAAAATCGTCTGATTAAAAATGCATCATGATAAGCTTTGAAATCAGGAAAGCGCACACCTCCTTCAGATTTGGGGTGTTTAAGCTTTGTAAGGTAAATGCGTGGGTGCTTTTTATTCCAAAAGCATTTTGTACAAATGGAGTTGATTTGTGAAAAATATGACAGAGGGATTCGAAAAGGTAACATAGATAATGTATATAAACTATGAGGGACAATCATCATTTTATTGGTGTCAAGTCTACCCCACCAAGACAAATGAAGAGGTGACCAGGAAAGTAAAAGAGATTGAATCTTATTGATTAATGCATCAAACATATACTTAATTGTAACAGGTAAAGTAGCAGAAAACCAAATACCAAGGTATTTTATTTTAGTAGGACACCAAGTGAAATTAGTATCTTTAAACATATATTGGTAACAGGGGGAGTTCAGCGGTAATACTTCCGTCTTTCAGAAGTTCAACATATCCCAAAACACTGGAATATAATTTAACCTCTTCTAAAAAGGTAGGTAGGGAAGTGAGAGGATTAGACATATAAACTAATATATCATCAGCGTAAGCTGACATTTTGGTTTCTAGGGCATTATGTATGAGGCCAGTAATATGTGAGTTAACACGGATATGTTCAAGACATAGAACAAATAACAGGGGAGAAAGAGTACAACCTTGACGTGTACCTCTAGATAGGGAGAAAACATTTGAGAATTGGCTATTCACAAAAATACTAGCACTGGGGTGAGAGTATAACAGTTTAATATACGAAATAAATGTTGGGCCAAATCCAAACCATTGAAGTGCTCTAAACATGAATTGCCAATTAATTTGTTCAAAAGCCTTCTCAGCATCTAGGGACAGCGCTGCTAAAGGGGACTTATTGTTCCTACTTAAGGAAATGTCATTGGCAAACATTTGGGCATTATCTGCAGCCAATCTGCCTTTAATAAAACCTGCTTGATTAGTTTTAACCAGTAAAGGAATAATATTCTCAAGATGGGAGGAAAGATTTTTTGCGAATATCTTACATGCATAATTGATTAATGATATAGGGTGCTCATTTTTACAGAGGGTATGGTCTTTATCAGGCTTGGGGATAAGAACAATCAAGGCTTCCATAAAGGAACCAGAGGCTTGATATTCAGCAATAAAGGAGTTAAAAAGTGCCAAAAGTTTGGGAGTGAAAATAGAGGAAAAGGTGGATAAAAATTCAATAGAAAAGCCGTTGGGTCCAGGTGCTTTTGACTTCTTCAAAGATTTAATAGCATCGGATATCTCCTGTAAAGTAACATCTTTCTCCAATAAGTCAAATTCTTCAGGTATGGAAGGGGGAGTGGGGAGGCCAGAAAAGAAGGTATCTACGTTTTGAGAAGAGGGATTCGTATCATCAGACTATAGTGACTGATGGTAATCATGAAATATAAAAGCAATGTCCTCATCCGATGATTCAAGAGTATTAGTGGATTCATTTAGAATGGGTCCAATATTTTTACGCTCAGAATTAAACTTTGACTTCATGTGTTAAGACATTAGCACACCTTCCAGATATGCATTCCTTGTGTATGATGGTCAAAAAACCATCTAAGGGAGAATCATAATTTACCTAAAAGAAATCCTGCAAAACAGGATTGCATGTGCGCAATGCCGCTTATTCCCTAATTAGGTAGTTATGCAAGGTGCTCAATCTACAGTTACCAAAGTTACTTTGGAAAACTTTTTATCTGATAATGCCAATACAAACTTTGAGTACAAGATAATCTAATGATCTAATATGGCAGATTTATGATTTGTAATCCCCTGCAATTCCTCAAGTGTGAGGAATTGTATTTGGATTGGAAAAGTGAATGTAGAGCTTTAAAGTTAAGCAGCTAGCGCTCGGCTGGTCTTTGGGAGTTGTAATTTCAAAGGAAAGTCAATCTAAACTGGCGTATCTATATTCTCATATGGATTACCACACCATGTGTGGCGACGAGAGACATAGGATGTCTGAGCTGATTTTTTGGATGGCTGCAGCTGCTATTCTGTGATCCTGGAGCTGTTTGGTCTTATTTAAATGTATTTTCAGTGTCTGGCTATGCAACGTTGCTTGAGCTTCTGCACGTGCAGGCAGATGCTGGTGTAATTACTCTAAGCGCATCTCGGATGACACCTGTAACATCGATTTGAGCAGGGACCAGGGAAGCATCTAGCAGTGTACAGCTAGTCATTAATCTGAAACCTTACCTGTATTCTCCCACCTATTCGAGAGCCAGTTATAATTCAGAGTCTAATTTGCATCATTTTATGGTGATACACACACCTGAAAGCAACAGTCCCTTTGGGTAACTGAGCATACCTGCTGTGAGAAGTGTGCAAACTGTTTTGAGGTGATACACACACCTACTATTGAATGATTATACATATCTAACCCATTATATTGTATTCATATTTAGGAGTACACAACCTAAACCCTACAATATATACAATTTATTTTTCATCATAAAAATGCCACAAAATCTTGCTGCTCCCCACAATTTTGATCTAATCCTGGTGATGCCACAGTTGCGTGGGAAGAATGGATTGATGGATTCAAAATGTACATGTTTACATGTTGGTGGTATGTAATGGGAGAATGGCTAATCAGAGGAAACAAGGCATTTTTTTACATTCTTTAGGCAAGGAAGTTTAAGAATTGACTGTACTTTACCTGATATTTCATCTCAGGAAAAAGGTGATAGTGTGTCATATTCAGTGACTATGAAGCAGCTGGAGTTCTATTTTGGGGATAAAACTAATGTCATTCTGGAATGCTACAAGTTGTTTTCTGGTAAGCACAGAAGGGATGATTCTATTGATGTGTGTGGCTGCGCTGAGAGTACTCATGGTAAATTGTGCTTTCAGTGTTAACCTGGATGAGTATAACCACAACCAGTTGATGTTGCTATTCAAAATAAATTATGGAGTGCTCGCAATCCTACATTATTGGAAGCTTTAGATATAGTTAGGGGTGAAGAATGAACTAACATGTGCTAAAGTGGTCAACGAAGAGAAAGTGAATGATAATTGTGTGCATCCAAAATGTAAGTAGTTAAAATAAAATCTAGAGGTGAGAAACTGCTTATTGACAACAACCCCAAGAATGAAAAATCATCTAGTGAGGTAACTGACAAATCTAAAGGTAAGTGATGTGGTTCACAAAAAGGTGCATGTGTAAGATGTGGTAATGTGAACCATTGGGTCAATGATAGATCATGCCCTGCTAGAAATGTAACCTGTTTAAGTTGTAACAAAGTGGGTCATTACGCACATTGATGTGAAGGATTAGGATCTAGGTCTGTAGGGGCAGTTAATGAGAGTGATTAAAGTGATAAAGTTGAGGAAGGATATATTGATCAAAACGTGTGTCTGTTGGATGAGGATGCTTGTAAAGGTTATGGTGCATAGGATGATCTATCAGTATTGGTATCTCCCCTTGTGGATCCCGACAAGTATTCAGAGTTGTGCGTAAGAGATCCAAAATGTATCTTTGAAATTGATGGTCAACTCTTTTCAATGCTTTTGGAGTCAGGAGCCAGATATACCATCATTGCAGAAGATATTTTTCAAAAGTTTAAAGCTTTTAATGACAAACTTGTATACAAACCTGCTGTTATATTGAAGTCATACAGTGGTTAGTCGGTGGAATTATTGGTATTTTTTAATTGCAGAAATTACATATAAGAACAAATAGATTTCTAGTAAGGTATACATAACTAAAATAGGGGCCCCAATGTTAGGCCTAATCCATCAGTCTGTTATGGGCATACAGTTACATCCCTGGGCATGTGAACAAATAGTGCAGAGTGGTGCCACGGTTCAAGAAATAGACATTGCACTAGTGGGTGCCACAATTCTAGAGAAGTATATCATACAAGCATGAGGTGTTTACGAATAAACTGGGCAAGGTAAAAGGTTTCAAACATCAAATAGTATTATGCCGGGGTTGTCTACGCAAAGTCCACATGGTTCGTAATTTACCAATTTCTGTGAGGGATGTCAAAAGTGAATTAAAAAAACTGGGGAATGCTTACATCATTGAGGATATACAGTCATCAGATTTGCTAGTACCCAAAGCAGTGGTGAGGAAACCAGATACATCTATTAGATTATGTGTGGACCTTCATGATTTAAATAGCACAATTTGGGTTGATAGGCACCCCTTAAAAAACATAAAAGAAACGATAACCACTGTAGATTAAAAAAAAATCAACCATTGACCTATCAGCAGCATATCATCAGATCGAATTGCCTGTTTCATCTTTTTTACCACACCGTTTGGAGAATACAGATTCAAACGAAAGCCATTTGGCTTGGCATCGGCATTTTCTGTTTTTCAGAGACTGATGCAAAACCCCTTTGGAGACATGCCTAGAGATAGTTTTTTCCAGGATGACATTTTAATTTGCGGTAAGGATGTACAAGACCACAACGTGAAATTGAATGGAGTTTTGTAAAGACTTTGTTGCAATGGTCTAACAGTTAAACAGGAGAAGTGTAAGATGAGAGTAAACAGTGTAACTTATTTAGGACACGTTATGGATGCCAATGGATTTTGACCTTGTGAAAAGTTAGTAAACAACATTTTCAATACCATGATTATGGTTTGCAATGATGACTAGAGATCTTTTTGGGGTAATTGAATTTTTTATGCCAAGTTTGTAAAAAACTTTCTTGATAAGACCTAATATATGAGGAGTTTGCTTAAGAAGTTGTGCAAGTTTGAATGAGATGAAATGGGTCAAAAAGAATTTGACACAATTAAATTTTAAATTGCAAATGCTATATATTTAAGTAATTTTAACATGTCAGGTAAATGTCATGACATGTCAAGACGCCCTTGTTTCAAGGAGAGCGCACTGAAAAGTTTTGCATCGCTGTTGTACCACAGCGATACAACACTTTTCATAAATGAGGCCCAATATTTTTTTTCTTGTAATGATTTTTCTGTCTTTGATTCTTTTTCAATTTTCTTTAAATCATTTTGTTTATATACCACTGTTGTGTTGTGATTTTTGTCATTGGTGGAAAAATATTCGTGATTCAATTTTGTATTTGATCCTCTGTGTGTTAAAAAAATAACAGCATTTGTACAAAGACTTTTTATATGTGAAAAAAATAGAACATAAATGGTGACCGCCTTTATTGATTACAGCAGTCTCAAATAAATGAATTTGAAAGGATTGGTTAGTTTGGCACAGTAGGTGTTGTGTAATTTTCTGGTGGCTCAGCCTTCCTGACTATCCGAGCACAACCCATTTGTTTGGTGCAACTTTTGGAAAGTTAGCATGTTCTCGCCTACAACCTATCTCCGGTCACCTAACTGGGTGTTGTTGGCATTTGGGCCTTTTGTACTCCTCCTAGATAGCTAGACAGCCACACACCATTGAAGCTTAAGTGTGTCTCAATGGGCCATCTCAGGCAGGATGAGTGGGAGGAGCTGGGCACAGCCTCACTTACACCTACATAGACTGTGCCCTGTCCCAACACAAAGGAGTGGATACCTCCTGAAGGTAGTCTAGAGTAGGGGAGGCAGGGATCTGTGCATTTCAAGGAAATGTCATTTGATGTTTCACCCACTTCAAAGGCACCACTGGCAATGAAGGCTGGACCACGGACACCACCACTTCAGTACACTTCTGAACCTATAGATACTCTGCCAGCAACACAGACTGCTGTGCTGCTTAAGTCTGCCACTCTGCTGCAATCCAATCTTCTGGAATCCTGCTTAGGTTGGCTGTGCTGATCTGCTGCCTGCAGTACTCTTACCTGGGTGAAAAGGACAGTACCTGCATCACTTGACCCCCAGAACCCGCAGTGACTCCAACTGCTAGTTGGCTGACCTCCTGATCTGAAGCCTCAGGGATATACCAGGCTTCCAACAAATGTACCTAGACTCATTAATTTGTGAGTCTTCCCTGCCAAATGAGGCCTTCATGTCCTGGACCCTTGGAATTGGGCATAATGTGCTTACTATCGTAACCAATGCATCCACTCTACCTAGTGACACTTTCCTGAGCAGCACCAATGCATCTCCTCAGCTGAGTGGCGCTTCTCCAAGCAGAACCGCAGCAACTCGCATCTTAGGACTTACACATCAACTTTGGTACCGCCACAGCTCCTTGCATCTTTGCACCGCTCACGGGAATCAATGCATTACCTCAGCTGTGCCTTGCATCCCTGACACCAGACTATGCATCGCAAGACCCAGCAAAGGGATTCTCGTTGTCACCGCAACAGGACCTCGCACCGCAGCCTCACTTCATCTTGAACCTATGCATTGCATCGGCTGTGGGACTCATCTTTGAAGTTGATTCAAGAAACCAGGATGGGCCCCTCTAGCCAGCCTGCATTCAATTATGGTTGGCTGGAACGTGTGACTTTGTTCCGGTTCGGTCCAATCAGATATACCCAATATAGTTTGTGCTCTTTGGTGCTATTTCCTACTATAAACTTTAAACATCAATAACCCCAGTTATACTCATTGACTGTTTGTCAGCCTGGTCTTGTTTACTTAAACTAAGTTCTATTTTCCTAACCTGGTGTGGGATACTTTTGTGTGGTGTTTTCACTGTTTTACTGTTTGAAGTGTTGCAAAAATACCTTACACATGGCTCTAAGTTATGCCTGACTGCCCTGTGTTAAGCTACGAGAAGGTGAGCACAGTTGAATTTAGGGTTTGCCTGTAGCTTACCTTGACTAGGATTGTGGTTGCTGCTTGAATAGGGCTCATACCCCAGTCAACCAGTAACCCAATACAGATGGCAGTGAAGCGTACAACAAAGCAAACTGGTGGCCAAACAAGAGAGAGATGGAAGCAAGAAGGAAGTAGCCTAGAATATAGCTTCACTCAATACACAGAATGCTTATGTTATTCACTATAACCACAAAGCTGCATTTCTTATTGCTATGGTAACAGACAGTTACTAATTGTGTGGGACTTAAAGACACGAATGGTGATGGCAGAAATGCCTGTGATTGGTCTAAACACTGGCAAGTATTCAGGGTAGCATTCAAACCCATCATTATTTTGCTTACTGTGCCACCTCAGATTAGACCCAGCCATATGTAAATCCATCTTGGTCATGCACCAACAGAAACAGTCTAGTACCAAACAGTCAATTCAGGTCCTCTCTTAACCATAAAACAAGGAACCCAAGACTGGTTAAGGCTTCATTGCATTTCTTAAGTCAGGTGTACCTTGGTATCACTGGTATATTGAGCAAGGGGTCCACATCTCTGCATATCCTTGGCCACTCTGGATGTTACATCAAACACACAAAAGGTCATAAGTGGAATTCCTGCAATTTGTCTAACCATTGCAAGGTAGCATTCCAGCCCATGATTCTTTTGTTAACCATGCACCTCAAATTGAACGAGCCATATGGAAATCAGTTCTGCTCCTGCTCGAATAGGAATAGCCCAGCCCAAAATACCAAGTCAGCTCCTCTCTGAACCTGATGATAATCGATGCAAACAGCATGAGGTCTGGGAAACTCATGTTGTGTGTCCTTAAGGTCCCTGGACACTCAGGAACTTTTTTGTCGTTCGGATGTGTCACATTTGGGCAGAGCAATGGAGAGCAAGGGTGACATAACTTCTAAGCCAGATTTATCAAGCCACACAAGACCACCTTGCGTGGCACTGCATGGCTTGATAAATATATAATATTGATATGCAGCGCAAATCACTACTTTGCTTTACTCGGCCCCGGGGAGGCATCACATGGGTAGAACATGGGTATTCCCATGCATTCACCCATGGAGTTTGGCGCATTCCCAGATTTACCATCAGTGGTAGAGCAGATAATGTGTCAGAATGCTATTTCACTCTTTCTATATTTGCTAAATTCTGCAGCATGCATAGAAAGAGGGAATTGCCTCAGAGGATTGTGCAGGAAGGTGTCCCTTCCAGCACAAAAGCAATCCTGTCTAAAAGCAGGCACAAGGTTACCTGTGTTGACGCTAGGCAACAGGTTGTTGGCCAGTACAAGGAAAAGGAATGTGCTGTATAATATAATGAGGTGGCATTCCTGCCCTTTCAAGCAGTGCTCTGCAGAAAGAGTGCTTGCTGCGCTACACTGCTTAAAGTTTGTTAGATCTGTCCCTCAGGAATGGTTAACCTCACATAGTTTTGGCTCAAGTTCACTGCATGTTGGTGTGTAGACCACAGCAGAAACACTGTCTCAGACAAAGGTAGGATGCACCACCATGATGCCACCCTCCCTCATTTAGAAAAAGATGTAACTTTATTTTCTGGCGGACCAGGTATCAGGAATCTGGCAGTAAATATCTGTATACAATGCCCCATTAATCAATGTTCTGTCATAGAGAGCTGCACCCAGCACTACTGTTTTTATCATGAAGGTCTGAAAAATATGTTTCTATAAACCACAATTGTTACATAATAGGAATTGGGCCATTTAATGAAAATCTTCAGCATCTATGTGCAGGTCCAGAAGGAGTCTGTATGCTAGATTTGCTGAAACTTCACTGTCTCTGTGCATATTCAAGAAAACACACAATAGAATAGGAGCTATAACCAGTACTGCTCAGAAGCATGGACAGGCAACCATTATGTGCTTCCTAATACGTGCTGCAGGCAGTTTCAGTTAAAAGAGATGCATGGGATTCTTCTGAGCTTGTACACATCATGATATTTCTCCACTACTTCATCTGCTTTTTCAAAAAGCAGCACTGTTTATAGAAAGCAAGGGCCATATAGCAGACAGTCTGCACATACAATCCATTGCAGGCTTCTCCCCTCATTACTAGGCCGAGCAGGGATAAGCCCAGATCTCATAGCATTAATACATCTTGTAGGGAAGTGCTTGGTGCCTGAAAACAAATAATATGACTGTGTGACAGTGGCTTGTGATAACCGAGCACCCTCAATATTTATATTTGTCCAAAGTAGTAAATCTTGATTTTGCTGATCTTTGCCATTTGTCTTAAGAATTGAGCATCAGGCAGATGTGTTAAATGAGAAAATCTTCAATAAGTGAAAATGATTCTCCATTCATGCACATCGAGACAAGGAGTATGGCTGGCCTCAAGTTAAGAGGGGTTTGAGTACTAGAATATGGTACAGGCACAGAGGGCAGAAAAATAATAAAAAATTACTAGAAAGAGCAAGGGAAGGTTATAAAGTGAAGAATGAGAAGTAGGAACATAGTAAAGAACTGACAATAGCAATGAATGAGTAAGGGAATGAAATAAAAGCAAACATCTTTATTCACAAGCAATGGAAAAACACCACTCATCATTATAGTTTAAGGTGAAAAAAGAACAAACACTGATTTTTATGTTAGCTCATATTTATAAAGAATGCAGCTACTCCATGGAGTGTCCCGGCGCTGGGAAAAAACATAGGCCATGTAACGTAGAGCAATGCAAATCACTGCTAAGTGGATCATAGCTAGAAGATCCACGTTTTAAGACTCTTCCTGAAAGTAAGGAGGTCTGGGCTCTGTCTGATGGAGAAAGGTAGGCTATTCCACAGCCGCGAGGCAAATGCATGAAAAGATCTACCCCCTACCCAGGAGAATTGCACCTTAGGGGTAGTGATCAGGAGTTGGAAGGAAGATCTCAGGGTATGCTGAGGAAGATAAGGTTGGAATCTATCCCTAAGGTAAGGGGCCCCAATCTTGTGGAAAGCTTTAAAAACCAGAACCAAGGCTTTAAACTGAATTCTTTTCCGTACCGGAAGCCAATGTAGTGAAGAAAGGAGCAGGGTGGTATGGGTTCTGGGTCCTGTCAGAAAAATGGCCCTAGGCGCTACGTTCTGGATCACTTGTAGTCGGCCCAAGAGATATTCAAGGAGGCCTAGATACAAGGAATTGTAGTCCAGTCCAGTCTAGAGACTATCAAGGCCTGAACCACTGTCTTCCTGCAGGGGACAGAGAGCAAGGGGAGACGATTCCGTAGCATTCTCAACAGCCCGGAGCAAACTCTACCGTATGAACTTGGGCCTTCATGGAAAGGTTTAAATCCATCTTGACTCCTGGATTTTTCACGGTGGAAACAGCTGACACAGGAGGGGACATGTCCTGAGGCCACTATAAATTACAAGCTTCGGCCGGCCATGGGCCGGCCAAAGAAGATGATCTCGGACTTCTTGGAGGAGTTACATTTTAGGTGGTTTTAACTTAACCTGGAGAAGACTTTATAGAGACAGGTATTAATTAAGTTGCTGTTGAAATCAATTCCCTTCTCGCAGGTGAACAACAGCTGAGTGTCATCAGCATATGACACTATTTTAGCACCAGATTTCTCAGCGAGAAAGTCCGAGTGGCCATATACAAATTAAATGATATTGGACTCAGGATTGAGCCCTGGGGCACCCCAACATTCATAAGAGTAATCGCCGCAGAGAAAGGAGGAGACCAGATCATTTGGGAGCAGTTGGCAAGAAAGGAGGCAAACCAACTAAACAAAGTGCCACCAATACCGCTTTCGCTGAGTCTTTGCAGTAATCTAGTATGGGGCACAATGTCGAAGGCGGCAGAGGTCCAGTAAAACCAGAACCGCATTACCTCCTCTATCCAACGTAGCTTTAATAGTTTCCGTGACTTCTAGCAGAGCTGTTTCAGTGCTGAATTTAGCTCTAAAGCGCTGACTGGCTAGAATGCAGCAAGTAATTAGTCGCCATATAATTCGTTAAGACTCCATTAACACATTTTTGCACAACATTCGAAAAAAAAGGCAGGAGAGAAATTACAGGCTGCCTCAGTGTCTGCTGTAGGATTCTGTAGTAGCGGGAGAATTTTAGCGTGTTTCCACGTTTGTGGCATCATCCCTTTCCGCAAAGTGGTGTTCAAAATAGGATTCACAAAGGGGTTGATCACTTCCGCTAATGAATAGAATAGAATAGAATATCTTTATTCGATTGTTTGCATATAACAATCATAAAAGAACATTTCATAAAAGTTGATCTATACGATGATGAAAAAAATAGGAAGAGTGGTATTACAACAAGACATTCACAAGCATAGACACAATAAAATAGTTAAAAAGGGTAAAAATACAATGGGAATAAAAGTACATTCAGCAGCAAAATTAGTTACCCTTCCATGCTTTTTCTGTGTTTAACTGCGAGTTTTAAAAAACTACATACAAACATAGTACATTCACTATTTAGCATTTGAAGGTGACAGAGTGCAGGTCTGAGTTGTACAAAATTCAGGTGCTTAAGTAAAGGTTTTAAAATGAAGAGAGGACGTTCTCTGGGCAGGGATTAGAGGGCGAGCCGGATTTCAAAGATTTCATTAGCACCAGAGATTGCTCCAGGCTGATCACCGGGAACTCCATAAGGGAGGCTCCGGAGCTAGGGGCACCCAGCTAAGGGGGGATCCCTTGACATCTTCCAAGTCCAATGACTGGGCTACAAAGGAGTCCTGGATAATTTTAATTTTTTCATAAAAGAAGAGGGCTATTCGGTCAATCCAGTCACTGGCGGGAACAAACGGTTGGCTTATTGTCATAGGGGAGGAGAAGCTTTTTACGACATTGAAAAGGGTTTTGCTTTTGTTGGCCGCCAAATCAATTTTTGTTGACAAAAAGAGTTTCTTTTCCTCACATACTTTCTCGTAAATATTTTTCAAAGCAAGTTTGTAAATCAATTTATCAGAGGAGCTTTAATTCCTCTGCCACTCTCTTTCGGCATGTTTGCAGGCCCTTTTACTATCTCTTAAGGCTTCGGAGAACCAAGGGGCCGAAACTCGGGTGGATTTAGAAGACCTCACTGAGGGGGGGCAATTCAATGGCCTATTGATTTAACTATCCCTCTAAGGTCTGCACGTCCTGTTCCAGAGAGCCACTTAAGGGAATCAGATGATGACACATAGCGCACTGAAAGGCCTCAGGTGTCATCAGATGGAATGGCCTGAAACTATGACTTGGGGCCTTGCATGATCTCTACGAATTTTAAACTCGACCAAGTGATGGTCTAACCAAGTTAGGGCTAATGGGACATCCATGTAATGTAAATCTGGTTTGAAGAGAAAACCTGATCCAGTATGTGCCCTTTGTCATGAGCGGGAAGACATACGAATGAAGTCAATTAAAAAAATATCAAAGGAGTCATGCAGTCTCAAGTGGTCATGGTCCAATGACTTTTCCATGTGAATGTTAAAGTCGCCCAGGACCACAGAGTGGCTATATATAGCCACACTAGGGCAGGTAGTGTGGTTAATGGATTCCAGGAAGTTCTTTGCCGGACCAAGTGGGCAGTAGATTACTACTCCTGCCATGGATTGGTGGGCCGAGAATGTGAGGAAAAAACTCAGACTGTCTGCCCCCTCTGTCTCGGTATTCGCTAAAGGAATACAGGCGAAGGAGCTCCTATATACTATGGCTAGCCCACCGCCTCTTCCCATGGGGCGGTCCATCCTCAAAATCTGATAGCCCTGGGGGATTGCATTGGCAATAGTAGGATTGGAGGCCTCTGTTAGCCAAGTTTCTGTGAGAATCAACAGATCAGGGGAGGAGTCGGTTAAAAGATCGTAGATTTCAAATTCATGTTTTTTTAAGGAGTGAACATTCAGTGAAGGGGCATTCGTATCCATTTGGGCGTTGCGCTCTCTGAGAGAAGAGCAGACTGTCCAATTACATTCTTTGCACCTCAGGGAGAGATTGTTCCCCAGCATATCTAGGTGAGGCTGGCAAAGCGAGCGCTTATCGAGGTCTAAAGGCAGTCCCTGCCATATGCATTTACCTTGGATGGCCCCAGAGCAAAACCGGCAGCGTAACGGATATTTACACATTTTTTTAAAACTGGACAACACTGAAAAAACTCAGCTGGAATTTACAACCAATAGGAAATATGAAGAGGAAAGTCTACATATAAAACCACAGTCGCTATTCGTTCTCTTTTCAGAGAAAAACATCTGCTATTGATCCTGTTGAAGGTTTGTTCCTTGGATCAGATGTGCAGGAGAAGATGATTTATGTACAACAAGGCCTTACGTTCCTGGTAAGCTCCATTACTCCTACTCCGAGGCAGCATCTCTCTCTCAGAATCCCTGTGGGTGTTGTCTTTACTGCTGTGCAAACCAACAGGGTTCACCCAGCAGCAATAATACACAGTGCATTTTGACACTAGAAGTCTAACAAAGGGTGTTATGTTTGAGCTTAGAATGCTGGAGCTTTCTCAGGCAGCAGTTGGCATGCTTTGTATGCCTGCTAGCATGGCTTAGGCAATTTAAAGCACAGATTTGGGATATGCAATATAAATGCCTAGAGGGGCCCCTTCTGATATCTCGTTTGTGTTAGATGTTTTTTCTATCTTGATCCACGCATATTTGGGGGTGAATATAGGTTCCAGAAATTCTCAAACTATTTAGTGATTTAGGTTAAGTATAGCTTAGCCTATCAAAAAGAGGGTACAAGTGGTCCCACAAAGAAATGGAAACTCTGAGATAGAGAGTCATTATGGGTATGAAAGGGTAGACACAAGCACAGTATAAGAAAGGGCAAGATGATTAAAAAAGGGTTGAAAGGGTAGAGAAATACCAAGTAGAGACAGCAGTGAAACGGGGCCAGTGCTGAAAAGGGGGGGAGGGACATACTGAGCAGCTGGGGCCTTTTTTATGATGCCTTGCGTCAGTTTTGCGCTTCTGATGCATCACTTTTTGTGACGCACCGGCGGCGTAAAACATGTCTCCGGTTGTGTATTATTTACAAAGTGACGCATCTAAGCAGATGCGTCACTTTGTAAACCCCTGCCCTATATTATACCTGCATCAGGTATAATGTATGCAAGGGGGGCGTTCCCCCGCAAAAAGCCTCGTAGGAGTGACGCAGTGAAATCTATGAGATTTCACTGCGTCACTTCTAGGACACAATTGCATAAAAATCTTGCGCGTGCCTCACAGCAGGCGTAAGACTGACGCAGGCCCTTTCACATGGGGCTTGCCCCATGTGAAAGGAAACATTGCTGGAGTTGCATCACTTTTGTGACACACTCCAGCAATGCGTCACTTTTGCGCCTACAGATACGTCAGAAATACTGACGTATCGGTAACTCCTTGCAACATGATGCGTCATACATTAAATATGACGCATCAGGTATGTAGCAAGGAGTGCGCACTGAGAAGTGACGCATCGCTGCTTTCACGCAGCGATGCGTCATTTCTCATAAATGAGGCCCCTAGACAGCCAAATAGCTTGATTGATGCAGTAATGACTATCGAACTAACAGCTCAAAGTATGATGTGGCAGGTGCATAAGCATTTGAGGTGAATGAATTCTAATATCGGGTTCAGGTAGGTTGGCACCGCCACCCACTCACTGGTTAGAAACAAATGTTTTATTATGATTACAATCTGTTCACTTTTACAAAGTACATGATTTTTTATGTTGTTAATAGGACCTTCCACACCACAATGCACATAAAACTTGAACAGAGCTTAGATGGACCCTGTTATTCAATGTAAAAAAACATATCTAATGGTTAGTTGATAGCGGCAGGGGAGTCAAACCCTCCTTAAGATTACAGATTCTTGAGAAATTACTTTTTTAAATCAGTATAACAAAGGACCTCCTGATGAGCTAACAAAAGCTCTCATACTGAGCCTGTGCAACATCTTCATAACCCCCTCCAGGTTATATAAGGTTTCAATCATTCACTAGTCATCCCCCTAGCACATGAGGTTATCAAAATGAGCGATGCAAGTCTATCATGGAAAGTAGCAGTGCAATTCTTTGCTCATTCTTGGGTTTATGAACTCTGAGTGCTTCTAAGTAAATAACTCTGCAGAACACTGTGATCTATTGACTCCCTGTTACTAAATGTTCTGTGTCCTCCATTTGAAACCTGCCTCCCTGTCTATACTGGAGGTGGAGAAAGGGGTTGGCAAAAGTTCATATTAACCCAATTAATGGCAATACATTTTGAAGCCAGACATGTCAGCAATCAAAATCCAAGCAAACAGATGCATCACAGCTGTTGTTAGAATAGGACAGAATATACCACCAGGCACCAAAATAAATGTGCCCCCCATTGGTGAATAAGAAAGCTATACAAGTGGCGAATTTGAAAATTATGGCAGTTTTTAACTTGTAAAGAAACACTGTATAATTGTTTTGCAAGGTGTAGAAGAATGCATGCATTGGGGCCTGCTGCATGTAATGTTTGTTTCAATATCAGGGAAACCAACAGTAAAGCCTGCCCATCAGACTATTAAACAGACCCACAAATAACTTTAAAAAAAGACCCACACATTGATCTGGGAAATGAGCCCATCTTGTACTGTCTGATTGCCCTACAGGCATCTCCGATCACGGACTGCAATCACCTACTGCTAAAGTGCCACCACACCCTATCACAGAAGTATTTGTCCCTCTGAGAGGAGAAAAGCAGCTCCAGTATGTCAGGTCCTGAACTAGAAAAGGGAATCGTACCCTACCACACTCACAATTCAGACGTGTCAAACCAGAATTGAAAAATACAGGCCTGTCACATTGTGAGTGCAAAATGCATGAGTTATCTTTTTAAAAAATATATGTTTTGTTAATGTTTTTCGGAGCCAGTTCTTAATACAACAAAAAGAATTATCAATCAATCAATCAATCAATCAAGGCATTTATACAGCGCACTACTCACCCGGAGGGTCTTAAGGCGCTAGGGGAGGGGGGGGCCGCTACTGCTCGAACAGCCAGGTCTTGAGCTGCTTCCTGAAGGCAAGGTGGTCCTGGGTCAGGCGGAGGTGGGTCGGGAGGGAGTTCCAAGTCTTGGCGGCCAGGTAGGAGAAGGACCTTCCTCCTGTGGTGGCTCTTCGGATGCGGGGGACGGAGGCGAGGGCGTGTCCGGTCGATCGAAGCTGGTGTGTGGGAGCGTAGAAGTTGAGGCGGCTGTTGAGGTATCCTGGGCCTTGGTTGTGTAGGGCTTTGTGTGCGTGGGGACATTTAATATGTCACGCACATCATATTTCAGTAAATGAAAGAATTTAAATCATAGAGAAAATAAATGAGACAGAGAAGAGCCTAATGGATTGATATTTAGATGTGTTGCTGGTGCCCCAGTATCTCTAGTCCCACTGTAAACTGGTCCGTAAAAACATTGGAGAGATCAAAGAGCTTTAACCTTGGCTATGGTTGCCTCAGCCACATAGATTTGTCACAGCATTGCCCACCGTTTTGTCACGTTGGGCAGAGATGGACTGATCCATGGCCAGCAATGCATAGACAATAATGGCCCTCACCGACCTGCGCAATCCTGCTTATATCCCAATAGGTTCTATTTGTTGCTTATTTGAAAATCAGATCCTGAATGTTTATTTAAAAGTGAAAAAAGACAGACCCAAAAGTTCTGAAGCATGGGGCAATCAACAAACTTATGTGATAGATCGGCTGCATAGCAGCTACATTTCAGACAGTGGGATTTCTCAAAGTTTCAAGAAGTGGACCGTTTTGAAATATATTTAGGGGTGTGATAGAGCACCTTAGTTGCCCTAAAGTGCTGTAGTTGTACACTGCCAGAGGCCAAAGATTGATCTAAAACTGTAAGAGTCTTCTGCAGTTCAATAACCGTTACTTCAGATCTGAGAAGTCGGCTCCACCTTAAGGTCATTTACATGCTATCATTCGGTCCTGACGAAATAAACTTTTGATAAAACTGGCTAATAAAGATTTTGCTAGGAGTCTGTCTGGTGAATGTGAGCCAACATTTCTGAAGTTTCACAATAAGTTTCCTGCTTAAGTTCAACCAATATGTAGTCCCTCCTCGCCTGCAAGTATTTAAAGAAATAGTGTGATGAAAGCCTAAATTTGTCTTGCAATTAGAGAAACTCCCAATCATCATACAGGTGGCCTAAATTGCTAACACCCATATGCCCCCACGTTTACCCAATTTTATCATGAAATGGTAGTGATACATGCCTAATACATATTTCTTGCAGATGTCTTGCCATATCCGGGCGATGTCCCTGGTTATCTTAACTCTCACCTGTTTGGGGGGCAGCCTACCAAGATGGCGCAGCCTAGTGAAGTTCTGGGCGTCCGCAAACACATAACCTCCAAAATCAGTGCTTAATTTGAGCAGGTGCTTTCAGGTGCTCAGCACCTGCACTTCTTTCAAAGGGCTGGGGCTTCAATTTCTGAACCATTATTTGTTTAAATTCAAAATAAAAAGAATAAAAAACATTGCATGGTGACTGGCTGGTAAATGTTCATAGGCAGGCCGGCATACGCCTGTCCAGGCAGGCATGATTGTGTATCACCACGTTAGTGATGATGTCATCACACTGATCACAAATCCAAGTAGTCATCGACAAACTATGGCTTGCATTCTATTCCCCTAGTCTGCTGCACCCTGCCACTGCCTGAACCTAAACCCCCCATTGGATAATTGTAGCTGGGGGCTGGCTCATGACGGAGTTGAGGAAAGGAAGCTGCAAGAGCGCATTTGGAACTTGGGAGTGAGGCTCTTGAGGAAGAATAAATGAAAGTAAGTGTGGACTTTCCACTTGTTGCGTAGCCAGAGTAGTATATCCGGCAGCCCTGCATTGCTGCTATCCTCATTGTGCCCGATGCGTCTGTGGCCCAACACAAATTTTGTGTGCCATGGCATCACCTGTAGAATCCGTATGCTGCACCCCAGCATTTTAATTGCTGAGCGTGATTTAGTCCAGTAGGCACCTCAGCCATACTTACCGGCATTGGCAGCATTACTGCTGGGGACAATGCCTGTGAGCTGGAGCTTGCGCTAGAGCCTGAGCAAAACTGGTGAGGTGGCAGACACCGGTGCTTGCTCGCTTCTTCAGCCGCCCACCTGATTATCCTCCCCGTTCCACTGGCGCTGTCTCGGTGCATGTAAACTTAAGCGTGGAGTGTTTACAGTCCGAGAACTATCTGGAAAAGGCCGCCACTCTGTTTTGTCTGGTTTTCTCTCCTGTGCCATCCGGCTCATCTCTCTCGTCCTTTTTCCCTCTGTTAGGGAAACATTGGAGTGGTTGCAAAAGGGTACTGTACAAGAGCCGGAAGGAAGACCGGTGGCTAATAATTATCATTGAATAAAGAGAGAACTATGCGTTCAGGTAAAGAGAGGGTGACAGGTCCATCCGCAAGAAGAACGAAGAAAATAAAAATACCAAAAGCGATAAAAAAGGCAAAAGCTAATTCCATAGGATTGAATCAGTCACTAATCTCGCCGATCGAAAGGATGTTTGAAAAATCCACAAAAGTCCCAGATAAATTTGATTTTATGAAAGATCCGTCTGGAGCACTAATGACCATGCAAATAGAATCAGAAAAAATTAAATTACAAACTCCATTTAAACCAATTAGTAATGAGACACCAAGTATACAAAGCATACAAATTAGTCAGCAGGAGGAGAAGCTATATTCGCAAGACAATATAGATCATGTTGTTGACAATGAATTTCAAGTTACTGACCATGAAATGCTAAATATAACGTCACCTACTGTTAGACCTGGCAACTTTGGCGTGAGTCTCCCTTCCATTTTGACGGATTGCCTCCTCTGTTTTGATATGTTTTTGCTGGATTTATGCTTTGGGCACTGTGCCACTGCTAATCAGTGCCACAGTGCAGTGCTCCCTATGTTAAATTGATGTACTAATTGGTTATTCCATGATTGAGTTACTTGATTTACCGGTCAGACCCTAGTACAGTGCACCATGTGTGCCCAGGGCTTGTAAATCAAATGCTGCTGGTGGACATGCAGCACTGGTTGTGCCACCCACAGAAGCAGCTTGTAAAGTGTGTCTCAGGCCTGCCATTGCAAGGCCTGTGTGCAGTCTAGCACTGCCATGTCGACTTGGCCAAGTGCACCCACTTGCCAGTCTCTAAACCTTGCTTTGCTTCATAGTAGACACCCCTATGGTAGGCCCAAGGGCAGGGTGCATTGTAAGTATAAGGTAGGACATGCTCTGAGGTGTTACATGTTCTAATAGGGAATTACAGCCATTTTCGTTTTTCACTATTGAAGGCTACCTGTTCTCATAGGCCAGAATGGGCAGTTAGATTATTAAAGTCTTATAATCCTAAGTGACTCAGGGAACACGGTAGAAATTCGAATTTAGTATGCCTGAACTCAGAATATTAAAATACATCTTTTAGTAAAGTTTATTTTAATATTCTGTGTTTGCAAATACCACTTTTAGAAAGTAGGTATTTGCTTGCCTAACCATTTGAGCCTGCCTCTGCTGGGTTGTGTATTCCTTGTCTGGGGTTATGAGTGACAGGGCTGGGGGATTCCAGGAGACAGGCTGGGGCAGCCCAGTGGTGATTAGAGAGATCTGCATCTAGATGGGAGGGAGGAGTTGCACCTGGGACCTGAATAGGGATGGGCCTTCCCTCTACAATAATGGCTCCACCCCCAGTGGCTTGTCTGATGTCTCTGCCCTGCACTGTGAAAGGAGAGGAGAAATCATGTCAACAGAGTGCTCCACAGCTGTATCTTCCCTCCCCTGTGCTGGCTCCACCTCCTGTGGGGTGTCTGATGTCTCTGTCGTGCACAGTGAAATGAAGAAGAAGAGTCATGTAAACAAAGTGCTCATGAACTGGTTTGGACTGGGCAGAGGCCTCTCTACCTTCAGAGAACAAAGGATTTTGGGGTATAAATATTTGGACCCTGATCCCAAGAAACTAGATCACTTCTGGAACAAGAAAACCTTTCTGGCAAGGAGAAGAACCAAGGAAGCTGCAGGAGTTGCACTGCCCCTCTGCCAGTGTACTGTTTACTGGGTTGGCCTGCAGTGGTTGCTTCATTGCCAAGGGAGAGGAGAAGTATTTTTATAAGGACTTTCATCTACAGAATATTCTCCAAGGGCTTGAACTGTGCTTGCCTCCTGCTGAAGTCTCAGGGACAAAAGACTTCACCTTCAGCTCCCTCCTGAATTTCCTTGATGGGAATTCTGACTCCAGTCACTGGCGTGCTGCAGGGAGCTGGAAGCCCGACGCATCGAGAAGAAGCGTGTCGCCGCCGCAGCTGTAATCATCACAACGCCGGAGAAGCGAGCCTTAGTCGCATCTCCCTGGAAGTGTGTGTTCATCAAAGCTGCCTGCTGTCGCATCACCGGAGCAGCATGACGCCATTGAGAGAGTCGCCATTGCATCACCGGAGAAGCGTGACGCTGGGCCTGCCTGGCTCCAAAGTACAGAGTTGTCGCAAGGCTGCCAGGGAGTCATCACATCGTCATGGCACCGCCCCATCAAGGGCGCCATCTTCTTGCATCGCAACCGGATCATCGCATCGCATCAAGGCGCCATCTTGCACACCGCAACGGGCCCGCAGTCTGAGAATCTACAAATCACCTCCGCACCGGCAAGGCGCACGAGGTGTCCCCTACTCTGAGCAAGCATTGAGGAAGGACTCAACCATTCCCCCGGGTCAAGGAACCGACGCATCTCCCCTTTTGCGAGCCTTTTGTTCACTTTGCGATACGCATCCAGGTACTTTGTTGAGAACATTGTCGCATTTACCATCACCTTGAACTAAGAGACTTTAATCATCTTTAAGTAATCTTAACTGTAGTATTGTGAATGTTTGTTGTTTCTGGTCTTGTGTTTAAGTCTATATAAAGAATACTTTTTTTTATAAAACCTGTGTTGTGTCCATCTGTAGTGTTATCACTGTTACTGTGTATATTCACAAATGCTTAACACACTGCCTCTGAGATAAGCCTGTCTGCTCGTGCCAAGCTACCAAGGGGGTGAGCAGGGGTTATTAAGGAGTGTAATCCCCTTATCCTGACTTAGAAGTAAGGTCCCTATTTGGACAAAGGTGAATACCATTGCCAACTAGAGACCCCCAGATGTAACACCTACCAATGTAATTCAAAAGGAAATGAATGTGTCAAGAATATTCCAGGATGAGACATACCATGGAGAAACATCTCAAAGAAAACTAACCCCAAGGACTATGTTACCTCCAGAAGTAAATGTAGAAATACGGAAAAGAATATAAACAACTGGTGATAATACAATGCATAGCCAATTAGTCAACCAAAATCATGGCTTGTGGATATCGACTCAAGATAATGAGGATTATCAAGGAGAAAAGCAGGATAAATATAACCTTCCATAAACAAATTAAATGGAGGAATTAATCCAAAAATATGTGTTCTTGGAACATAAACTGGGTTGGAAGCAAGGTTAATAATGCCCGCTCAAATTCTATCTCTAATACATATCCAATTATTCTACTGCAAGAAACATGGGAAACCAATCCAATCATGCTACAGGGATATAAAGGATGTTTTGAACCTACAAATAAAATACATAAATATGGCCGTCTGAGTGGGGGGCTAGCAACATTTATATCCATTGACTTATTAGCAGAACACCAGCAATTAGATACAATTAGTCCTAATATCCTAACGGTTAAATTGGAATATCCTTTTATCTAATATCCTAACGGTTAAATTGGAATACAAAACAAATAATCACAATAAACCCAAGACCTTAATTGTGATTAATATATATATATACACCCAACACAAAGTATTAGAGAAAAAATGTGTGCCACACTTAATATTTTTCTGTTGGAGCAATTGTTGCTTGACCCATTAGTAGACTTTATTTTGACTGGGGATTTTAATTTAAACCTATTAGTACCATTTATCAGAGATGACATCACACAGTCTCAAGCTCATCAATGGGCTATTCCACACCAGGTCTTACAAATGGAGATAAATCGCCCACAAAGTAAAATTGGAACACAATTTGTAAAGGACATTACACATTTTAAATGGGATATTTATGTCAGATGCACCGCCAGCATTTACCTTCCAGTCCCATAATGCAAAAACAAGGATTGACTATACAATTTCATCTCTTAACATTTTTAGCAACATTACCTCATATCAATTGACGAAGTTTCCAGACAGTGATCATAGTCAACAGATAATCACTACAAACTTCATGAGTAATAAACACCAAACGTACCTGACTATGCAGGGTCAGACGGGAACGATTAATTATAGGAAACTTATCTGAACGGTACATAACAATAAGCTGGTGCAGAAACTCATTGAAGATTACTTTAATGATAAAAGTTTGGTTTCAGCAATTGAACAATGGGAACACTTTAAGCGTAAACTAGTTAAACCTCAGGTCGCTATACCTCTAGCTAAGAAGTATCAAACTAAACAAGGAGAGAAAAGGAAATCATATATTAATCTTCCGTATACAATTAAAAAACTGAAAAGAACATGTAATAAGGTAAGAAGACAAAGTATAAAATTCCCGCAATAACGATGAATTATCAACTAAACTAAAAACCCTAAATCAAAATTTGAGAAAACTGATATGGAATGAAAGAAATCAAGCTAAGCAAGTTGTTGGGTCAAAATTGTTTTATGCAGGCAATCAAACAAATTCAAGGGAATTTTGGAAAACAATAAATGGCTTAGTGCGACCTAACAAATTGGTGGTGTCATCGACATTAACGTAACAAGAATGGGTTAGATTTCTTGAAAAACACCTAAATTCTGATATGAAGGGAAAAATAATAATAGGTGAAGAGACCCAGATCAGAACAAACATACCAAAGTATGATATCGATGGTCAAATTGATATATCAAAAACTAACTAAACTAATTAGGAAACAGAAAGATGGGGCACCAGGACCTAACGGAATTCCGTTTGTCCTCTACAAAGAAAAAACAGACTTATGGTCACAATACCATACGGAAGTTTTTGAAGAAATAGTATGGACAGGCATTATACCTGAATCATGGAGAGGGTCGTTAATTTCACCTATTTACAAAAAAGGAAACTGGGCACACCCTGAAAATCACAGGCTCATAACATTACAAGACACAGATGCTAATTTTTTTGCAGGGATCTTGCTTACTAATCTTATTGAATGGGCAATGGATAATAAGGTATCACCTCCGAACCAGACTGGCTTTGTCAAGGGACTCGGAACAACAAAAACATCTTAGCTTTATCACTTTTAATTGACAAATCGATTAAAACAAAACAGCCGCTATACTTATGCTTCGTAGATTTTAGATCTGCTTTTGATTGCGTCCAAAGAAGCCTCTTATGGAAAAAACTACAGCAAAAAAATATTCCAGATCAATTGCTAAAACTGATTCAACTTCTGAATAGCAAAACATGGGTCAGAGTAAGGATGGGGGACGACCACACGCTAACAAAGGAAATATTAACAACAGTAGGTCTTAAGCAGGGATGCGTACTGGCTCCCTTACTTTTTAATATATTTCTAGCAGATTATACGGAGACCTTGGATGAAATAAACGCACACCCACTGAAATTAGCCTGCAAACAAATTTCTAATCTGCTATATGCAGATGATGTCATCCTTTTAAGCCAAAGAAAAGTAGGAACACAATGCCTAATAAATCGAATATTTACACACTCAAAAGAAAATGGAATGGTGATAAATGAAACCAAGACTAAAGTTATGGTTATCACTAAAAATGTAGGATTAAAACATAAACACAAGTGGTATATGGAAGATATCCAACTAGAACAAGTTGATGTATACAGGTATTTGGTAGTATTATATGCAGCTGAGAGCTCTACGCTCTAGCTCCCTATATCTTGCCGTTCCCAAGAAAATGAGGAAGGCAAGATGGGGAGGACGCTCCTTCTCATTCACTGCGGCTAAATTGTGGAACTCTCTTCCTCAAGCTTTGCGAGAGAACCGAAATCTGTTGACTTTTCGCAAGCTTCTAAAAACACACCTGTTTGGATTGCCCTTTTAAGTGGTGAAATCTGTTGTGCTCTGCTTTCTCTTCCTTAAGCGCTTCGAGGCCTCTGGGTAGCTAGGCGCTATAGAAATACTTTTTCATTCATTCATTCATTCATTCATTATTCGATGAAAAAGGAAACTTTCTCCCACAAAAACTGGACATACAAAGGAAGGCAAACGCTTTGACGGCAGCATTCAGGATACTGCAGAAATCACTTGGAAATCTCACTTATCGTCCCCTTTTAAAGGTTATATTGGCAAAACTCCTTCCCACTCTTACATATGGTAGTGAGGCTCTAACTGAGAAAGATACTGTGACAATAAATAATGCAGTCGCAAAAACTTTTAAATCCCTTTTTTATCTACCAAATAATGCATCACCTGCACAAATAAGAATGGAGTTTCGCCTAAACAACCAGCTGTATGCCCAAAAGGGACAATGTATTAAAGCATGGAACAGGATAAAAAATGACCATGATAACCAGCTGTCTCAGTTATTATGGCAAGGAATAAACAACAATATGAAATCACAAGCCTGGAAATATCTTAATATGGAGTTAGAAGAGTTTGCTTTCATGCCTATTTGGAACAATACAATAAACAAGGTCTCATTCAAAAAAATAATTAACAGAACAACAAACCAACTCTCGATTGTACGAGATAAAGATATATTGTCAAAAAAAATATATGCATGGCCAATAATTAATGGGTTTACAAAAAAGCAGGTTCAAGCTTATTTAGAGATCCCATGGTCATTAAAAAATAAGCAAATTTTTATCAAAGCAAGATTTGGTGTACTCCCTGGACTTCGTCATCTTCCCCCTTGGATGAAAATGGAGGGTGCTACAGTATGCAGATTGTGTAAAACCGGCGAGGAGAATATTGTCCATTTGCTATGTATCTGTCCTGAACTTCAGATTGAAAGAAAACTATACTTAAAACATGTCTTAACCTGCAAGGAATAAGGACATGTAGGCAAGCTTTGATAAGGTGTCTGCATTCTAATGATAGAAGTATAAATTCCGCTATTGTAAAGTTTTTATTAGGAGTAAAAGCAAAACTGGGGGATTATAAGTTCAAAAACTTTTGCTCAGTTTGAAACCATTTTAAGTGTTATTATATTTATTATAATTGGTTCAGAAGTTGTGTTACATCCATTTTTATTTAGTTTTTAGTGGTTTTATATTATAGTAGATGTACATGTCAAATTGTAAGATTTTAAGTAATCAAACAATAAAGAATTATTATTAAGTTGGTAATCTATGTGATTCAGTTAAAGTGTTAGAGGCTCGAATAGAAGACGTAGTAGGCCGTTTGCGACAGAATAACATGAGAATCATAGGAGTGCCAGAGAGGGCCGAGGGCCCAGCAGTGGATCTGTTTGATGAGAATCTCATCCTGAAGCACTTAAAGCATAGAGGTCTCTCAAAAGCTTTCTCGGTGGAATGAGCGTACCTAGTCTTGAGGTCCCAGCTGAAACCAGGAGCCCCACCAAGACCCATTATCGCTTGCATTTTTAACTTCAGGGACTGTGATGTAATTTTGCAGGCCACACCTGTGTCACCTCCAGTAAGTTGGGACAACAACACTATCTCCTTTTTTCCGGGCTGTATAATAAAGGTCCAAAAAAAAGGCAGTCATTCTTGGAAGTCAAAAAAGCTCTTAGGGGGAAAGATCTGCAGTATGCCATGCTATTCCCTGCCAAATTCCGAGTGCGTGCATAGGGGAAAACTTTTTTTTATTATGGCAGAGGAAGCGTGGGACTGGCTAAAGGTCTGGGGAACTCCCAGGCCCAGAAAAACCAAAAGACTGCACCTTGGCCGTTCCTGTCATCTGAAAATACACAATAAAAGCAGGGAAGTGGCTTCTGCTACCCGGGCCCCATTACTGTTATGACTGCCAAGCGGCCCTGCTCCATCTGAGACACCCTCAATCAGTGCAATACAACACTTTGCATGTAGGGAGAGGTATGCCCAGGTGTCTGACAGCAAACAAAAAACTCCACGCGCTTTTTGCTGATTGGATTGGATTAGCTGCAGCGTCACGCATCTTTTCAGAATACCCCTGTCGAAAATCAGGCAATAGTGAGAGAGGAGAGGGGAGCAAATACCTTCCTGTAACTGTCAAGAGAAGTACCCATATCCCCTAGAGGTCATGACTCCCACCCTTCGCTGTAGACAATCAGGCCATGCCTATGAGCATCTCAAAGATATATGACACATCACACTGCACAGTCACAGAGATGTGCATTTATGCAGATCTGCAGACTGCAGAACAGTTTCACCATGCACTCAATTACTGCCGTAGTCAGTGTGTCATGGACCTGGTACAGTGAAGAAATAGGTCCCCAGTCCACTGTTTAATTGTGAAATACAGCAATAATCTGAGTTCAGTGGGTCTTTCAGAACTTTGGGCCCCGGTGTCACTGCATCTGCTGTGCCCAATGAAAGATATGCCCCTGAACTCCGGGGAATATTTGTAAATTCTTTTTGGGGGAAAATACTGTCAGACACCTATACTAGGATTCATGGATAGACACTAACATGAAAAAACACTGGGAGACACAAACACTGGGCGACAGAAAATGGAAGACCCTGAAAGACACTAACAGACACTCGGAAACACGTAACCTAGGATTCATGGATAGACACAGACAAGGGAAGGCCCCGGGAGACACAAACATTGAGAGTCACGGATAAGGGAAGAGTCTCGAACACACAAACAGACACTGGGAGACACAGAGAAGGGGAGACCCTGGGAGACACAAATAGACGCTTTGAGACACCTGCACTAGGATTCCTGGATAGACACAAACACAGGGAAATACTGGGAGACACGGACAAGGGAAGACCTAGGGAGAGACAACCACTGGAATACATAGAGGTAGACACAGACACTGGAATACACAGCCACTGGGAGACACAAACAGACACTCGGAGACACAGAGAAAGTAAGACCCTGGGAGACACAAATAGACGGTTTGAGACACCTGCACTAGGATTCCTGGATAGACACAAACACAGGGAAATACTGGGAGACACGGACAAGGGAAGACCTAGGGAGAGACAACCACTGGAATACATAGAGGTAGACACAGACACTGGAATGCACAGCCACTGGGAGACACAAACAGACACTCGGAGACACAGAGAAAGTAAGACCCTGGGAGACAAAAACAGACAGTGTGAGACACCTGCACTAGGATTCATGGATAGACACAAACATGGGAAAACACTGGGAGACACAGACAGGGGAAGACCTAGGGCAACACAATCACTGGAAGACCCATACACTGGGAGACACGAACACTGAGAGACACCTGCACTAGGATTCATAGATGGACACAGACATGAGAACACACTGAGTGACTCAAATACTGGGAGAGACAGAGAAGGGAAGACCCTGAGAGACAAAAACAGACACTGGGAGACACCTGCCCAGGGATTCATTGATAGACACACACATGGGAAAACACTGGGAGACACAGACAAAGGAAGACCCTGAGAGGCACGAACACAGAGACAAAGACAAGGGAAGACACTGGGAGACATGAACACTGAGAGACACAGATAAGAGAAGACACTGGGAGACACAAACACTGGAAGACACCAGGAGACACAGAGAAAGGAAGACCCTGGGAGACACAAACACTGGAAGACACAGACACTGGGAGACACAAACACTGTGACTGGAAGACACAGACACTGGGAGACTGGGAGATACAGACAGAGGAAGACACTGGGAGACACAAACACTGAGAGACATAGACAAAGGAAGTTACTAGGAGAAATGAACACTGAGAGACACAGATAGAGTAAGACAATAGGAGACACCTGCGCTAGAATTCCTGGATAGACACAAACATCGGAAAATGCTGGGAAACACAGACAAGGGAAGACACTGAGAGACACAGGCCAGTGAAGACACTGATAGACACACATACTGAGAGACATAGATAAGGGAAGACCCAGGGAGACACAACCACTGGAAGACACAGACACTGGGAGACACGTTGAGATACTGGAAGAACCGAAGACTGGGAGATACAGAGAAGGGGAGACCCTGGGAGTCACAAATAGATACTGCGAGACACCTGCTCTAGGATTCCTGGATAGACACAAACACAGGAAAATGCTGGGAAACACAGACAAGGGAAGACACTGAGAGACACATGCCAGGGAAGACACTGATAGACACACATACTGAGAGACATAGATAAGGGAAGACCCAGGGAGACACAACCACTGGAAGACACAGACACTGGGAGACACGTAGAGACACTGGGAGAACCGAAGACTGGGAGATACAGACAAGGGAAGACCCTGGGAGACACAAACACTGAGAGACACAGACACTGGGAAACACAAATACTAAGAGACGCAAACACGGGAAAACACTGGGAGTCACGGTCACCGAGAGACATAGAAAAAGGAAGACCCTGGGAGACACAAATACTAGAAAACACAGACAAAGGAAGACACTGGGATACATGAACACAGAGACACAAACATGGGAAAACACTGGGAGATACAGATAAGGGAAGACCCTGAGAGACACAAACACTGAGAGACAGACACTGGTAAAAACAAACAGACACTGGGAAACACAAATACTAAGAGACACAAACACAGTAAAACACTGGGAGTCACGGACACTGGGAGAGACGAAGAAAGGAAGACCCTGGGAGACACCAACACTAGAAAACACCGACAAAGGAAGACACTGGGATACATGAACACTGAGAGACACCAACATGGGAAAACACTGGGAGATACAGACAAGGGAAGATCCTGGGTCACCTTGATGCAAGAAGAAAGGGGGACTGTTTAATAAAACATGCTTGATTTTTTGTATATTTCTGTACTGTGATTGCTTTAATATGCACTTTGAAAGTATTTGCACTTTTTCCTTTGCTTTACCAACTACAGTTTGTATAGATTCTGTAATTAGGAACTTGCTAATATGTTTTTTTTTCTACAATCTGTGTTATTTATGGTGTTGATTGCCCTTATATGTAGGCCTTAAATCGTGTAATTAGCATTGCTTACAATAGAAATAATAACTTAAAACTGAGAGACACTAGCGTCAATGTTCTGAAACATCCAAGCAATTTTTATCCTCAGCCTCTTGCTTGCCTGTTTTTGTCCTGCTTACTCATAAAGACATGATGGTAGAAATTATAAATGCTTCCTCAGTTGACGTTATTATCATGCACAACGCTTGACAGTCACAAGTGTGTGGCATGCCAATAATTTGCATTTATTTCTCTTGGAGTTGGCAAGATACTGTTTTATAGCTTGAGTACTCATGTATATTGTCAGTCGAGTCTGTGAAATTGCAGGTTTAGGTTAGACTTTCAAAGTTTCAAGTTTTGTCCATCAATTTAAATTCTAACTTAGACCCTTCATGGTCATTCTTTGTTCTTTAGAAATAGCAATAGGCAATTCCTGAGACAATAGGATCACTCCTTGGCATTGCTCTGATTGCTGTTGCAGTTAAATAATCTACTCTTGGCAATGTTACAAATGGGGTATTTTATATGTTAAGAGTGTTTCCCACTTTCGTATTAGAAGTTTGATCAAGAAATATAGAAGCATTTCATCAAATCAAAATAGATCAGATTTTTGGGCTGTGGTGCTAAGTGGTAGGTGGTGGGCCAGGCTGCAGGGGGGGGGCTCTATGTACTTCGCAGGGGGGCCCCCTCAAGTTTTGTTACGCCACTGACAGGCTCCCCTGAGAATATAGTGTGATCAGCTCTTAGGCACCTGAGGCATGGCTCAAATTACAGTGCACAAGTTGTCCTTTCTAAGTAGGATATCCTGATCCTCACTGAACCATTTCTAATAATTGTTTACCCTGGTGGTGGGCTCAGCCAATAAGAATACAATCAAAGTGTTTTTTAGGTTTAACTTTGTTTTTTATTTAGTAATAAATTTCAGCTTATGACAATTTTCACAATATGTAGTATACACCATTCTACGGCATTGCTCAATTCCAATTGGATCTGTTTTCATAGGTGTCTGTAATCTGCGTTATATAGCATTTGCATTGTACATGGCTTATATGAAACAAGCAAAAATCTAGGAAAAAAAGTACAACAAAACCAGACTTCCAACAATTCCCTACCATCACCCATCCTACCCCCACTGGTACTTTTCTTTCTGCATTTATTGTGTATTTACTTTCCATGGTTTCTTCCTAATCAGGGTTCAATGAGTCTCAGTGGATTCTCCTATGTTTGTTATCCAAACGAGGCAGAGATATTTCGGACATGTGATTTCGAGGAATTCTGCTGACAGCAGCCCAACAAATGGTTTCCACACATCTTTGAATGTTTCTTTGGAATTTGTGAGGGAGACGTGTATGCGCTCCATCCCCATAATATACCATAATCTGTGGAGCAAACCAAGGAATGTAGGCATATATTTGTGTTCCCCAGTATATCAGAATATTTTGGAGCACTGCCCCAAAGGCCAATCTCATCTGTTTCCCCTTGCAAGATTTCAATGGGAACATTAAGGAATTAGGCATTCCCAGTACTATATGTGCCAGGAGTCGTGGGATCTGTGTCTCAAACCTTAAGTCTATCTCTCCTAGTATCTTAGGCCAGCAAATGTAATAAGGTGCCCAGCCCCCCCACACCCATGCCAACAGTTGCGCCTTCGGTCTGGGTTCCCTTTATTGAGGCATACTGGGGTTAGGTACCAATATGTGGCTATCTTAATAGCCATTTCCTAACCAGCTGTGTTCCTTGCCGTATGTTTGGTCCTATAGTATATGTTGCCTCATTCCTTTCTCGACAAGTCCCATTCCAGTTTCTTTGCCCATCGTTTCTGGCTAGCAGTGGGTTGTGTGGGGGCCTTTTGATGTAGCATGTCATATAATTCGGAGACTGATTTCTTGGCATCCTTTTTGGTAGTCAGCCATTTCTCATATCTCGTTAATTTCCAACTAACTTGTGGCTGAACATCGAGGTGAAGTAACCAGTGCCTTATCTGCATGTAGCTGAAACGTTCTGTTTCGGGAAGTTTATAGTCTTGTCATATTTGTTTGAATGGTATAATCCCTTCCAGATCGAGTAAGTGTCCCGCCGCTTTGCAAAGTGTCTTGTGCCACTTTGCAAACACTTTACTATCGAGCCCTGGTGTGAACTCTCTGTTATCTAAAAGTGGTGTTATCTGAGCAGGGAATGTCGTGAGTTTTGCTTTAGTAGCTACCCTGTACCATGCTATGCTTCCATCACTGACTTTGTTACAGGTGACCTTCAGAGGCTCCGCAGCCTATACACTTTCTTTATAAAGGGAACCTTCCATATGGCAAGACCTGCTAGTGCTATATCTTGGAATAACCAACTTTTCCCTACTCCACTAGATATGTCAGTTAGGCGGTCCTGTAATAGTCTTACAGATTTGGAATCCCCAAACCTCCCCCCTCCAGGCTTCATGTATCCCAATTGTCTGCACATTAAGGGGCGCGCTCTTGCCCAGACAAAATGGAGAATATCTGTCTGTAGTTTAGCAAGACTTCCCTTAGGTAGTGGGACCAGCAGTGTTTGAAATAAATATAGTGCTTTGGTTAGGATTGTCATCTTGACTGCTGCTATGCGGCCCAATAAGGAGAAATTATGGTGTCTCCAACTATTCAGATCCTTCCTGATCACCATGAAAGATTCATATTATTAAGCTTGGTCGTTTGTGCTGCCGTTGGTGCTAGTCGGAGCCCAAAATATGGTAACGATTCTGCTACTTGGATCTCCGAGGTGCAGTGTTCCGCCGTTTCCTGAGCCCGGCAATGTCCCAGTGAAAGGGGGGATCTGAGATTTTCCCACATTGACCTTAAATCCAGAGACCCACCCAAAAGAGTTCAGTTCCTGCAGAAAAGTCGGGACCTATCTCCCCGGTGAGTGGAGGGAAGCTAATATGTCATCGGCATAGAGGCTAATCACATGATTCTCTCCCCCCCAATAGAATACCTTCGATTTCTGGGTTGTCTCTCAGTTTTTTAGCTAGTGGTTCAATGTATAAGGCAAACAGGAGGGGTGACAATAGGCATCCCTGCCTGGTGCCCGTTGGATAGCAAAGGGACGCGAAGACACCCCGTTGACCCTAATTGTGGCCGTAGGAGTATTATAACTGCCTGCCACCCAAGATCTGAAACGGTTTCCTATTTCAAAGTGGAATAAAGTTAGTTCTAGGTATGCCCAGGCGACCTGGCGGAGCGCCATCTTGGCGTCAATCGTTAATAGGAGAGCATCCATAAGCGTGAGGTGGGCTTTATCTATTAGATATAGGATCATCTTGGTGTTATCTCCGCTTTGTTGAGTTTGGACAAATCCAGCTTGATCCGGTTCTAATATACAGGGCATCAGTGGACCTAGTATCGTTGCCAGTATGCTCGTGAACAATTTAAAATTCACCGTAAGAAGGGGTACTGGGCGGTATGAGCCACATATTGTTTTGTGTTTCCCGTGTTTGGGCATTACCACTATGGATGCTGACAATATTACAGGAGGGATTGATTCCGGTCTGTTGAATGAGTTAAACAGTTGCATCAGCACTGTAGCTAAGATGTGGCAAAAGGATTAAATAACGTCTTATTGAGAAGCCATCCGGCCCCTGTGATTTGATGGGTTTAAGTTGTGAAATTGCCCCAATCAGTGTTATGGGGGAGTCCAGCAAATATGCCTGATCTTTAGATATCTTAGATGTATGCGTCCCTTCCAGATATGAGATCATAACCTGCTCCAACCCAGCTTTCTCTTTATATAGATCAGCGTAGAAGTCCCTGAGTGCTTGAGCTATATGTTCATCTCCTACTAATTCTTCCCCCTTGCTATTCTTGATAAACTGGATGTTGGACTGTTGGCTCCTGGCCCAGAGTTTGTTTGATAGCATTTGCCCTCTCTTGTGCCCCCAATATAGTAGGAGTACTTTAGTCTTAATGCCACATATTCTGCTCTATCTAGATCCAGCCATGCCAATTGGACCCTCGCTGCCTTCCGTTCTTTCGATACTCTTGGTGCTCCCGTCCACCTGTGAAACTTTTCTAGTTCTAAAATGTGTGCACCTAGTTGATCCCTCTTATCTGTTCATTCCCTATTTTCTGCTCCTGCAATGGCGATGAACTCACACCTCACCACCACTTTCAGCTCCTCCTACAACATAGCCACAGAGCTGTACGAGGTATCGTTCCCATCTAGGTAGTCTCTAGTAAGCTTGGCAATCTGTTTTTTCACTGTGTCATTGTGTAGCATGCTTTCCCTTAACCTCCAGCACCCTGGTGACTTCCGCGGCGGTGGTCGCAGCAAGGAGATCATTACAGCATCATGATTGGACAGCACGACCGGTATGATATCAGCGTTCTCTACCAGCTTATTGAATTCCGTTATGCCTATCATATAGTCCAGTTAGGCATATGTGACCTGGGCATGGGAATAGAATTGTGAGGTTTTGGGGTGCTTTTCCGACCAGCAATCTACCAACCCCATGATCTGGAATTACCTGACCCACTCTTGTGACAATTCTCCAGCTTGCATGCATCGGCTCCCTAATCTATCCCTTGACTGCATCCATTACTATATTTAAGTCTCCTCCTACCATTGTCAAGCATTCTTGTCTATTCATGACCTCTGAAAAAGCTGGTGCTCCCTCCGGGCTTCCGCTTCCACCCAGGGCTCTCAGTGCCCTCAGCCAGTGGAGCCCAAGTGTCCCATTGCAGCGTACCTCTGGTATTGTGCATCCTTCGTCGATTTGTGCCTCCACTAGACCCAAAACTTCAATTTGGATCAGGGTGTCCAGCTCTTATCCCCTGCATCAGGTGCCGCCATTTTGTCTCTTCGTCTTGTTGCTTTCAGGATTGGTGGTAGTCACGTCGCCTATTCGTTCTGCTCAGTCTGGTGCTCGGTAGGCTCCCCCGACACACCCCCAGCTTGTGGGACCTCGCACTGCTCTGACCCCGGTAGCAAGACTGCTCAGCGGGCTGATGGGAGCGGGGAGACGATCAAGGCGCATCCTACCCGGTCGCCAACTTGACCGCGGCCCACTCCAAGTGTTTTTTTGACCCCAAGAATATGCTTAAGGATTTCCCGTCATCTTCCACAGCTTCTGGCAATCCTACCCTCAATTGGGTGTAATAGGAAATCATGGAGCTGGTGTGACCAGTCCTGGAGACGATCCACAAAGTCAAGAATATTGACTAATTATGTTATGCTTCATCAGGATAGACCCTCAGGTAAAGGGGGTGGAATTGCTATCATCTTTAAATCCACCTACCAATGCAAACTGGAGGCACTACATCTCCCAGGTAGTGAAGCTGCATTGTTTAAACTCACGATTAATCCCCGTTTGACACTTTCGGGTCTGTTAATCTATCGGCCCCCGGGGAATGCTGCTTCTTGGATTCCCTTACTTGTTGATTGTCTATCAGCAATACTCCTGAAATCAAATAACTTCACCATACTTGGTGATTTAAATATTCATTTAGATGATGTTAACAATCCCCTTACAAAATCTCTTCTTTCTGATTTAGAGGTTTTTAATCTTACACTTTGTAATACTTCCATTTGAGTGCTCTCATCTGGCACGTCCGCTGGTGTGGTCCGATCATTATGCCGTACACTTTGTGTTACCGCCCGGTCTTTACATAACCAATGTTTATGTAGAGGAAACAAAACCCTCTTATCGATGGGACAAAATCGATATAGCAACTTTTAATCTGCATCTGACGAAGACTATTCCGTCTCTCAATAATACTGAGCAGAATTTGAATGCCCCTATTATTAGGTGGCTAACAGATGCAGTATCTGTGCATGCCCCCTGTTCGGGCAGTAAATTCCGATCTTTGCGTCCCCCAGCACCTTGGTACTCGGATGAGTTAAAAATCCAACGTGCTAAATGTAAAGCCTTGGAGAGGAAGTGGAGGAGATTCTATTCCATTTCCTCTAAACTGATTTACAAGGATGAGCTAAAAGCCTATCATGCCAACTGTAAACGGGCCAAGGCAGTTTACATTACCTCTACTATTACTTCAGTGCAAAATTGTCCTCGGACTCTTTTTGCTACTGTTAATAAACTCACAGGTGCTGACACTGTTCCTGTGTTGCCGGCTCTGAATGGTAAACATTGTAATGCTATTGCGGACTTTTTTATTTCGAAGGTTCAGGACATTCACCAATCCTTAGCTTCCCTTCCGCCCCCTACTGATCCCTTCCTATTTGACTCTTGCTGTAATGTCTCTGTCCCTCCTACTGAGTTTCTGCACAACTGGAAATTATTTGATGATGTTTCCTTCCTGTCGTGCCTAAAAAGCATTAAGTCAGGATCTCCTCGGGACCCTGTCCCTATGAGGATATTGAAACAACTTGACCTTGAACCACGTAGATTCCTAATGAGGTTACTCAACATCTCTCTTAGTGAATCTCGGGTGGAACAGGAATGGAAACACGCCATGGTCGTTCCCCTACAGAAGAAATCTGGTATGGACATTACTAACCTGGCCAATTTTAGGCCTATATCCCTGCTGCCAGCTTGTTCTAAGATACTAGAACGCCATGTCAACTTTCAGCTAAACGAATTTGTTGAAAATACGGGATATCTCCATCCATCCCAATCAGGCTTTCGCGCCAATTACTCCACCGAATCCGCACTCCTGGGGGTGACTGAGCGACTCCGACACGGTATTGATAGTGGTGAGACCTTTGCGCTTATACTATTGGATTTAAGCGCGGCTTTTGATACTGTGTCGCATTCCATTCTCCTAGAGTCCCTCCGCTCCCTTGGTGTTGCAGGATCTGCGCTTGCCTGGGTGGCTTCATTTCTTAATGAGCGCACCTTTCAGGTATTTTCAACCAAAGCTGAATCGGCGATCTGCTCATCTGCTTATGGCGTTCCGCAGGGGTCTATATTGAGCCCTTTATTGTTCAATATTTACATCAGACCCCTTGCCACGATAGTAGAGGACGCCGGTCTGTCTATTTACTCCTATGCAGATGATACGCAGATCGTGTTCTCCCTGTCTGACAGTAGGTCTCAGGACACCTCTGCCCTTAAAATCGGCCTTTCTCGGGTTGCAGCCTGGATGCAGGTCAACCTGCTAAAACTCAATGGTGAAAAGACCGAGGTTATCGTACTTGCCAAACATAAAGATCTGTGGGGTTCGAGACACTGGCCTAGTGACATGGGTCCACTGCCTACCCCCGTGCCAGTTGTTCGTAACCTCGGCTTTCTAATCGACGAGAAACTCTCGATGCGTCAACAGGCAACTAAGGTCGCTGCAATCTGCTTTAACACTCTACGCTGGTTGCAGAAGATCCTATGGATGCTGCCTGAGTCTACTCGTCGAACTGTTGTCCAGGCTCTTGTAATGTCCCGTATCGACTACGGCAATGTGCTCTATCTGGGAGCTGATAGAGCTACAATGAATATACTCCAGGTTGTGCAGAACTCAGCTGCCCGCCTTCTGTGCAATGTCCCACGCAGAATGTCTGCAACACAAGCCCTATGTGACCTTCATTGGTTAAAAATTGCTGACCGTGTAGCTTTTAAAACTTTGTGCCTTATGTTCAAAATCCGTCAGGGTTCTGCTCCCACATACTTGCACAATCTTGTCCGGCCATACCAGCCAAATCGTTCCCTTAGGTCATCAAATCAAGCCAATTTTGTAATTCCTAGAATTCGCTTGACAAAAATGGGAGGCCGCTCTTTTGCCCATTTGGGGCCGAAGATGTGGAATGCTCTTCCGCTGACGCTTAAAACGGAGACCAATCTTCTGGCCTTTCGCAGAAGACTAAAAACTTTTCTGTTTTAGTTGGTCAAATGTTCTCTGCTTCTCCTGTTTCAGCAATTACCTATCTTTCTTCTTTAGGCTGTCCCTGGCGCCGGGAAACCCTCTACGGGTAGCTGAGCGCAATACAAATTCAATAAAATAAAATAAATAAATAAAGAATATAGCTAGGAGTCTCCAGACTTCAAACTGGGGTTCAGGCTCATTTTCAGCTTTCTGACCCTCTACCAGGACTTAAAAGTAGGGTGAAGTTTCCTAAGGTTGGTGAGGCAGTCACCCAAGCAAGTGGCATGATGTCATCCATTCCCTGCTTAGTATCTATCTCAGGTACCTACTACTGCCTTTCTTACCAGAGACTACCTTCCGAGATGGTATGGGGTCTTTGCTCTGCCTACTGGTGCAGCAAATATCTCCCAGCCATGTATCTCAAAGCAATAATCTTATTGAATACTGACTCAGACATATAACAAGTTATAAAATAATATTAAGGAATCTAAATATGTCAAAACTGAGCTCATATTTGGATTCCAGCCCTCTTATTTACATACAAGGTACCGACTCTGACTTTTGAAGATACAATAAAAACACAATTAACACATATTGTGCAAAGTTACAATATACCAAAATGAATCAGTGCAGTCAACTTTGGTCTCCAATTGAATCATAATAATTTAGTCTGGATCTCTTCTTCCACTGTGCTTCCTCTAATCTAATAACAGACTGAACCAGACACACAGAGTGAACAAGACACAACATTGAGGAAGAGGTGTGGCGCCGCGGCCAGGGCGACTGACTCCGGAATCTGGGGATCACGGTTCGATCCCCGGCACCGGCGGCAGATTAGCCCAGCACCATGTGACTCTGGGCAATAGCTTGCTTAATCTTCCCGACGGCCCCCAGCGCCTAGAGACCCTAACGGGTGATTGTGCGCTTTACAAATGTGGATATTTATTCTGCTTGTAGTCTAATAATGTGTGTTTAGGTGCATCTTTCTCAGAAGCCCTTGTCTTAGCTCCACAGTGGAAGACCTTATTTTAAGAGGTGAGCAAAGGAGGATACAGCTGGAAAACATTTTCCACAGAGCATTATAGTAGGTGACAATCCATATGGGGTACTGTGATATAGCAAAGGTCCAGAAAATAGTGCCATAAGTAATTCTAATAAGCAGATTTTTCAAGTAGTCGCTAAATTATCAGGTCAAACATCATCCGGTGTCTCAGCCCCTTCACAGTCACTGTGCGACTCTCTAGCAAACTACTTTTTTGAAAAAGTAAAGGACATCTACTCTAAATTTGCATCCCAGTCTAACACTGTCGACCAGTTTTTGATAAATGGCACCACTGAACATTCCTTATCACAATTTGAAAACACAACACCTGACCAGATTGTCAAGCTAATCTCCTCTATTAAATCAGGCTCAGCTAACGATCCTTGTCCGCTGGCTGTACTAATACCAGTCGCTGAACAGGTCTCACCTGTTTTATCTAGTATTTGTAATGCTATGTTTGCTTCAGGTATATACCCCACAACATGGAAGAAAACTATCCTGAATCCACTATTAAAAAAAGAAAACCTGGACTCGACCGATACCAAAAACTACTGGGTATTTGCCAGCCTGCCTTTTCTGGCCAAAATCTTTGAAAAGGTGATGAATACTCAACTCTCCAAATATATTGAAGACCATCATCTGTTAGATGACACTCAATTTGGCTTCCGTAGAGGCCATGGAACAGAGACCGCGCTTATTAAGGCGTCAAAAGATATCAGAATCATTCTGGACCAGGGGAGGGATGGCAGTTCTAACATTCAATCAATCAATCAGTGGCACTTATAGAGCGCGCTACATACCCGTAGGGTCTCAAGGCGCTGGGGGGGGGGGGGGTGCCGCTACTGCTCGAACAGCCAGGTCTTCAGCTTCTTCCTGAAGGAGAGGTGGTCTTGGGTCAGGCGCAGGTCGGTCGGGAGGGAGTTCCAGGTCTTGGCGGCCAGGTAGGAGAAGGACCTTCCTCCTGTAGTCGCTTTTCTGATGCGGGGGACGGCGGCGAGGGCGTGGTTGGCTGATCGGAGGTGGCGTTTCGGAGCGTAGAAGTTGACTCGGCTGTTGAGGTAGCTCGGGCCTTGGTCGTGTAGGGCTTTGTGTGCGTGGGTGAGGAGGCGGAAGGTGATTCTTTTGTTGACGGGGAGCCAGTGAAGGTCTCTCAGAGGTCCGGAGATGTGGCTTGTTCGTGGGATGTCGAGGATGAGTCTGGCTGAGGCGTTCTGGATCCGCTGGAGTCTCTTCTGGAGCTTGGCGGTGGTACCGGCGTAGAGGGCGTTGCCGTAGTCCAGTCGGCTGGTGACGAGGGCCTGGGTGACGGTCTTCCTGGTCTCGGTGGGGATCCACCAGAAGATCTTCCGTAGCATGCGTAGGATGTTGAAGCACGCCGAGGAGACGTTGTTGACTTGCCTGGTCATGGAGAGGGAGGAGTCCAGGATGAAGCCCAGGTTTCGTGCATGGTCTGTCGGTTTGGGTGCGGTGCCCAGGGCGGGAGGCCACCAGGAGTCGTCCCAGGCGGAGGGTGAGGAGCCCAGGATGAGGACCTCCGTCTTGTCCGAGTTCAGTTTCAGGCGGCTGGTCGTCATCCACTCGGCTACCTCTTTCATCCCTTCGTGCAGGTTGGCTCTGGCGGCGGCGGGGTCGTTGGTCAGGGAGAGGATCAGCTGGGTGTCGTCGGCGTAGGAGATTATGCTGAGGTTGTGTTTGCGTACGATGGCCGCGAGGGGGCTCATGTAGACGTTGAAGAGGGTGGGGCTCAGAGATGATCCTTGGGGGACGCCGCAGATGACTTCGGAGGCCTCTGACTTGTACGGTGGTAGGCGGACTCTCTGTGTTCTTCCGTCGAGGAAGGAGATGATCCATTCCAGCGCCTTGTCCTGGATTCCGATGTTGCTGAGGCGCCGTACTAGGGTGCGGTGGCAGACCGTGTCGAATGCCGCGGAGAGGTCTAGGAGGATGAGGGCCGCTGTTTCTCCATTGTCCATCAGGGCTCGGATGTCATCGGTGGCGGCGATGAGGGCGGTCTCGGTGCTGTGGTTGGCTCGGAAGCCGGACTGTGAGGGGTCGAGGGCTCCGTTTGTCTCGAGGAAGGCGGCCATCTGCTTGTTGACGGTCTTCTCGATGACTTTGGCTGGAAACGGGAGGAGCGAGATGGGGCGGTAATTCTTGAGGTCGGTGGGGTCCGCTGTTGGTTTCTTGAGTAGAGCGCTGAGTTCGGCGTGTTTCCAGCTCTCCGGGAAGATGGTGGTGTCGAAGGATGTGTTGATGATGTCTCGCAGGTGGGGTGCGATGACAGCGTCGGCCTTGTTGAAGACGTGGTGAGGGCAGGGGTCGGTCGGTGATCCGGAGTGGATGGAGTTCATCGTGCGGATGGTGTCTTCGGTGCTGATCGGGGTCCAGGCGTGGAGGGTGGTGGTGGGGGGTGGTTGTTCGGTCATGGTGTGCGTTGGTTGGTTGTTGAAGCTGTTGTATATGTCCGCGATCTTGTTGTGGAAGTATGACGCGAGGGAGTTGCAGAGGTCTTGCGATGGGGTGATGTCGTTGTTTCCTGCGCTGGGGTTGGAAAGCTCTTTCACGATGTTGAAGAGTTCCTTGCAATTGTGTGCGTTGTTGTCCAACCGGTCCTTGAATGCTGTTCTCTTGGCGGCGCGGATCAGCTGGTGGTGTTTCCGGGTGGCAAGTTTGAGGGAGGTCCTGTTGTCCGGTGTCGGTTCCCTTCTCCAGACTTTCTCGAGGGCTCGGCAGTTCTTCTTGGAGCTCTTGAGTTCGTCGGTGAACCATGGGGCCTTCTTGCTGCCGGGTCTGCTAGGCGGGGTCCTCAGTGGGGCGAGTTCGTCCGCGCAGTTGCTGATCCACTTCGTGAGGTTGTCGGCGGCCTGGCTGGGGTTCGCTGAGCTGGCAGGAGGGTGCTGGCTCAGGGAGGTGGCGAGCTGGTGTGCTGTGATCTTGTTCCAGCTTCTGCGGGCGGCCTGTTGCTGGTGGTGGTGGGTCGTCGTTCTCTTGAAGGTGAAGTGGACGCAGCTGTGGTCCGTCCATTGAAGCTCAGTGGCGTGGCTGAAGTCGATGTCTGTGCTGGATGAGAAGACTGCGTCGAGTGTGTGTCCGGCGAGGTGGGTGGGGGTGGACACCAGTTGCTTGAGTCCCAGGTTGGCGAGGTTGTCGAGCAGGGTGCTGGTGTTGCGGTCGTTGTTGTTCTCCAGGTGGAAGTTGAGATCCTTGCTGGACCTCTCAGCAGCTTTTGACACGGTCGATCTTACCATCTTGATCGACCGTGCCACTAAAATTGGCGTTCAACGTAAAGCAAGAGCCTTGCTGACATCTTTTCTCACCAACCGCACACAGTCGGTAAACTTTGGCACTTTTCATTCTGCCTAACTGGCCCTCGCGTGTGGTGTTCCGCAAGATTCATCCCTAAGTCCAACACTTATTAACATATATGTGTCGAACTTAGCTAGAGTTATCAAGGAACACGTTATGGGCCTTGCATCGTATGCCGATGATACGCAATTGTACCCCGTATTTTAAAGTTAACAGAGGCATAAGGCAAGGATGCATTTTAGCACCTCTTTTATTTTCTTTGTTTATTAATGAGATAGATGCAAAACTTAGAGCGTCCGCTGTGGATGCACCTTTAATTGATGGTAAGCCTATCCCAATTCTGCTTTACGCAGATGATGCGGTCCTTTTATCACGTACACAAAATGGCCTGCAACGCCTTATTGACAATTTTCATACGTTTATAGCTAAACGGAAATTGATAATTAATAAGGATAAAACTTTCACAATGACATGTTGGAAGAAAACCAAACAAAACAAGGTCTTCTTTTTAGAAAATGTTAGGTTAGAACCTGTCAAGAAATGTTGTTACCTCGGGATCACTTTTTCAGGTGATGGGGGATGGACCAGTGAACAAGAGAGTGTCTAGTTAAAAATGATTAGGAACACCAACAGTGTTTTCAGATTTGCCGCCAAATTGGGGAACCGCAGAATAAAAGAGATGATCCATATTTATATAATGAGGTGCTTGTCATCTGCACTGTATGGGGCAGGTGTGTGGGGACATAACACCAATAGTTGCAGGTTGATTCAACATCAGGAAAATCTTTTCCTAAACCGCTTACTATGTACCCCTGCATCTGCCTCCATCGAGATCATCCACAAGGAAGTGGGCTTACATTATATCAGGGATCTAGCTGCCCTACGCCCACTGTCCCTATGGCGGTCCATATGGTCCAAACCTGAAACAGAGTTTACCCAAGGTGTAATTAAAGATTGCCTAAAATTGGAACACTGTATGCGTATCCCTTGGCTCAGGCACATCGGTTCTGGTACAAGTCAGTTTTTGATCTTGACCCTTTTTTAAATATGGAACTGGGCGTTCCCTTCTCAAAAAAGGAGCTGAAGAAATCCTTTTTAGAACATGCAGAGAAGGTCAGGGCTGTTGAATACGCAAATCAACGCACATATGCATTTTATCAAGAACATAATGCCAAAAAAGGATTCCAGCAATATTTGACAGTTGTCACAAGAAGCTCCCACCGTTTTGCTTTGACACGGTTGAGATTAGGCACTGTGCACCACCTAGTGTCTTTCCCTAATACCGGACGGAATAGCATCTTACCTTGCCATGTGATGGGATATCTAAACAGAGTTGTTGCCATTTTATGCTTTTTTTGTAAATGTTATATTTTTTTAAGGAAATTGTACTTAAAGCCCATATTTTTAAAATATAACAAAAGAACAACTAAAGATGCTCTGCGGTTAATGTTTGAATTGACTAGTACAGATATATGTTTTAATGTAGCTACCTATATTTTAAAATGTGTTTTTAGAAGGAAATCAATTATTATGTGATCATGAATTATCTGACCTCTGTAACATTTTAGCAAGAGAAATGTATTTTTATACTGTTACAGGCACAGGCCACTTTAATATTGCATTTTTCCACATTAGAATTGCACATTCTAGATGAAATTTGTACTAATACCATTAGCACAGGTCACTTTAAAACTTGCACTTTCCAAATTTAGATTGTATACTTAGATGAGTTTTATATTAGTGTGCTTACGAAATTGACGTAAAACATCTATTCTTAACATGGTAAGATTGATTATAATGCAGAATTTGCACACTTGTAAAATGTTTAAATCTTTTTTCACTATGTGGACTAACCTCATGCCCTTGTACAATATGGTGATTATATTCTTTCAAATGTACTGTAATGTATACATTTATTTTGTCTGCTATATGGTTATATTTTATATACCGAATAAAGCATTTTGAATTTGAATTTGAATTTGATACGCAATTGGTGCTGACTATACACAATGATGGTGAAAGGGTAGCAGCCAACTTTCAAAAGGGCATGCTGGCCATCAGCAGTAGAATGGCCATCAATTGCCTTAAGCTGAACTCTGACAAAACAGATGGTATGACATTTCGCAAGATATCCCCCATATGGTCCCACTCTTGGTGGCCCTCCTCATTGCCCCCACCTCCCGATTCCAGGCACCAAGGGTAGGAATCTGGGTGTCATATATGATCACAGACTGACCTTTGTTCCTCATGCCACATCGGTGGTCTCTGCTTCATTCCATAAATTGCAAATGATAAAAAAGTTTCTACCATTTCTCCCTTTGAATGCTGGGAAAACTCTGGTCAGTACATTAGTCATGTCTTCCATTGACTACTGTAATGGGCTTCTTGTGAATGCCCAAAATAAGGTCATTCATAAATTACAATCAGTCCAGAACGCAGCAGCCAGAATGCTATCAGGAACCCCCAAATACAAGCCCATTTCCCATGTAATTAAGAAGTAACATAGGCTCCCTGTGAAAAACCGTATAAAGTTCAAGGCCTTGTGTATTGCCTTCAAGGCCTCCCGTAATTCTGGACCTCAGTTTCTCATCAGGGAGCTAGCAACTTATATTCTGAACCGGGCACTTCGCTCATCCACTGCACTCCTGCTTAAGGTTCCACGCACTAAACTGCCTCATGGGGCGACAACAGTTTTATTGTCGCCACTGCAAAACTCTGGAACTCTCTTCCATTAGAGATCAGATCCTGTCAGTCTCTATTAACTTTCAGGAAAATGACAAAAACCTGGTTGTTTAATCAATAAATCATTCCGCTATTTGGTGTAAGCCCGCTGTCCGTAGCGAAGAGACACCCATGGCTATTTGAGCGCTTTATAAATCTTTAAAAAAAAATCAAAAAATATGGCCCATATGGGCATTGTCGTTATCCCTATGTTAGCATGAGCACATTGTACACTGTCTCCTGCTTTTAAACACATTACTACAACAACCTATTTTGCTTGTGTCATGCTGCTACTTTCACATAGAACTTACAGTGGCTTTTGCACTCTGTTCTTTCCTGGGATTTAGTCTGAACATTGTAGATCGGGTCAAACAACAAAGCCCCTTGTTATTCTGTTCTGGTCATACCCTAGCACCCAGACAAAACTTGCAGAAGCAGCTGTTGCAGAAGCAGCTGTTGTTTGGGAACATGTACTTTGGTCATATTGGAACACACAGATAGGTGGCACACACTTCGAGAGGGATCTTTCCAGGGAGTGTGACAGCACTTGTAATGTAGATCTTCCATCTATAAGACTGAGGTACAGGGTCTGTTGCTAACACTCAGATATATAATCATCTTGCTTCTATACAAGGGGAGGGAGGTTAGGCTAGTCTGCTGTATATCACTAACTGCTTACTGTATTTGTTTTAGGCATTTTTCAACTGGCTGTGATACATATACAGCATACTAGAGCACGTTAGTTGAAATAAATATTTTAAACTTTTCACCTGTCTATGTCAGATCTAATTGTGGATAAGTACAAAAGATTGAGCGAAAGGGTGTGTCTTGTAACCAAGAGTCCTGAGAGAGTCAGGAGGGTTGTGTTGTGGAGTGTCTAATCACTGTGAGTGAGTAGGAGAGCATGTTAGACACTTAAGCTAGTCGGTCCCAGGCTCACAGGTACTAAGGTGGTAGGATAACTCAGTCCCTGCCTACTAAGGTCCCATAATCCCAAGTATAGTTCTGTGATTTTGCAGAAGCCCTGCAACCCTGCAACACTAGAAGTCCAACAGCTAAACAAGTCTTGATGTAAAATCTGACTTTTCACACTTAAATTTCCCAGTTTAAGCTAAGGGCTCATGTAACTCTTATACATACCCCACCCCTGACCTATCCACTTTTTTTCAATGTATTTTATCCAAAGGACTTTTGAGATGAGATAATGCTGTGTCAGTCCCCCACTGGGAGTTCATTGTTTAGACTTAAGATCTAGGGTTAGGAAAACTTCTAACATTGCCAGAGGTAATGGGCACTGCCTTTCCTATCCTTTGTCTCAGGGGCCAACAAAAGTAAAAACAGCAGCAAGAGGAAGTGAACAGGGCTCTAAAACAACAGTATATTTTCTGTTGCATTATCCTTCTGCCTTACCTCAGCAGCACACTTGATGCTAATGAGGGTCAATATGCAGCATAAAGAGTCAAACCTTTGATATAATTATAGGGATCAAAGTATTCATGATGTCATTTCTGCTACCCAAAAACATTCCAATGAATTCACATTTATTGATGCATGTCTACAATCATGAGAAGCACATACATTTCGAATTGTCCTTACCTTCTGAAAAAGTCATTTCAGTTTTGCAGTAGGTCTCATCTTTATTGCATTTGGTCTTTTTTAGACAATTCATTGGGGACGCCGAGCCACCACATGTAAAGCACTGCAAAGCTGAATATGCTGCATAAAGGAAAGAGACAGACACAGTATGAGACATCTGTATGGATGTCAATTTATCTCCTTTATCATGACTGGACATATGAAATGAAATACAAGTATTTGTAAAGCGCACGGCTACCTCCGAAGTGGAATCACGGCGGTGGGGGCCTTCGGGAAGCCCAAGCGAGCTATTGCCCAGAGTCACATGGTGCTGAGCTAACCTGCCGCGGGTGATTGAACCGTGATCCCTGTAGTCCGGAGTCAGGCACCCTGGCCTCTGCGCCACACCTCTTAATATGTTAGAATAAGCCTCTCCTGGTAGCCTCCGGTGAACACTCAAAAGGGTGAGTTTGTTTTGGGAGTGCCAAGCAGAGGGAGCTAGGCCTGGAGAGAAAGCAGTGACTTTCTAAGGTTCAATTCACTTCTGCTTTTAACAGACAATAGATATCAAAGGCTATCTCCATTAGAGATTAATTGATGGCAGAAGAAAAGCCTGTGGAGTGAATTCAGGCATAGCAGCTCTAAAGCTGCGCTACCCATATCCATGGGAGAGCAGTGTCTTTGTTATCCCATTCCCCTCACCATGTTTCTATCACAGGCCCTCATATCTTTAAGTATGTGTCCATTGGCGGAGGCGGTGAGAGATGGGAGAGTTTAACACTCCTGCCAGAGTTCGAGAACAAGTTTGTCCTTTTGACATGTAATTGGTCAGACATTAACTAATGGGTTAAAGTTCTTGCTTTTAGTCATTCTGTTTGATAATGAGTTAGGTTTGTATGTAGTTAAGGAGATGGGACCTAATGCTTTCTGGACTGTGGTTAAGGTCGTCAAAGCCTATTGGGTATCTTGCACTGGGTGCAGGACACTCCTATTTATTTTGGTATTCTGAGAAAATATCGGAAATAAAATATTGAGGAGCAGAAATATTGAGATTAAATGTTTGTGTGTAAAAATATAATCGAAAATAATATTGATTTTAATGTGAGAAATATCCATGTCAAAAATATCTATTTTTATATATTCACTATACCTATGTGGTTAATGTCGTTGACAAAAATATTGTTGTTAATAATATAGTTTTTTAAATAATTTTGATGTATTTTAGTATATACTTTGTTTGTATATGTTATACATTTTATAATTATGATTAGTTTTTTAATAAAGAGTGTACATTTTTTGTTGTTTTTAAATGTAACTTATTAGTTTATTTGTATTTTTAGTGCTGTATCAGGTTGTGGGTTTTATAGGGGTACAGGCTGGGAAGTAATTTATTTATAATTAATAATTAATTGACATGAATTATTTAATTGATAATTAATTATATTAATTGTGTAATTACCTTTAGTAATTGTGTTACGTTTTAGGTGAAGGTTGTGGGGTTTGTCGGAGTATAGGGTGAAAAGTAGTTACATTATAATTAATAATTAATTCTTAATTATTATACAGTATTTAATTGATAATTAATTATAGTTTTTTGTAATCATTTTTCAATTGCATTACGTTTTGGCTGTGGGGTTTAATAGGGGTACAGGATGGGGAGAAATCCAGTTATCAATATTTAATAATTAATTTATTATTATTAGTTATTTAATTGATAAATAATTAAGTAAATTGCATAATTAACTTAATTTGTTATTAATATTTTTGGGTTGTGGTTTTTTGGAGGTAAATGGGAAAAGGAAAATTATTCTAATAATGAATAATGAATTTCAATTATCAATCATTTTTTTAATTGGTCATTAATTATGTAACTTGTGTCATTAATACATTCTTTAAATTATATATGAAGGGTGGATTGTTGTGTTTGTAGCGGCAAAGGATGGGTATTGTTTTAATTATAATTAAATTATATTAAATTAGCTTTCCCTACTATTGCAGTGACTGGAGTGGGAATAGTAAATTGTTATCCCACCTGAGTCCATTGTTTTCCCTACTGTCGCACCAACTGGATTAAGAATAACGAAATGTTCCCCTCCTCAATCCAACACTATCCCCACAAGTGTAGTGACCTGCTGGTTGGTCGATCCTCCACCACACAACTCCGCCTGTGTGCCCTGATGCTGCTGAAAGTTGAGGCCCTCCTCCAACTGCAGGCTACCACCTGCGCTTCATCCCTAGTGGCCAGTGGTAGGCCCTAGGTTTGTATCTTGTGCCCGTTTTGCCTCTGTCTCCCCATCACTGCCATTGTTTGTGACACTATTTTTCTTTCTGTATCTTGTGCCCGTTTTTGCCATCTGTCTCCCCCTCACTGCCATTGTTTTGCCTGTTCTTCTCTGTTTGATTTTTGCATTTGTGCCGATTTTTCTCCTCTGTCTCCCCCTCGCTGCCCCGTTCCTGCCGCTGCATCCCCTGCAGCCCCGCCCCCCTCTCTGCTATTCACTGCCCCTGCCTCCCACCTCCCAGCTGCTCCTCCCTCCCACATCCCCCACGCCTGGATCACGCCTAGCGTCAGAACCCATGGTCCGTGCACCCGCCACAATGACCACCACACTCCACGCTCTCAACCTCGGAAGGACCCACATCTGCTTCAATGGCCACCCTGAAACACACACATGGTCCCTTCACCTTCTGAAAATGCTGCTACACCAGCATCAGAGACAACGAACAACCCGCCAAGAAAGACCCAAACACCGCTGCATCTACTTCTCCTTCCAGAATCCCACCATACACCACCGCACCCAACAGATCCCCAGCAGTTTTTCGAGCAAAATCACTGAAGACCAACTTCATGCAAACCTCGCTCTCAGCCCACCCACTGAACCCTCCAACAACGACGACGCTGCCCGCAACCACCGATGCTGGATCGACGGCTGCGCAAACACCGGAGCCCCGCTGAAGAAACCCCCCCACAGAGATACAAACAAGAAGGCCAGTTGGTGCACCCCAGAACTCCTAGCCTCCAAGCGAGCCTGCCAAAAGTTAGAGAAGAAATGGCACAGCGAACAGACCCCGGACAGCCACGCAGCCCACAAATACGCCAGCCGCAACCACCACCACCTCATCAGTACGGCCAAGAGGACCTCCTTCAAGGACCATCTCGACAACAACGTACACAATAACAAGGAGCTTGTTAACATTATGAAGGATCTCTCCAACCCCAGCTCCAACACCAACGACAACCCGCTGTCTCAAGCCGGTGCTACTCCCTCGCCACTTTCTTCCACGGCAAGATAGCTGACATCCACAACATCTTAAACACCCAGACAGCCCCAACAGACAGCAACACAACAGTCTCTCTGCACACCAACGACCCCCTGCTAGCCTGGACCAGCGTGAGCATCCATGACTCCATCAAGACCATGAGCACAACAGACTCTGGCTCCCCATCAGACCCATTTCCGCACCACATCTTCAACAAAGCCAGCAGCTCCATCTCACCACACCTGCGCAATGTCATCAATCTCTCCCTCATGACCGCGACCAGAAAGCTGGAAACATGCCGAGATCAATGCCCTACTCAAAAAACCAAAGCCTGACCCTAAAGACCTCAAGACTCTCCGGCCCATCTCTCTGCTCCCGTTCACGGCAAAGGTCATTGAGAAGATCATCAACAGACAACTAACCCGATACCTCGAAGAAAACAGAATCCTTGACCCTTCCCAGTCAGGATTCCGCAGCAACCACAGCACCGAGACTGCCGTCATCGCTGCCACCAATGACATCAGAAAACTGCTGGACAACGCTGAATCTGGAGCCCTCCTCCTCCTGGACCTTTCCACCGCCTTCGACACCATCTGCCACCGCACACTACGCACACGCCTCCATGCAGTAGGGATCCATGACAGAGCTCAGGAATGGACCACCTCCTTCCTCTCCGGGAGAACCCAGAGTGTCCCCCTACCCCCATTACGATCCAAAGCCTCGGAGATCATCTGCGGCGTACCCCAGGGCTCCTCCTTCAGCCTGAAACTGTTCAACATTTACATTGCCCCGCTCGCACACGTCGCCCGACAGCACGACCTCAACATAATCTCCTACGCCGACAACACTCAACTGATCGTCTCCCTCACTAAGGACCCAATCACCGCCAAAGCCAACTTCCACAAAGGAATGAAGGTCGTCGCCGACTGGATGAAGACCAGCTGACTGAAGCTGAACACGGACAAACGGAAGTCCTCATCCTCGGCTCCAACCCCTCAGCCTGGGACGACTCCTGGTGGCCGACGGCACTGGGGCAGCTCCGACACCCTCCGACAACGCACGCAACCTAGGAAACATCTTCGACTCAACGCTCTCCATGACCAAGCAAGTCAACGCCATCTCCTCCTCCTGCTTCAACTCCCTCCGCATGCTCTGCAAAATCAACAGGTGGATCCCGACAGAAACAAGAAGAACAGTCACCCAGGCCCTCGTCAGTAGCAGACTCGAATACGGAATCGCACTCTACGTAGGAGCCCTGACCAAGCTCATCAAATGACTGCAACACATCCAAAACGCCTCGGCACGACTGATGCTCGATGTACCATGTCACAGCCACATCACCCACCCCACTTGAGAAACCTGCACTGGCTACCCGTCAACAAGAGGATATCCTTCAAGCTCCTCCTCCACGCACACAAGGCACTCCACAAGACCGGCCCAGCCTACCTCAACAAACGTCTTTCCTTCTACACCCCCTACCACCAGCTCCACTCCGCCGACCTCTCACTTGCCACCATCCTGCACTTCCGACGGATAACCACCAGCGAGAGGTCCTTCTCCCACCTCACCGCCAAGACCTGGAACACCCTCCCACTTAACCTATGACAGATTCAAGACATTCTGACCTTCAGGAGGCTACTCAAGACCTGGCTGTTCCATCAGTAGCCCCCCCCCCAGTGCCTTGAGACCCTCACGGGTATGTAGTGCGCTCTACAAATGTTGTTGATTGATTGACTGGATTGGGAATAGGATTTCTCTTAAATCCAATGCTCTACCTACTGTTGCACCGACTGGAGTGTTAATAGTAATTTGTACCTCTCTAGAGTCCAACACTTTCCCTACGGTTGCACCACAGTAGAGTGGGAATAGTAAAGTATGCCCCTCCGCAATCCAACACTCTTCCTACTGTTGCACAGAATGGAACAAGAATAGTACATTTTAGCACTCCTGAGTTCTACGCTTTACCTACTATTGCACATACGGGAGTAGGAATAGTACATTTTACATCTCCAAGTCCAACGATTTCCGTACTTTTGCAGAAATTGGGAATGGTATATGTATTATTCATACAATTTTATTGTTTTGTTTATATTGTTTACATTTATATTATGATTTTTGTGCTGTTTGACATTATATTGCTTATAATATATTGCTGATAATATATATATTTTTTAAATATACATGTGTTCATTTTTTTAAGTTTACAAAAAAATTGTAAATGGTAACATAAATTATAATAAATATTTTATTAATACTTTAAAATTATATATGTTTAAATACACATATATGTGAGTTTACAAAAAAAGTTTAAAATGAATATATCATTAAAAATAATTCATATATATTAGATTACATTATAGTACTGTTTAAAGAAAACATATTTTTTGTTTAGTATGTTTAAATATACTTAGAAAAATTATAGTTTTGTATATTAGAATATAATATATTTTTTCCAATATAGTTGTTATTGACATTATACTTATAGGAAAACAATATTTTTGTCATCAATATTTATGTCCCCACGATATTTGTTGATTCTATATATTGTCAGTGAACCATTTATTTTTTATATAGCTGCATGCTTCAAGATTTATACCATAACCCCACATACTGATTACCCTGTACATGCTTGACCCTTAAGGGATGGGGGAACTTTCAGAATTAAGCAGAGTTTAAAAAAAACTGCAACATTCATCAGAGTCCCGCTAAAGAGTGGAAATAGGGACGTTGTGCGACTCATGCTGAGCTTTAGCGCCTGAAGATCCTTCCACTCTTCCTGCTCAAAAACAATCCCTAGAGGCATATTCCTCTTCCTATTTGTGCTGCAAAACAATTCTACTAAACATTCAATTCTGGATAATGGATCATCATCTCAAACCGAAACCCCTCAAAAGAGAATTTCTTTTTATCAGACCTCTGCATAAATCCATCCCAATCTAATCTTGGCTCATCTCACTAAATATCCTAAACTTCCAACTCCTGCTCATTTGCCTCAAAACATCTCAGTGTTTTAGCCAGGATAAGAAAGTCAACACGCAAACCCACTTTTTGTCAAGCACGAACTGCTCAGTGTCAGTTCAGACTTCTGAATAGCTCCAGGCCCTTCATTTCTAAAGGAGTATGAGAGCTCCGTCTTAACTGGTATGCAAGACACACAATGCTTCACTGATAGCAGCCCACTACACTTCAACCTAACAAGACTCAGAAATAAAACAGTGGGAATATGCCACCCTTCTGTATGTCACCCTGCAGTGGCTACACATTAAAGCAAGAAGCAACTTCAGGCTAGGCTGTATTGCACACAAAGTTCTTCAATCAGACACACCTAAGTACTTAGTGAGAAAAAACGAACCTACTGGAACTTATCAATCTATTCTAAGTATGGAATGCCTTCATTGGGAAATACTCCTGTTCAGGAAAACAACAAACACTCTCTCATTTGCTTATAGGGAGTGCTCATGAGATCTGGAACCCAATCCCAAATGATATACAGCTAAATCCAGCCCCACATTTGTAAAAAAATAAAAAGTAGGTTTCAGGGTCTTGGTCAGGACTCAACTGCAGCTTGTACGACCCACTGCCCCGGGCAGTGCTGGCAGTGCTGTCAGTGACAATACCAACAGAACTACTAACCCACCACACCCCTACAAGTATAACAATTCATACTATTCCAGGCCCCCATAGCTATAAAAATGGTTGGGCAGCAGGCATTGGTCATTTTGATGTAGATTGAACTAATTAATAACTGCTCAAATTAGAGTAGCGGCACCACTGCCAGACTGCCATAAGTGCTGGTGTTGACAAATAAATGCTGGTGATGAGTACTGTAAGCCACCGGATCAAATTAAGCACTGGCTAAACCCATTTCCCATTGCCCTCAGTGAAACAAAGGTCTTCTTTACTCAGACTATTGAACTCTCAAACACAATTTAAACATCTAAAATCTGCAAAAATGCCTGACTGTCCTGGTTTTATCATGTTTCTTTTTTATCTATAACTATAACTGCTGACTCTACTTTCCACTATATGTCTGTTAGTATGAAACTGATACCTATTTAACTCTGTAAAGCCCTCAAAATACTGGCGATGTAGTCCAAACTATATACCATTGCAAAAATAAGCAAAGAAATCAAACAGGTCATCCTGCCCTGAGAGGCTGTGATAGTAAAACACTGCTTTTTACATACTTGTCTATTCCATGTACCCATAATCCCAGATTCCACAAAACACAATGTCACAATTTTTTATCCAGCTCAGCAGGATGAAAGAATGAGTGGGTTTGATTGTTCCACCAATGGTTTTTCAAGACCTTGGCAGTGGAAGCAATATTAGTTACCTGAGCTGTCTTATTAATACTAGACCAAGATGTCAATCTTGTTGGAGAACTTACCTAGTCCAAAAAGCATGGCTGCAACCAAAAGAGTTCCGCAGAGCACCTTCATTTCTTCAGTATTACAAGGTTGCCCAGATGGAAGCCAGTCTTTGAGTGATGCCTTTATATAGTATGACAGTGTGCTGACGTACCAACATGTGAAGGTACCTGGGAGAGGCAAGTTTTCTAGCTCTTAGATTGCCTTTCAGTGAACAATGCTGCGTGCCTTCCAGGAGGCAGGTAGAGGTTCTAACATATGTCAGACATTGATAAATTGGCTATATTGCTGGGCGTGGTAAAAGGTAGAAGCTTGCTTTAGACAGGGAGAACAAGTAATTGAAAGAATAAATATAAATCTGTTAAAAGGTTTTATACTTCAGATTTTATTTCCATTTTATTTGCACATTCTTCTTGGAAACATACAGGGCTTTTGTTCATGTTTTAGAATTCTGTAGTTGTCTGTAGCGAGTAGTTGAATATTATTTTTCTTAAAATCCAATGTGCCTTTTTTTCCTTCAGTCTATAACATTTTATGATTATGTTATACATTTTACACAGTTCTTAATAAAACATATTCTTGATTTTTATATTTTAAATTTTAATTTGAAAAATATAATATTACCAGGTGTTGCTGATTGTCCCAAACTTATAATCGGCCTTCACATATGAGTACAGACCATGTCATTAGAATATTAGCCAATTAGAACTCTAATGATTGGGCACAACTGTGTATGAACAATGCACTAGCTTGCCCAGCTTCCACTCTCTGAAGGCCTTCTGAGATCAAACTACTTTCTTCCTTCATTCTTACATTGTGAATAGACTTTAAGATAAACCCACAGAGTGCATAAGGGTTGGAATAGAAAAATAAAACTGTTCAAAATCCTTAAGGGCATTATGGTTAAAGCAAAGTAAAGATGTGCAACTTGCAGCCGCGCAAAGAATTCCTTATTCCTCAGTCGTGTAGGGTTTTAAATGGCACAGAGGTGTCTAATTATCATGCACATAGATTTGAACAACTAGGATACCTACTCTTTGAGTATTAAAAGGTTTCTATATTGGATGCAATAATGTACATTTTATTTGTGCGGTGACGCCAAAGACCAGTAGCCCCACTTAGAAAATTGTTCTGTCACCTCTTCTGCAACAACATTCAACAATCAAACATGTTATGTGACTAAACAAAAGGGTAAAGTTCTTGCCAGCTACGTGAAGCGTAGGTTGCTTAACGTCAGTCCGTCCGCCATCGTTTCGGTTTGGGACTGGCTGCCTATGACGTGCCACACATGACATTACAAGGCGACCGCCACTGTGGTGGTCGCATTGTGCATGTATGCCATTATGGCTGGTGCTGCTGGCTGCAGCACCCACCGCAATGGTAAAAATGCATATTGTGCATTTCCCTGCACTACGTGGCACGCACCATTTGGTGCAAATTGTACATGCCCCTGCACAAGAGAGGCCCACAATGGGCCCCCAAATTATATCCCTGCCAGCCTTTCAATGGGGTAGAACCTCTGGATGACCCAACCTCTGTTGGGTCATCCAGATAGGCCTGCACCATCCACTCAACGTCATCCAGGGGTGCTGGACTTTGCGTACCATCTGAGACATTTGCATCAACACTGGAATGAGCAAACGCTTGATGAGTTCTCCAATCCGCTTCCTGACAAGGTTTTTAACGCGGCTGCGTTAATTGTGGTAGCGCTTGCGCTCGTTTTTAATTCTCCCTCGTTTTCCTATCTTTGTTAATTTTTTGTTTTCCTTACCCCTTGTTTTTATTAGGAGCCCCCTTACTGCACATAATTTTGTGATCTCACCGCCATTTGGGCGGATCCGGTTCCCGGGGCAGTTGTGTTGTGGGCGCCATCTTGGGTGAGGGCACGGACCATCGGAAGCGCCATTTTGAGCGTGGTAGCGCTCTAGCAGCTTCGCGGGACGCCTACTTAAAGTCGCTCCCCTGCGCAGCGGGACGCGCAGTTGGGGCGCCGTCGCGTTGCCGGAGTCGTGCCTGAGTCCTGCCCGTCTGCGCCCGTCCCCGCTAAGGACGCGCGGGGCGCAGCGGGCTAGTTGACCATTTGAGGTTAATTCCTTTGTGTACCGTGATGCTCACCTACTCTAGAGAGAGTCTTTGGTCTATTGGGCAGACCGTCCCAAGGTGTGACCTAGCACCGATTCATCCTCTGCGTGGCCCTTACCATTGCGCCTGCAAGAGATGGATGCTCAACTCTCCTGCGCCTATTCGCCGGAGGGATATCATATCTGTCCCTCGGAGCAATGGCCCCGTGCGCATGCTTCGGGTGTTGAATCTGAATGCTAGGTCTGTGGTGAAACACCACCAAGCTATCCATGACCTTATTAAGGACGAATCTCCCGATATATTTACCATCACGGAAACTTGGCTTCAGGAGGCTGATGTGGCCATTATCAACTTGGTCTGTCCCCCTGAGTATTCTATCTACATCTTGAACCGGCCTGCTAGAGGTGGTGGCATTGCCCTTATAGTTAGGTCTTGTTTTACCTGTATCTGGAATGGCCTTAACATCGCGGTTTGCGAAAGTGCCTCTTTTAAGATCTCGATCAGCCCCCAGTTTATGTTTTCTGGGATGGTTGTCTACCGACCCCCGGGTAGCGATGTAGTGTTCAGAGAAGCCTTTCCAGACGCCGTTAGTGCGTTAATGATCGGCTGTGCCAATTTTTCCATCTTGGGTGATCTGAACCTTCACTTCGATAATCAGACCATCCCGGTGGTTAGTAATATCTTAGCTGATCCAGAGGCCCTCCAGCTATCCCAACAGGTATCTCAGCCTACCCATGTTGGGGGCCACATTTTAGACCCCTTTTTTACCAACGTAGCTGGAGCCAGTGTCCTGTCCATCTCTCCACTAGGGTGGACGGATCATTTCTTGGTGTCCATTCGGTACCCTTTGCCGGAGACCCCTTCCATTCCATCTGTTAGACGGGTCCCTAGGCGGCACTGGAGTAAGCTCAGGTTGGAGGACGTGCATCGGATCCTGGTGGAAGAGCCGTTAGGCCCTTTGGACAATGTGGAAACGGGCTATGATCAGTTCTGCAGGTGGATTTCTAGAGCGCTGGACTCTTTGATTCCCATCACTCTGAGCAAATTGAGCTCTAGAGAGTTGAGTCCCTGGTACGACAGTGCCTTACGCGCTCTGAAGGGTACTTGTAGACGGGCGGAAAGGGCATGGCGGAAGGCCTATGCGGCCGATAAGAAAGCCGCTTATGTGGCCTCCGTTAAGCTCTACCATCGAGCCATTTGTAGAGCCCGCGCGGCGTTCTACGCCCTGGAATTCCGCAATAGTCCGAACCCGTCAAAAACCATCTTCAAAGTGGTGAAAGATCTTTTGGCAAAAAGGACTTCCTCCCTGCCAACCGGTTCCATCTCCCACTGTGAGGCTCTGGCATCCTTTTTTTTGGAGAAGGTCCAGGTTATTTACCAGGCCTTCCCTAATACCGGGCCTGCTCTGGGAGGCTTTGACTGTGCCCAAGGACATACCATCTTGCACTCTTTTCCACCATTACTACCTGAGGGGTTTAACAAACTGGCCCAGCAAATTAAATCTGGCTCCCCTTCGGATCCATTGAGACCTGCTTTTTTCAGAGACCAGTCTTTTTTGGGACGCTCTATGGTGTGTTCCCTAGTCAATCTTTCGCTGGCCTCTGGTATAGTACCAACCAAATGGAAGCAGGCGGTGGTTTCTCCGATCCTGAAGAAGTCCTCTTTGGATCCTTTGAAACCTGAGAATTACCGCCCCATTTAATTACTCCCCTGGCCGGCGAAAGTCACGGAGGCCCATGTTAATCTGGCCCTTTCAGACCATCTTACTCGGGCCAATGTTCTGGACCCCACGCAGAACGGCTTCCGTGCTGGTCACAGCACGGAGACGGCCCTCCTTGCTATGGTGGAGCATTTGCGTGCAGTGCTGGATGCGGGTCAGACGGCGGCGCTTGTATTATTAGACCTCAGCGCCGCCTTTGACACCGTCTCTCATCGCATTCTGCTGCACCGGTTGGAGGAGATTGGCATCGGGGGGTCTGCTCTGCAGTGGTTCCGCTCCTTTCTTGACAACCGCTCTTTCTGTGTGGCCATTCCACCTTATCAGTCCAAATTCCATCCTCTGGCCATGGGGGTTCCGCAGGGCTCCTCGCTGAGTCCCACGTTATTCAACCTTTACGTGAGACCGCTGGCTGAGGTCGTCAAGCAGTGGGGCCTGACTATGGTTTCATATGCTGACGACACTCAGCTGGCGGTTACTCTCAGTGGGGATGCGGATCTGGATGCCCCTAGGTTTCAGAGTGGACTGAAGGCACTGGCCAGCTGGATGACTGCGAATTGCCTCCAGCTTAACGCCAGTAAGACAGAGATCATGGTTGTCGGTAAGCGAGCGGAGCTCTGGGGAGACAGGTGGGGGCCTTCGGAATTTGGACCATCTCCGACTCCGGTCTCTGAATTGAAAAATCTGGGAGTTTGGCTAGATTCTAGCCTTAACTTTGTTGGCCATACAAAGAAAACTGCGGCCTGCTGCTTCGGTGTGCAGCGGGGCTTAAGACCTGTTCTTACATTTTTTGATGCCCCGACCAGGCAGCTGGTGATTCAGGCGACGGTTATCTCCCGGCTTGATTACGCCAGCTCTCTCCTGGTGGGGGCTAACCAGGCTGAAATTACTCGCCTGCAGCGCGTCCAAAATGCTGCCGCTAGAGCTATAGTCGGCTTGCCTAGATTCTGCTCTGTTTCTAACGTCCTTCGCACCCTGCATTGGTTGCCGGAGAGGATGAGAATCCAGTTTAAGGTTTTATGTTTGGCCTTCAAAATTCTGAAGGGCACTGCCCCCCAGATCCTGACCAATCTTTTATCTTTGTATGTTCCGTCTCGCTCTCTCCGATCTTTGGGCCAGGCTCTCGCAATAGTTCCTCGGTTTAAGCTTTGTGGTGCCGGTGGCCGTTGCTTTCGAGTGAGAGCTGCGGCTATCTGGAACTCTCTCCCGGTTGAGATCTGTCTGTTGGAGGATCTTCTACAGTTTCGTAGGGCGATCAAAACCTTCTTATTTTAACTTTGTCCATAGCTGTTCTTCTGCTCCTGATGTTAGCGGTGTTGTGTTTTACCTTGTCACGCGCCAGGACGCTCCTTTGCTGGAGCAGCTGTGCGCACGATAAATACCTATAACATAACATTATGGCTGGGCCTGGTGCAGGTGAGGATGATGATACAGTTGCTGGTGTCGGTAACAGCTGTGAGGGAAAGTGACTGCCTTCGGCCACAGAAGTGGACCTTGACGCCGGATGGTCTGCTGATTCAGTAGTACTTCTGCCGGTTCCTTCAATGTCCTGCCGCTCTTTTTCGAACCGAGTGGCTGACAGAGCTAGCCAATGTTTATACTTTGAAACATCTGCTTCAGTAAAAGGAATGAATGCTTTGCTGGCCAGTGCCTTTTTGTACCGTGGATCCAGAATAGTGGCACAAATGTAATGTTGTTCTGTATGTATTTTTTTAAGCCTTTCATTGTCAACTAGGCGGGATAATAAGCTCTCCGCCAACGGATATGCGTCTTGCTTGACAGTATCATCTTTGAACGTTGAAGACACCTCCTTCAGTTGGTGCTCTAGCATGCGCAACAATGGGATAGCTTTGCCCAAAGTACAGTCCTCCCTGCTGACTTCACACGTGAAGACCTCAAAAGGACGAAGCATGTCTGTCAGGCTTTTAACTAGGTCCTATTCCTCCAACTCTAGCCTCATGTCTTTCATAGAACAACCCAGTGCAAAGACATACTCATTGATTACCAAGCACTGCTCAGACAGACGCTCAAGCATGTAGAAGGTTGAGTTCCAACGTGTTACCACCTCCTGGATGAGTCCTCTGACCAGCACTCTACGGTCATGTTGAAGTTTCCTCAGCTGCTTCCGGGGCTTAAAAGAATGGCTGAAATGTGTGCAGATTCTTCGGCAGGTGGTCAGTAACTTGCTGACTGTGTTTTCTTTTTTCAAGAAATCTTGAACAACAATGTTAATACTGTGCGCCAAACACGGCACTCTGAAATAGCCACCATCATTCATGGCCCTAACTATATTACTGCCATTATCCGTGGAAACATAACCAATCATGCGCTTTCTTGGATGCAGCCATTCAAAGACCTTACTGTTAAACTCCTCCAAAATGTTTACCGCTGTATGAGATTTCTCCATGGCAAACATGGCTACTGTTGCATGTTTCCGACTAGCTTGAAAAACTGTGTCACTGTCAACACCTGCATATAACTTGTCTCTAACCCCTGCAAAAGAGACCCTGAGTGCAGTGATGCACATGTAATCAAGGGCTTGTCAACTATTCCACATGTCTGTTGTCAGGTGGATAGTGTGAACAGCACTCTTCTGCAAAGCTGCCCCAATCACCTCCAGCACATTTTGATGTAGTGCTGGAACCGCAACTCTGGCAAAATAGGACAGGCTAGGAACCTTCCATTTAGGGCAGACTGTTGCCACAAATTCTAGAAAACCCACCAGCGCTAACATTTTAGCCAGCATTGCATTATAAAGACGTGCCGTCGGGTGGTTGCGTTCTAAAGGCGCCTCAGACCAAAACATGATTTTTAATGGTGGTCTGGACCATTTTACATGATGATGATCCAGACTTCTTCAACCCAGTTAGGCTCATTGATGTACTTTTCCGCATTGGTGTCTCTCCCAGACTCTTAGTGTGCCTCATAGATGTTGCTGGGGTAGAGGGTGTGGGCGCTACCACTGCAGTGCTGCTGCCAGGGGTACTGTGTGTACCAGAAAAAACGTCTGTCGCTTCTTCCCCTCCCCCTGCACGATCAGCACCTCATCATCATCAGATGCAATATCAATGGATACTTTTGGATTTCTTGTACTTTTGGCTTCCCGGATCTTACTTAGGTGCGCCTCCCACTGGATAGTGTGGTGTTTTTGGAGATGACCTCTCTGGCCTCCGGTACCATAGTATCCTGACTAACTACAGTTTTACAAATTGAACAAATGACTAGGTTTTCCGCCTTTTTGCTAATACTAAAGAAGTCTCAAACTGGGGACTGGAGATTTCTGCTGGTGCTGGAGCTGCTACTTTCAGTTTCAATGCCTGATGAAGTGGAGATGGGTGTGGCTGAATTTGACTCTGTTGTGCACTTACAGCACCACTACTTGAGGTAATGAAGGTTGAGCTGGATGGAGGTCCCTGCCGGCCCTTCTGACGAGAAAATATGGAAGCTGTAGGCGGTGTTGGTGTAGTAGTTACCTGTGTTGGTGGTGGTACCAGTGCCACGCCGCCCGCATCCCACTCAGCAGCAAATCAGGATTGGGTCAAAATGTATGTCTGCTGCATGCCCGCTAGGGCTGGAGTGACGACTGTGATGACTGGGTCGTCGACAGTCTGTTCATCAGCAGCAGAATACAACACTTCTTATTCGTCGTCATCACCCATAAGTGGAAGCCTTGCGGGAACCTTCCTTTTAGGCTTAGCTACCTTTGTCGGCTCATGGCGTGCCTCCCTCTCAGACTGCATTGGTGGGTTCCAATCAAGATCAAGATCATCAGAAGGAAGGGGGCTTGAAGAAGAACTTGTACTGGCCCTCCTTGACCTTTTTCTTGCTGGGGATCTGGAAGACAATGGATCATCAGGAAGAGTGGCTTGCTCAGATGAAATACCCGCTTTAATCTCGATTTCCTGATGTGCCCCTACTTCTGGAGGAACAAGCATTGTGGGCGGTTGTGCCTCTCCATGCGCTTCTCCATGCGCTTCTCCAGGCGCCTCTACTTGCGCCTCTCAATGGTCCTCTACTTGCGCCACTCCTTGCGCCACTCCTTGCGCCACTCCTTGCGCCTCTACTTGCGCTTCTACTTGCGCCACTCCTTGTTGCACCTGTGGTTGTCGTTGCAGCTGTGGTTGAACACTCGTCAGATGAGTTACACCCTGCATTGATTGGATGCTACTTTCTTGCGATGAGTCAACACCAACATCACTGGTCGATGTGATTGACCAATTAAAGTGGCTGCCTCTGCGGCACTAATGGCCTTGGGCCTAACTTGGCGTGGTGGCAATGAGACCAATGAAGCTGAGGTGCTGCTCCCAGCTTGGTCCCTGGCTGACACCGCTGCTGCAGGCGTAGTTTTTTTTCCCCAAAAAAGTGTCTATGGGCACACCAGTCTCCTTGGTAAGTGGCGCCACTTGCTTCTTCTGCTCCTTACTGGCAGTGGCACTGGCAACTTTCTTGGTAGAGGAGCTGCGGCCATCTTTCTTTGGGCCCATCTTCTTCAGATGTTAGAACAGCAGGCCGCAGTTGCACGAGTTGCAGAGTTGTCCGTGGCCACGCGTGACGTCAAGTGATGTTGTGCTGCACACACCGCAGCAGGACTTCTTCCTGGTACTGATGATGAACGATGAGGATGATTCTTGGTTCATTTTGTGCACCTAAAAGCAAAGGAAGTGAGAGGAACATCAGTTAAATAAATGTTGCATATGTAGTGCTTCAATTAATATTTGCAACTAGGCATTTATTATTATTACAACATACCCAAAAACGGAAAGACCAAAAATGAAAATTGCAATTATTTCTAATCAAAAATGGATGTTTACATTAATAGAAGGGAGACTACTCAGAGAGAGTTGTTTCATGCACCACTGAATACCCCTGGGCATAATGGATGAAAACAGGGCAGACTGGGTGCAGGCCTATGGCACAAAGCACACTGCCTGGCTTCAAAATGGCCCTTTGACCCCCAACCACATGGCCAGGCCCTGCCTGGACCAGGATTCAAAATGCCCCCACCCACATGGCCAGGCCCCAACACCACCCCAAATAATCGAAAAACGCACAAAGATCACCACAATCCAATGCCATCTATGACCTAAATGATGTTTAAATTCAAGAGACCCCACAGAAAGCCTTGGTCTGTGCACCAATGACTATCCCTGGACATAATGGATGAAAGCAGGGAAGACTGGGTGCAGGCCTATGGCACAAAGCACACTGCCTGGCTTCAAAATGGCCCCTTGACCCCCAATCACATGGCCAGGCCCTGTGTCAGGTTGTCAGTAGCACAAGAATAATGAACGCCACTAACCTTGCTAAAACTGCCAGCAGGAACGATTCTGTGAAGAAAGGTTCCTTCTTACCCTGAGTACAAACCCCCACAAGGTGTTCAGAAACACACACTTCTGGAAGGGAGCACCCCGGGGCAAAGGGAATGGGACAAAATAAGAAAGATATGCTGCAAGTGTTCAGGTCATCTGGTCTGGTCTAGGGTAGGACGCCTGTCTCTCGTTATTAGCGCTGTACGCCAAAAGAAGAGAGAGGTAAGAGAAAACACAATGAAAGCCCATACACACTACACAGTGATATAATGGCAGTAAGTACAACCACTCACATAGAGTCCACAGCAAACCGGTTTGATTACTGGAAATAATAATGCCCAGAGGATCCTGTTATTAGTCGCTGCATAAATAGTTCCATAACAAACACCCTTAAACCATCAGAGTGTCCTGAAATTAACAGAGAAGCAGCGTTGTAACATCACAGGAGGAAAAGGCTCTAATCCGGATTACCACTAGCACAAAAGTATTCAAACACGGTATCCTTTCACCATTTGCAAAACCACGAAGAATTAAGTCTGACACCACTGAGACCAACGGAAATGCAGCAGGGTCTCGTGGCGTACTGATACCTAAATGATTAGCTCCGGAGCAAGCGCCTTACTCTAGCGCTCATTCCGCTTGCAATAACGGGGGAGGAGAGCGCTCCGTGCGCAGTCTGCCACTCCCTCGTTCTAAGTTACCTGAACTCCCGGGCCAGAGGATAAAGTCATTTGTCCGTTGCTGCACGTATCTCTGAGTGCAGTACACGGCTTCGTTATCTCCTTCAAGGATCGCAGCACTCGACAACGCTGCCTGGAACAGAACTCCCGTGAGGAACACCATCTGCCATAGAGCAATGAAGATTGTCAAGCCCCGACTTCCTGTTAAGGTGGGCTTAAATGCGACCGGGGTGGCTCCTGTAGCGTCGGAGTCCATTTCCGGGTACTGCGCCCCAGAGACTTCTGGTCCTTGTAGTCTTGTGAGTGTGATGACCACATAATGGGCTTTCATGCGGAGAATGTGAGTGTTTGTGTAGTGTGGGGCTGGATACTGAAAGCCTTCTCTGCCTAACCTCTGCAATTGCGACAGAACCCCCTCTCAAGGAACGCCGTCTCGGCGGTGGTCCAGGTTTACCTGGATTCGCTAAATGGAATCTCTCCAATATTTCAGGGCAATGCAAATTCTGTATAGGTTCCCAGGTTCTGTCTTCCAACCCGAAACCTTTCCAGTCTCCGAGATATTGAACAGTTCCCCGTATGATTCGGGAATCTAGGAGTGCATGTACCTCGTATTCATCCTGTTCTTCTATTTCTACAGGAAGGGGGTGTTCAGGCAATCTCATGTTAGTGGCACAGGGCTGGAGAAGAGACACATGTAACACCGGATGAATGTGCCAGGTATTCGGCAGTGAGAGCTTCATTGCTACGGGATTTATGATCTCTTCTATGTTATAGGGACCAATGTACTTAGGTTTTAGTTTCTTTACCCCTTTTAGGTGTAAGTTCTTTGTAGCCAGCCATACCTTGTCCTCCACTTGATACTCGGGTTCTTGCGTTCTTTTTCTGTCTGCAAAGCGTTTATGTGCTTGTCGTGCAGATTCTAAATGGTGTTTGGCATCGATTAGCACAGCCCGGAGATGGTCATGGTGTTCCTGTATGCTTGGGAGCTTGGACTGTATCCGCCACTCAAAAGGGAGCATATTGGGGTGATGGCCCAGCAAACAAAAGAACGGAGAGCAACCTAGCGTGGAATCCTCAGCATTATTGTAAGCGTATTCTGCCATCCACAGGAGAGTACACCAGGTCTCGGTATTCTGGAGGGTGAAACACCGGAGATATTGTTCCAGCGTTTGGTTTAAGTGTTCGGTCTTTCCATCTGTCTGTGGATGGTAGCTTGTCGAAAGTTTAGCTTCAATACACATTGTTTTGCATAACTCCTTCCAAAAGCGCGATGTGAACTGTGTCCCTCTGTCGGTAATTAAAACACTGGGTATTCCATGGAGTCTGATCACGTTCTGAAGAAATACTAGTGCTAATTTGGCAGACGTAGGCAATCGTCTCAAAGGCACGAAATGTCCCCTCTTGGTTAAGTGGTCCACTACAACCAAGATAATCATATATATCCGTCACAGGGAGGCATTTCGACGATGAAATCCAAGAACACTGTGTGCCATGGTCGCGGAGGGATAAGTAATGGTTGAAGGAGTCCAGAAGGTTTTCTGTGATCAGCCTTTCCCTGTGCACAAGTTGCACATGTTTGTAGGTATGCCTCTGTATCTTTCCTCAAGGTGGGCCACCAAAAGAACCGTTCAATACAAGCAATGGTCTTGTGTATTCTCAGGTGACCTCCCAAAGGGGAATCATGAGCCCATGTCCATATTTGCTTCTGCAGGTTTGAGTTTGGAATGTACAAGGCGTGGTGATTGTATAACAGGTCATTGTTCAGGGATCCTGTGTTCTGGAACTTTCTGTATCCAGTCTTGGATATCCGTGTTGATTAATGTCTCTTTGAGCTCTTCTAGGAATTCTGGAGTATGTATCACTGCCACTGACTGACTGACTCTTGAAAGATGCTTCTTGGAGTATTGGGGGCGATTCCTGGTTTTCTACCAGGCTAGGAACGTCTGTATCCCCAATTCGCGATAAGGCGTCTGCCTTGCCGTTCTGGGGTCCAGGTCGGTATTTAATAACAAAATCATAATCGGAAAAAAATAGAGTCCATCGCAGCTGCCTAGGTGTGAGGGCCTTTGCTGTTTTGAGGAACAACAGGTTCCGATGATCCGTATAGATCTCAACAACATGACGTGCTCCCAGAAGGTAATGTCTCCATTCCGCGCAGGCTCTTTTTATGGCGATCAGTTCTTTGTCGGTGATTGAGTAGTTTATTTCGCATGGAGAAAGCTTCTTGGAGTAATAGGCTACCGGATGCAGCTGACCGGTGGTGGGATGTCTTTGAGATAGTACGCCTCCTATAGCTTGTGATGAGGCATCAGTCTCCAGGATGAAGGGAAGCTGGGTGTTGGGGTGTCTGAGGATCGGAGCTTGCGTGAATCGTTCTTCAAGGAGGTTGAAGGAATTCTCGGCCTCGGTATTCCAAACAAAGGGAGTGTTCTTTCTTAAAAGTCTGGAGATGGGATGGATGATTCTTGAAAAATCCTTGATAAAATGCCGGTAATAGTTAGCGAATCCTAAAAAACTTTGGACTGCCTTCACATGTTATGGGGATTTCCACTGGATGATAGCATCGACTTTTCCGGTCTCCATCTGAAACCCTTTGGCGTTGATGATGTACCCAAGAAATGCTACTTCTTGTACGTGGAACAAGCATTTTTCTAACTTGGCATACAGGGAGTGTTGTTGGAGTCTTTTTAGTACCATTCTCACATGTTCCACGTGCTCGGAGAGAGTAGAGGAATAGACCAGGATGTCATCTATATATACCACGCAGAACGTGTCCAGGAACCCTCTTAGCACCTCATCCATGAAATATTGAAAGGCAGCCGGGGCGTTGCAGAGCCCGAAGGGCATAACTCTGTATTCAAAAAGTCCGAACTTGGTTCGAAAAGCGGTCTTCCACTCATCGCCGCTCTGTACCCTCACCAGATGGTAGGCACCCCGTAAATCCAGCTTTGTGTAGAAACTTGCCCCCCTGAGTTGGTCTAAAAGTACCGGAATTAAAGGTAGTGGGTACCTGTTCTTTACGATGACTCGGTTGATGGCTCTGAAGTCAATGCAGGGGCGTAACTCTTTGCAGTCCTTCTTAGAGATAAAAAAAAGTGGAGAAGAAGCAGGTGAGGTGGAATGCCGGATAAAGCCTGAAGCCAGATTCTCCTCTAGGTCGTTTTTCAGGTATAAAGTCTCGGGTTCGGTCAGGGCATATACTCGGCTGCATGGGATCTCTGCTTCTGGGACCAGTTCTATGCGACAGTCATAGACCCTATGGGGTGGCAATTGGGTGGCCTTCTGTTTGTTGAAGATAGGGTGGTATTCGTGATATTCATCCGGCACAATGGTGGCATAACAACAAAGGCCCTTTTCACAAGCAGTAGCCGGTAGACTGGCCTGAGTGTTTTTGGTGTTCTCAAGCCTCTTGGTTTTGTATTTGCAGTGCTCTTTGCAATGCTCAGAACTTAATGTTATAGTTCGAGCAGCCCAATGAACGACCGGGTCATGTAAGGTTAGCCATGGCATACCCAAGATAAGGCGGAACTGCGGGGCATCGATGATGTTGAACTGAATCCATTCATAGTGGTCTTCTCCAAACTGCATCAAAAGAGGGATGGTATGATACCGAACTGGTCGCGATGACAAGGCCGTCCCATCCACTGCCTTGACTTCTTCGGGGGGTTCTTTCTCTTCCCATGCTACGGCAATGGATCTTGCATACTGCATATCGATAAAATTACTGGTGGCCCCGGAATCCAATAGGGCCGCCACTCTGAGGTTTCTATCTTCAGCTATCTCTAGAAAAACACTAACGGTCAAGTGGGCGACTGCAGTTTGGATAGTATTAGCTAGAACCGATGAGATTGTCATCTTTACGCCATCCAAATCAGTGACCTCCTCCTGATCCAGGCTTTTCAGTTTCCCGACGGTTCTTGGTAAACCATGGGCACTTTTCCACAAGGGATGTTGGTCCATTCGGGTAGTTGAGCCCTGGCTCGGCATTCTCTGATAAAATGCCACCCTTTTCCACAATATAGACAGAGCTTCATCTTCCTCCTTTTTTCCCTTTCTTCAGGGGTTAGAGGCCCTCGAAGGCCCCCTATCTGCATAGGTTCTGCTCCTTCCGGTGATTTGGGATGTTCTTCAGGAATGGGTCTAGACCGGGGAAGAAAAAGACATGCATCCCCTCGGGTCCTATCTCCTTTCCTTTCTTGAATTTGGTGATCCAGTTGAACTGTGAGATCAATCAGTTCCTCGCAGGTGTGGGGCAACTGTACTACCTGTGATAGGACATCCTTAAGCTCTCCCCGTAGTCCTTAGTAGAAAAGAGTGGTTCTCTTTTCTTGTGCCCAATCAGTTTCCACTATCAGCCTGTTAAATGTTGTGATATATGTCAATAGATCCTGAGAGCCCTGTCGTAGTGTTATGAGTTCCCGGTCCAGTGTCATCATATGAGACTTGCGATCAAACAACTTTCGTAGTTCTGAATAGAAATCAGTAAACCTGTGTAACACCAGATTATTTCGTTCCATTAGAGGGATAGCCCAGCTTGCCGCGTTTCCTCCCATGTAGGACATCATAAACGCTGTTTTTGCTGTTTCGTCTTGAAAAACCGCAGGTTTGCACAAAAAGTGCAAACGACATTGATTGAGGAAAGTCTCAAATTTCTTAGGATCCCCGTAAAAATGTTCTGGTGGGGCCAGAGGAATACCAGTGTTTTGGATGACGTGCACCGTTGGAACAGACTCTCCAGTGGACGGGCGGACCGGACTGGCTGCAAAGAAACCACCCCTCTGTTGAGTGGAGATCTGGGGAGGCTGTACCGTCTGTCTGGGAGGGGGTAGTGTCCCTTCCTTTATGTATGAACTAGGCCCTCGGGTAGTTCTAGATAGACCTGCTACCTCTCTCCGTAACGTGCCCATTTCTTTTCTAAGTTCTTGATTCTCGAGGCGCGAGGTTTGCACCTCCAGTTGTAGAGCAGAGAGACTCTCTAACAGCGAGGACAACACCACATTAGCGTTCATCGTTCAGGCTGGGCGTCTTACTTGGGCTTGACAATCTGTCAGGTTGTCAGTAGCACAAGAATAATGAATGCCACTAACCTTGCTAAAACTGCCAGCAGGAACGATGCCGTGAAGAAAGGTTCCTTCTTACCCTGAGTACTAACCCCCACAAGGTGTTCAGAAACACACACTTCTGGAAGGGAGCACCCCGGGGAAAAGGGAATGGGACAAAATAGGAAAGATATGCTGCAAGTGTTCAGGTCGTCTCGTCTGGTCTAGGGTAGGACGCCTGTCTCTCGTTATTAGCGTTGTACACAGAAAGAAGAGCGAGGTAAGAGAAAACACAATGAAAGCCCATACACACTACACAGTGATATAATGGCAGTAAGTACAACCACTCACATAGAGTCCACAGCAAACCGCTTTGATTACTGGAAATAAGAATGCCCAGAGGATCCTGTTATTAGTCGCTGCATAAATAGTTCCATAACAAACACCCTTAAACCATCAGAGTGTCCCGAAATTAACAGAGAAACAGCGTTGTAACATCACAGGAGGAAAAGGCTCTAATCCAGATTACCACTAGCACAAAAGCATTCAAACACGGTATCCTTTCACTGTTTCCAAAACCACGAAGTATTAAGTCTGACACCACTGAGATAAACGGAAATGCAGCAGGGTCTCGTGGCGTACTGATAGCTAAATGATTAGCTCCGGAGCAAGCGCCTTACTCTGGCGCTCATTCGGCTTGCAATAACGGGGGAGGAGAGCGCTCCGTGCGCAGTCTGCCACTCCCTCGTTCTAAGTTACCTGAACTCCCGGGCCAGAGGATAAAGTCATTTGTCCGTTGCTGCATGTATCTCCGAGTGCAGTACACGGCTTTGTTATCTCCTTCAAGGATCGCAGCGCTCGACAACGCTGCCTGGAACAGAACTCCTGCAGGGAACACCATCCGCCATAGAGCAACGAAGATGGTCAAGGCCCGACTTCCTGTAAAGGCGGGGCTTAAATGCGACCGGGTGGCTCCTGTAGCGTCGGAGTCCATTTCCGGGTACTGTGCCCCAGAGACTTTTGGTCCTTGTAGTCTTGTGAGTGTGATGACCACATAATGGGCTTTCATGCGGAGAATGTGAGTGTTTGTGTAGTGTGGAGCTGGATACTGACAGCCTTCTCTGCCTAACCTCTGCAATCGCGACACCCTGCCTGGACCAGGCCTCAAAATGGCCCCCACCTACATGGCCAGGCCCCAACACCATCCCGAAATATAAAAAACACACAAAAATCACCACAATCCAATGCCATCCATGCCCTAAATGATGTTTAAATTCAAGAGACCCCACAGAAAGCCTTGGTCCGTGCACCACTGACTACCCCTGGGCATAATGGATGAAAACAGGGCAGACTGGGTGCAGGCCTATGGCACAAAGGAGGCACACTGCCTGGCTTCAAAACGGCCCCTTGACCCCCACCCACATGGCCAGGCCTTGCCTGGACCAGGCCTCAAAATGGCCCCAACCCACATAGCCAGGCCCCAACACCACCCCCAAAAATTGAAAAACACACAAAAATCACCACAATCCAATGCCATCTATGCCCTAAATCATGGGTACTCATAGTACCTAAAATGAGGTGAAATACAACAAAGCCTCATTAGCATGCAAATGGGTTTTATCGACCTGTGAAGTGCTTGGGTGCGGTTGTATGGGTGTGTGTGTGCACCTGGAAGCTGTCTCAGCCCCGGCTGACACGCAGGAAGGGTGAGATGACAGAGGGTGACAGAGGGAGGTAGAGAGAGGGAGAGAGGAAGTGAGGGGGGAGCGAGGAAGAAAGGGAGACGGGGAGTGAGAGAGGGAGGGAGACGGAGAGGGGAGAGTGAGAGACTGGGAGAGTGAGGGAGGAGAGGGTGGGAGTGAGTGAGAGAGGGAGGGAGTGAGAGAGAGTCAGACAGAGGGAAGGAGACAGAGAGACAGACAGACAGAGGGAGGGATGGAGAGAGGGAGCGAGGGAGAGAGGGAGAGCAGGAGTGAGGGAGGGGGAGAGAGGGAGAGGGAGCGAGAGAGGGAGAGAGAGCATGAGAGGGAGGGAGAGAGGGAGAGGGAGCGATAGAGGGAGTGGGAGAGGGAGCAAGAGAGGGATTGAGTGAGGAAAGGAGGGAGTGAGTGAGGGAGGGAGTGAGAGAGAGAGACAGACAGAGGGAAGGAGACAGAGAGAGACAGACAGAGGAAGGGATGTAGAGAGGGTGCAAGGGAGAGAGGGAGTGAGGGAGTGAGGGAGTGAGGGAGGGGGAGAACGAGGAAGAGAGGGAGACGGGAAGTGAGAGAGGGAGGGAGACGGGCGAGGAGGGAGACGGGGCAAGAGAGAGAAGGGGAGAGTGAGGGGGGAGTGAGAGAGGAGGGAGTGAGAGAGGGAGGGAGTGAGTGAGAGAGGGAGGGAGTGAGAGAGAGACAGAAGAGGGAAAGAGATAGAGAGAGACAGACAGACAGAGGGAGGGATGGAGAGAGGGAGGGAGCGAGAGAGGGAGATGGAGCGAGAGAGGGAGGGAGAGAGGGACAGGAAGCAAGAGAGGGAGAGAGGGAGGGGGAGAGGGAGGGAGTGAGAGAGGGGGAGTGAGTGAGAGAGGGAGATAGGGAGTGGGAGAGGGAGGGAGTTAGAGAGGGGGATTGAGTGAAAGGGAGGGAGTGAGTGAGGGAGGGAGTGAGAGAGAGACAGACAGAGGGAAGGAGACAGAGAGAGACAGACAGGCAGAGGGAGGGATGGGGAGAGGGGGCGAGGGAGGGAGCGAGAGACGGAGATGGAGCGAGAGAGGGAGGGAGAGAGGGACAGGAAGCAAGAGAGGGAGAGAGGGAGGGGGAGAGGGAGGGAGTGAGAGAGGGGGAGTGAGTGAGAGAGGGAGATAGGGAGTGGGAGAGGGATGGAGTAAGAGAGGGGGAGTGAGTGAGAGGGAGGTAGTGAGTGAGGGAGGGAGCGAGAGAGAGACAGACAGAGGGAAGGAGACAGAGAGAGACAGACAGAGGGAGGGATGGAGATAGGGGCAAGAGAGAGAGGGAGTGAGGGAGTGAGAGAGAGGGAGGGGGAGAGAGAGAGGGAGGGGGAGAGAGAGAGGGAGCGAGAGAGGGGGATGGAGAGAGGGAGAGAGGGAGGGAGAGAGGGAGAGGGAGCGAGAGAGGGAGAGAGGGAGGGAGATAGGGAGCGAGAGAGGGAGCGAGAGTGGGAGCGGGAGAGGGAGCAAGAGAGGGGCCAAGAGAGGGAGGGAGAGAGGGAGTAAGAGAGGGAGAGAGGAAGAGAGGGAGTGAGAGAGGAAGAGAGGGAGCGAGGGAGAGGGCGAGAGGGAGTGAGGAAGAGTGAGAGAGGGAGTGAGAGAGAGGAGAGAGAGAGAGAAGTGAGAGAGAGAGGGAGTGAGAGAGAGGGAGTGAGAGAGAGGGAGTGAGAGAGAGAGAGAGAGGGAGTGAGGGAGACAGACAGAGGGAGGGAGAAGGAAAGAGCAAGGGAGGGAAGGAACGAGGGAGGGAGGGAGAGAGGGAGGGAACTAGGGAGGGAGTGAGAGAGAGAGAGTGAGAGAGGGAGTGAGGAAGGGAGGGAGAGAGAGGGAGGGAGGGAGGGAGGGAGAGAGGGAGTGAGAGACAGAGGGAGTGAGAGAGAGGGAGAGAGAGAGAGGGAGGGAGAGAGAGAGGGAGTGAGAGACAGAGGGAGGGAGAGAGAGAGAGAGGGAGTGAGAGACAGACAGAGGGAGGGAGAGGGAGGGAGCAAGGGAGGGTGGGAGCGAGGGAGAGAGAGGGGGGAGAGAGAGGCAGAGAGGGAGCGAGACAGGGAGCGAGGCAGCGAGAGAGGGAGGGAGGGAGAGAGGGGGCGAGAGAGGGAGCGAGGGAGCAAGATTGGAAGGGAGAGAGGGAGGGAGGGAGTAGTTTTTTTGTTGATCTAGCCCGCCCCCTCCCCCCCTGACCCCGCCCCCACTGGTGCGGCCCTCGGTCACAAACCAGACTGTAAATTTGCCCCAGAGAGAAAGTTTGTGAGTACCCATGCCCTAAATGATGTTTAAATTCAAGAGATCCCACAGAAAGCCTTAGTCCGTGCACCACTGACTAACCCTGGGCATAATGGATGAAAGCAGGTCAGACTTGGTGCAGGCCTATGGCACAAAGAAGGCCCACTGCCTGTCTTAAAAATGGCCCCATGACCCCCACCCACATGGCCAGGCCCTGCCTGGACCAGGCCTCAAAATGGCCACCACCCACATGGCCAGGGCCCAACATCACCCTAAAAAATCGAATAATACACAAAAATCACCACAATCCAATGCCATCCATGCCCTAAATGATGTTTAAATTCAAGAGACCCCACAGAGAACCTTGGTCCTTGCACCACTGACTACCCCTGGGCATAATGGATGAAAGCAGGGCAGACTGGGTGCAGGCTTATGGCACAAAGCAGGCACACTGCCTGGCTTCAAAATAGCCCCTTGACTCCCACCCACATGGCCAGGCCCTGCCTGGACTGTGCCTCAAAATGGCCCCCACCCACATGGCCAGGCCCCAAAACCACCCCAAAAAATCGAAAAACACACAAAAATCACCACAATCCAATGCAATCCATGCCCTAAATTATGTTTAAATTCAAGAGACCCCACAGAAAGACTTTGCCCATGCACCACTGACTAACCCTGGTCCTACTGATTAGTGTGGCTTTACACACACCCCAAAATTAAAAACAATTCCACATATAACAGTGAGCTATTCAATTCCATGTCATAAATGATATTTAGGTTCAACAAAATTCACAGAAACAGGTTTATCATGCACCCATGACTAACCCTGGGCCTACTGGATACTGTGCCTACCCACAATATATTTTTTTTAAAGTTGTGAAAAAGTTTAAAAATTGTAGTTGCAGCAACTGCAATGCCCCAAACAAACAACACCTTACTTGTAAAATCTCAAATCCAAAAGTAATCCAAAGGTGATCCAAACAAAAAGTCCTCAAATACAAATATCCAGCAGCAGCCACAATAAGTAATCCTTCCAGCTCCATATCCAAATGAAAAGTGACCAGGACATGGTCAAAGCACTGGGAGGAGCCTGCTGGACAGGAACAAGAAGTTGGGGCTCTGGGGCACTTCCTTCCTCCCACCCCCCCAAAAATGGACTCCTTGCACAAAAAAGTGCAGCCAAATTTCAATCTGAGGAGTTCGAGAAAGCGAGCTGTTCAAATCTCCCGCCGGAAGTCAGCTGCGCGTCGCATCTACGTGTTTGCAATTGTTTACTCCCGCGATACGTGATCGCGGGCTCTTATGACGTAGTCGCGTTCTCGAACTCTTGCAGTGCATGATGGCGGGCCGCTATGACGTACTTGTGGTCAAAAAGTCCCGCGCAATCACGCAGCAAGATCCAAAATGACACAGCGCACACAAACAGTGAGGAAAAACAACTCGGCGAACACAGAATCACGGTAAGTCACCGCCACGCACGCAAGATTGTATTTTTGAAGCACGACCAAGCAAAAAAAATTCGCCAGCTTGCGAATTGCGCATTGTTGGACAAATTCAGGCGATTCGCGGACCGCGAAATTGCCAAAAAGTCGCAAATTCCGCTAGTGGAACGGATTTTGCGACCACGCCTATATGATATACAGTTCGCTCTTCTTACGAGTAATGTCAAACACCCCCACATTTTTTATGTTGTCGGAGCTTCGTATACATAGACCTTCCCTCCACCTCCATGTTATGAATAAAAGGTACCCCTGACGGCACTGTGACCTTGGTATTAAACTCATGGAAACATATGTTAGCATTGGACTTGTGACCCCCATTCCTCTAATGGAATATATGACATATTTGCTTTGTCTAGAACAAGACCTGAAAACGTTTGGGAAACAAGGTCTAGAACCTCTATTCTGGAACCTCAAGAGATCACTAAGGTGAGATGTTTGGGACTATTGTTAGTTTGCAGCTGTAGTGCTATTGTATACATAGAGATATTCTTTTCTTTTTTATTATCTCTGGTTACTGATTAGTATTCGGATCTTGCAGAGTTTATAACTCTGGTTCGACTGGCTCACAGATGGTTAAACTTCTTTGTCTCTCGTTTTCCGGTCACCCCTTTCTACCTAGTACCTTTTATCTTTCATATCTTGTGACTATTTTGATGCACATCAATGCACTATTTGTTTGTGTTTTTGTATATATGTATAAGGAATCTAGTTTGTTGACTTCTGAATGTAACAAAGATCAACAACATGTTTTAGCTTTGTTTATGTAATGTAGTCCTAAAGGTTGGTGTTGTTTATTTATATGTTCTGTTGCTCTCTTTTACATGACATCTAATTTGATGTGTGCGATATCTTATAGAATCATTCTTTGTCATTTCTTTTTTGTCATTTCTTCTCAGTCTTAGTGTATACTAGTTAGACTGTACACTTACCTTGCCTGAAGTCTTGTTGTTTGTTTGTTAATATTGTATATATAATTGTACTTATATTTATGTAGTATGTAATATATAAATGTGGTGTTTGTCTGTATACTTAGTGTGTTTTTTATATTTATGTCCTTTTCAGCCCTGACAAGGTTCCAATGGAACGAAGCACGTTGGCTGAGGCTTTTTAATGATTGAAAAGAATAAAGGACTTAATTTTGGATATATTGGAAGCTCTTTGAATTTTGTTACTTGGTGCACCGTCCTTTTCTTTAAAAATTCTGGTATCTATTGAACAGTGGAGCACACATGTGGCAAGATCCGGACGCGTTTTGCACAAATCAAGGACTCATAAACTAACTTAGAAACTGAGGTGCCTAACCATGGTCAGCCACACTGTTGTCTTTAACAATTTACTGTTGGACCGTTTCTCACTCGTTTCTACTTGTTATATTTCCTGTATTAGATTGAGTATTTATTTTGTTAAGTTACAATGCCTAGATTTCAGGATGGGCATGAGGAGTTGGCTCTGGATTCATTCGGGCCGGTTGCTCAAAGAGTGTACCAAGCCAGGCGACTACTGTCACGACAAGTCTTAAGTTAGAACGGCTATGTAAGCAGGAACTAAGTAGATTGTGGGACAGAGTGAAATTAGAACAATAAATGAAATATGGTAAGATCCAGCGAGGACTGCGGATATTGATTTTTCCCACATTTGAAGACCTAAGGAACGACCTTTTGAAGGAATGGAAATGCAATTTGGAGGGGGCATCTGTTACAATGATGCAAATATTAGTCAGACACGGTACAGAGTAGGGAGAGAAATTACGAGCAGATATTGAGATTCTCGAAAAAGAGATCAGTGAAATGCCACAGAAAGACTGGATAGAGAAAAGTTATGCGGTCTTGAAGCAAGTGATGGAAAACCATCAATTGTACCTTAAGAACAAGAAACTAAGTAAATAAAGAGACATGATAAAGATTACAAAGACCTTTGCGAAGAAATTTGATGGGATACAGGGGGCACGGGATGTGAACAAAAAAAGAACAAGAGAGGAAAGTGAGGAAACTGGTTCCACCAGTAATATTTCTGTATCATCGCAGAGTAGCTCTGTCTCAAATATCACTGAACCAGATGTCCCTTTAGAAGAAGTGGCATCTTCCTTTCGAAAGGAATTGGCTAAGCTCAGAATCAGCAACCGGCTTCAGCAAAAAAGAGACCAAACAAAACAAGGCCGGTGGGGGAGGTCTAAAGGAAGATACAAAAGGAGTATCGGCAAACAAACTGAATGTGGGGGCAAATCCGAAGAAATAGCTACAACAAGTACATGTGACTCCGATGATACTATGATATGCCAAAATGTGAATACTGACCTAAATTGTTAACCTTTAAAATAAAATCCTAGATGTTGATGAAGTGAACATCCTGAGTAAAGGTCTTAAACGCAGGAGGGTGATTTTGCGAACACACATATTGATCTTTTGAGGTTTGTCAGGGTTCGGAAATGAAAGGACTACTTTTCCAACAGGCCACATGATCCAGGGGGAACCATTGGCAAGCAGGGTGCTGGGACACACACTATCGGTGAGGTACGCAATGTACACTGTCTATTGACCCTCAATGAGGATGAGGACCTAGATATCCCTACATTACTTAAATATCTGGACATCTCTCAAGACCCTAATGTGGACACTGGACTTCATTCTAAGTCCAAGGTCACACCTACTCATTCTTATCACCATAACATCGATATTTATCATCATAAGGTTGCAAAAGACCTCCTTGACCTAGAAATCCCCAAAAGGTTCACATCTAAAGCCACCTATAATATCACTGCGGCTGAAAGACGGGCGCTCAAAAGACGTAACAACAACCCTAATATTGTAATATGAGAAGCTGATAAGGGCAGAAATATCGTCGTCATGAATCCTGCAGATTACATGCAGGAAATAGCCAGACAACTTAACAACAAAGTACGCTATCTGGAAATGCTAATAATCCCATTCCAAATAGTATAATTATGATAAATGCCAAGTTGACTGAATGGAGGGAGACAGGTCTACTTACTGAAGATGAGTGCAAGTTCTTGTGGGTGAATAGCCGTCCTTTCCATGTATTTATGTGCTACCAAAGGTGAACAAGGAAGGACAGTTTCCACCAGGTAGACCAATATTTTTGGGGGTGGGATCCCTCACCAACAAACGGTCTCCATTTGTGGACTTAAAACTTCAGAAATATGTCCCCAACTTACCATCTTATGTTAGGGAAAGTAAAGACATCCAGACAAAATTTAGGGACTTGAATGGTCGGATGACCTAATGTTTGTTACCCTTAATGTAGAAAGTCTCTACACCTGTATTGATAAGGAATATGGGATTAGGGAAGTGCAATCATTTCTGGACAGAGAGGATGCAGGACTCTATGATTACAATGACATGATAGTCTCCATGATTGACATCATTCTTACTTATTCCTCTTTGACAATCGCTGGTTTCAACAAACACATGGTACTGTGATGGGATCCAAGTTTGCTCCGTCTTACGTCTGCCTTTTATGAGGTGGTTTTAGAAGGAGCATGCTTGGAGCAGAGGTGCCTCCCCCTAGACCAATAACATCGTGTACTGGGGGAGGTACATTGACAATGTGATCTGTCTCTGGTCTGGATCGGTCGTACAATTGGATCAATATTTGGCCTTCCTCCTTCCTCAATGCAAACACCAACAATGTTAAATTCACCATGACGCATCACAAGGAACATATCAACTTCCTAGATATTCAGTTCTACACAAAGTAGGATCAGATACACAGCACTCTCTTTAGAAAACAAACCTCATGCAATGCGGTACTACACGCGACAAGTGCACACCCCCGTTCTGTGAAAAATTACATCTCTTTTGGTGAAATGGTAAAAATCCGACGCAACTTTAGGGACGAGGAAAAATTCAGCACTCACATCAGGTACACTATAAGGAGATTCACTAAACGGGGGTATGAACAAGAGGTGTTGGATAGAGCGCAACTCATGATCATTAATGTAACGAGGAATTACACATTACAGGAGAAACCTATCAGGGAGGGTAACAACTCTAAAGCAAGGTTTATAACCCAAACACATCACATAGCGGTGCCATCTTCAATATTTTCCGCAAGCATTGGCACCTCTTGACAGACATTTCAGGCTTAAAAGAATTGATTGAAAACAGACCTTCGATCACCTATAGGAGGGTTAGGCCTCTGAAAAACATCCTATGCCCTAGCTATGTAACAACACCTAGAGCAACGCAGACCTGGTTAACTGGCTACGCTCCATTCAGGATACAGTACTGTTCATAAGGAAACTGAAGACACATTTGTTTGTTTAATTTGGTTTTTCTCTCTCTTTCCTTCTCAGTCTCTCTATTCCCATCTTACCTATGGCTACGCGCCGGGACACTCAAGAGTATCCGTGCGCGCTATAAATTATAATAACATAACATAACATAACTACAAGACTGAAGGTTTTTTTTACTTGCGTAATGTGTAATGTCTGTCCCTTGGGTAAAAATAAGACTCTAGACTTTACAATACCAGGGAGAAGTATGTGATTGGCCACTTTCCGAACGGCAACCCTACGCCTGTGGTCTATGTCTTAGGTTGCAGATGTGGAATTATTTATTTAGGCAGCACTATACGAAGCCTTAAAATAAGAATACAGGAACATGGACGTGCCATTAACACTAAGCATACTAGGTATCCGATAACCAACAACTATGTCAAGCGACATCCAGACGACTCCTCATTCTGGTTCCCTGCTATTGACCATGTCCCTGTGCCAATAAGAGGTTGCAATAGGGAATTATTATTACGGCTGAAGAAGTCAAGATGGATATGTCACTTGAGGGCGATTAGTTTGGGACATAACACTGACGGGGAAATGCACTACTTCCTCTAAATATATCAGGATGAAATTTCTTGTATGCTGAGCTCAGCATTACTAATGAATGTATAGGAATCCCATCGGATGTAATTTGAACTATTTGTGATTCACCTAATGGTGTCTGTGACTTATAGTTTACATATATACTCTCTTCTTTACAACGGTTCTTCTACCTCGCTCTTGGGGGATACCTTTTCCCCTTTCCTTCTCTAGCTAAGATACTATTAACACCCTTTTCTTTCAATTTCTCCCTCCCTGTTTTGAGCAAGCCACCACTTGGTTGCGAGTATTATACAGAGTATAAATGATAGTTTTCGCAACGGGCACTTGTGTGCTGGCTGTTTCTATAACTTTCAGTTAGATTGTAATATCGATTTATTAAGATCGACTCTGGTACATCTGATTTACATGGGGGATTTTTGATGGTTTCAGTGTACCGTTTGTTTGTAGACATTTATGTGTATTCAGCCATTATTTGTTTTTACTGTTATTAATTGCATTTCGCCTGAAGTGGCTAATTAGGTCTGGCCTGATTCTTACTTTATTTATTTTTTGTTTGAAACACTTAGGTGTATTTAATTTTTTTCCCTTATCGTTATGAGTTGTCTTTTATCCAACATGGCCAAATAAATCCGGCCTGAGCCTGCAGAGAATATACCAAAAGGTTCTGGATACGGGGCTTTGCGCTGTAGTATTGTGATGGCCGCTTACTTGAATTACATGAGGCGGTTTGGTATGTAGTTATCGATACGCTTCTTTGCAAATGAACCAACAATGGTGGTTTAGCCACACAGTGCATCCCCTCATTACTTTCAGTTACCGTTTGGCTAATCACATCTCCCGTGATTCTGTGGAATTTTCCTGTTGTGCTCTTTTGGATACCTTTATATTTCTAGTATTTTTACAGAGGTCATACTTGCAATTGAATTAGGGCTTAGTTGACAACTCCTATACTCGCGTGAGACACTACAATATGGCGCCCATTCGGGTATGTGTTACTTAGACAGGGCTTGGAACGCACACGTGACAGGAGCTGTGTATGATGGGACCAACACTAGCAGTAGCTATTAAAATCCCGAGACCGACATGGCACGCGTTTTGAGTTCTCTTAGGGGCAGATCGACAATAATGCAATGGGGGGACTTCTCCTTCTCTTATGCTTGGCATATATAGGTGATGCGGGCATGGGGACATTACGCCTTGTTTCTTTGTTACTTTTTTCTCTGTTTGGTAACTTTGATTTTTTTATGTATGGTTTAAAGGTATACTTGTAATTTTCTCTGTTGACTCAGGTACTGACACCATGCATGTATATGTTGCATGGTCTAGTTTATAATAGGGGTCTAAACAAGGTGGGTCATTCACATTTATTGTAGAAATTATGTACGATTCACTTTGATAATGCTCATGACTGCTCCCTGACTCGCCCAGTTCTCTTTTCTAGGACGGACGGCCATTTGACAGGTGGGTCGTCCGGTCGGTCTTGACTGGGGGTTATTCATGCCCCATTGCTTTTGAGGTAAGCGGATGGGCCTCTGCAGATCTCTGATGTCTATTTCCCTTTGAGCGACCTATCGTATTATTTACGCCAGGCCTCTGTTTCTTTTCTTTTTTTTTTTTTACTTCTATAGGATGGACGGCCGTTATATCACTTTGCCGTCATTTCCCTTGAAGGTAAGCGTGTGTGTGGTATTTTAGATTAAACGGAGATCTCGCATTCTAGTTTCACTGATGCTAAATGCTCAATGGTCCATTTTTTGTGTTTCACATACTTGGATTATGGGCCGAACTACACATAATAGTTATTTGGACTGCCTGAGGTTGAACTCGAGCCATAGCACTTTTCTAGTTCATAACTGAACATAGAGGTAGTATATTGGCTATAAATGCTCAAAGGATGGTGGCTTCACTCACAATCACGCTAATGTGTAAAACGCTATGTCATGCTGTATTGTTACCCCTCTTATCAGAAATATTTGTATACAGGTACGTGTACCAATAATCTGGGCCACTAGGATACCTTCTGACCTTTGAGATATATTTTCCTCGTTTAACTATAGAAATACCGTTTAAGAGGTGAGATTTGCCTTCCTCGTTACCTGTTTCCTTTTAAGGGGGCTTGACATGCGGTACCACCTGGACCTCGGTGAACTTGATTATACAGACAGTTCACTCTGCAAAGTTATAATAAATACTCCCATGGTTGTATTATGTAATGGGAGCCTCAGAAATAGTACTTGTTTAAATGGGTAAATTCACTGATATGCTGATCTGTTACTTTTTATCATTGAATATATAAAAATTCTTTACATATAGGTGCCACTAGAACCGCTTCTGACCTCTGATTAACAGAGAAAGATCTCCTTGTTCATTTGTATAAAAGACTGCTTAAGAGGTGAGACTTGCTTTCATGGGAATTCTCCTCCATTCGAGGGGGTGGTATGCATGGTCACCCTCTTGAGATTTGGTGAACTATAATATACAGGTCGCTTCGCCAGTGCTGCTTGCCGGTGTTGGGGGCAGAGACACAAACTACCGCATCCAGGAGCCTGTGGGGGCACCAGCTGACATCGCGTCCCTCCTCCTGTGATCCGGAACACCTGAAAAACCTCTCGCGCCTCCCGCTTTGCGGGAGACGCTTCGCCCGTGCTGCTTGCTGGTGTTGGGGGCAGAGACACAAACTACCGCATCCAGGAGCCAGTGGGGGCACCAGCTGACATCGCACCCTTCCCCCTGTGACCCGGAGCACCTGAAAAACCTCTTGCGCCTCCCGCTTTGCCGGTGCTGCTTGCCGGTGTTGGGGGCAGAGACACAAACTACCGCATCCAGGAGCCAGTGGGGGCACTAGCTGACATCGCACCACTCCCCCTGTGACCCAGAGCACCTGAAAAACCTCTTGCGCCTCCCGCTTCGTGGGAGACGTTTCGAATGGTGCTGCTTGCCGGTGTTGGGGGCAGAGACAGAAACGACCGCATCCAGGAGCCAGTGGGGGCACCAGCTGACATCGCACCCATCCCCCTGTTACCCGGAAGATAAAACCATGTCTCTTCTCCCGCGGCGCGGGACGCGCACGGGCGCCGGGCTAAGCCCGGGCAAAGGGCGGGCCGTCTATGGCCGTCCGAGGCCAACAGAGGCAGGGCTGGGCCACCCCTCCAACATTTGTCTTGGGGAAGAGAAAACAGCTATGCCGGGCGGACCATGAAGGTAAAGACGCTAAGATTCCCCGAAAATCTGAATCTATAATGTCTTATCTGACTTCTGCGGTGGGAGTACTGACCAAGGAAATAGCCCATACTGAGAAGGAACTTGGATTGAACTCCACCAACACTAACCCAGAATCAGATCCAGCACTTACCCCTGATCATACCCCGAGTATACCTTTGGAACCCACAATTGTAATTACAAACACCCTCTCCTCAGTGGCCCCGCTGATCGTTCCCCTAAGTCCTCTACCCTCACATACCCCTAAAAGGGTCACAACCCAATCAGCCCCCCACCTGGGTTTATGCGCAGACAAAGAACACATTTAAAGGGTTCCAAGAGGAGAAATGTACAGGGTAAGTATGTCCACCAAGTCACCAGCCAAAGGGACCATGTTTGTGACATTGTTGAAGACTTGTTTACATCAAGACTTGAACCCGCACTGGTGGCCATTGCAAAAGATATAGTGGACACTCTTAATGTATGTGTAGCGGATCTTCTGGTTAAATGTGAGAAAATCAATGCCTTTCTTAAACACCATTCAAACCATAACCAGAGGCTAGTCAATCCCCAACATGTAAATGTTAGCCAGCCTGGGGGCAAAATTGTAAATAATCTTAAAGAAGCTTCTAGGGAAGGTAACCAGGCGAACAGGGATGTTTTGGAGGGGCAAGGGACCGCCAGGAGTGGGTCACAGAGCACTAACCTTGTAGCCAGCGCGGCTCCTTGTAGGGCCATTTGCCTGGAGCTTCCCCCGGAGGCGGCCCCTTAAGTGGCTGTCTTCACAGGGATTCCTCCAGCAAGGGCCGGCCCAGGTGAAACAAGTAATGAAGTGATGGCACTGGCTAGGGAACATTGTGCAGAGTTTAGCAGTGGGGGCACAGATATTACAAGTACCATTATCATGGCAAGGATAGTGAGCTGGGTAGGGCGCCACCCAAAATGCATCCCAGGGAATTGCTTCGTGGTAAATTTTAACAACTATGAGAGCGCTCAAAGACTGTTTTGGGATGCCTCAGACCTGACAAATAATGGCATCAGACCTCTCCCCTTGGGATTTTGTTATCCCCCGGACAGGCCAATAGACCTTTTAATAAATCCTTGGCGATCCGTCGGGAGGGGGCGCCTCGTATTATTCCACGCCCACTTTACCATCAAGCCACCAATGTCGAACAACACAGGTCCATACGATAGTTGTCAGGTAGGGCAGATAGAGGTTCCCCAAGTCTATTAGGTGTTGTGCAGCAGGGCGGTTCTCCCCCAGCAGAGATAGGGCTCACTAATCATTTCTCTCCTTTGGCCTCCATGGAGACGAAGTCTGACTGCCTTGCAGTTTAGTCGAGGAGAGGCTGGAGTTAGGCTCCCAGAGGTCCTTATGTAAAATTCTCACCTGGAATGTGGCGGGAATTAGATCCAAAGCCACTGATCCTACTTGACAGAGGTTTATCAAGCAGTATGACATACTTGCCTTCCAAGAGACCTGGGACACCTCGTCCAGCTTTTTATTGGACGGGTATCTTAGCTTCTCTTCCCCTGCAGTTTCTGGATTAGTGGGAAGACCTAAAGGGGGTCTGCTTGTCCTTTTTTCATTGAACCTGGTAGGGGTTTTTAAGAAATTAGAATCTGCCCCAAGGAATTCTCTTATAACTGAATTGACCATTTCTAATTATCAGAAATTTGTATTTATTAACTTTTATAACTCTAGGGAGGGTTCTTCTCAAAATGAGCACTTGACCACCCCGAAGCAATTTTTGTCAGTCTGCAAACAAGATTGTTCTTTCATCCCAGAGGTGGTCCTCTTGGGAGATTTTAACATTCATACCTGTTTGGGGGATTTTTATAATGATAACTATGGAGGGTCGCCTGGAGAGGGGGTGCCCCACTTTGAGCATAGCAAGGAAGGAGAGGCCCTTCAGGGCCTTCTCTCTAACCTCAATCTACTTGAACCAGGCCTGGGTAATGGTGAGGCCAGAGCACCAACCTTTATAGGGAGAGGCGCAAACACCGTTATTGATTACATCTTTTTATCCCCTGGGGTTTTCGCTAAAACTTTGGCCTATAGTGTAGTGACTGCTATCTTTAGCGACCATAACCCGGTTTTGCTGGTAGTGGACTTTAGCACTTTTATGAAGGAGAAGGACCTAGGAGGTGGGGCGCCCAGGTATCTGTCAACCACAGATCAGGGGAGACAGATCAAATGGAATAAGGTCATCCCAGAGGTATTTTTTGAGACCCTTGCACTGAAAACTGAGGCCAATATGGCTGTCTGCTTGGACGATACTGCAGCAGGAGTTGAGGTTGTGGCTGCTTATGTAGAAGTCTGCAAGCAGATTTCCAAAGATCTAGAGGCTGGCGATACCGCACACTCAAGGAGGGCCTATAAATGGTTCGATAAAAAGTGTTCACTTGCCCATGGTGCTCTACTTAAAGCAGTAAAACACAGACCTAGGAATAGAGCTCTAGTGGCAGACCTCCGGAAGGAGTATAAACTTGCACTTGTAACACGCAAGCGTCAAATCAAGGAGGAGGCTTGGGAAAGTCTGCAATCCACTGACACGTTAAGGGATAGTAAGAAATTCTGGGCCGTCATTAATCAGCTGTTCTTCTCGGACCAGGATAATCTGGACATGGACTGTGTAATCCCTGACGAGAGCTGGCTTGAACATTTTAAAAGTATCTATGATATAGATCAAGGAGTTTTAGCTTCCTTTGATACTGCTATGGCTCGGTACGCTATGCCCATTAAGTTTCACATTGCTGAGGTGGAAAGGGCGATTAAGGACACAAGTAGACACAAGGCTCCAGGTCCAGACGGGGTCCCCGCAGATCTGTACATCCTGTACCCACAATTTTGGGCAAAAATTCTGACTAACGTATTTAATGAGGTGTCTACTGTGGGTTTTCCTTCTTCCTGGTCCTCTTCCGTCATAGTTCCTATTTTTAAGAAGGGGAACTGAGGGGACCCCGTTTGCTACAGGCCGATCTCTCTGTTGGACTCTGCGGTAAAAATCTTGGGCAGAGTCATTCTACAGAGACTGAGGGACTGGCTTGTGGGGAGTGGGGTCCTCTCTGATCTCCAGTATGGTTTTAGAGCACACAGGGGTACCATGGACCAATGTTTGAATTTACACTTCCTCATAAGCAAATACACAGTGGTGAAGGAGGGACTTTTATACTTGGGTTTCATGGACCTATCTTCTGCATTTGATTTAGTTAACTGTTCAAAGCTTTGGTTTATTTTGCGGGATATGGGTTTAGATGCTTCTTTAGTTAACTTTTTAAGTGATCTTCGTCAGAACCTGTCTGCATCCGTCAGAGTAACAAGGGAAGGCAGGTGCACTGGGCAATTTAGTTCAAGAAGGGGGGTCAGACAGGGCTGCATTCTGGCCCCTCTTCTATTCACTATTTACATCAATGCCCTCGAAAAATCATTGGACTTGGCCACACTGGATATTCCGTGTATAGGCGGGTCGGGTGTCCCGGTCCTCCTGTACGACGCAGTCCTGCTTTCACGCACGGGCATGGGCCTACAGAGGCTGTTGGACCACTTTGGTACTTTTATGGAAGCCCTGGACTTAAAAATTAACACCTCAAAATCCCATGTAATGGTGACCTGAGCACGGAAAAAGAATATGAAGGTTAAAACCTTCACGTGCAACGGCATAGAAATATCAAGGGTGCCGTTTTTCTGCTATCTGGGAGTCTTAATTGACGAGAAAGGGAACTGGGGCTCCCAGATGAAGCATAAGAGCAATGTGGCTTTAAGATCCACCACAGCTCTTCTGAACTTCTTTAGGAGATTGGGGGCAAGACCTATGGAGGCAATGCTAAAGATTTGTAAGTCTAAGTGTTTGGCAATTGCCTCCTATTGGTCGGATATCTGGGGTTACGTACCATCCCCCGGGATACAAATTGCAGAAAACAAGTTTCTTAGATCCCGTCGGCCAAGGATTCTATGATATTTGCTTTTATATTGCACAATATTTTTAAACAAACTTTTAATGTATTTTAGGTGTAGGTTTTATGAACTGAATTTTAATAACTAAACATGTATTTAATTTCTAATATACATTTGCAATGTGCGGAAGACGAAGTTTGTATTGCTTTTATGGTTTTGACTAACCGAAATAAAGAACTTTGACTGACTGAATGATACAGGTCGCTCTTCTCATGAGTAATATCAAAGACCCCCCACATTTTTTATGTTGTGGGAGCCTCGCATACATAGAACTTCACTCCACCTCCATGTTATGAATAGAAGGTACCCCTGATGGCACTCTTACCTTGGTATTAAACTCGTGGAAACATATGTTAGCATTGAACTTGTGACTCCCATTTCTCTAATGGAATATATGACATATTTGCTTTGTCTAGAACGAGACCTGAAAACGTTTGGGAAACCTGGTCTAGGACCTCTATTCTGGAACCTCAAGAGATCACTGAGGTGAGATGTTTGGTTGTTTGGGACTATTGTTGGTCTGCATCTGTAGGCCTATTGTATACATAGAGTTATTCTTTTCTTTTTTATTATCAATGGTTACTGATTAGTATTCGGATCTTGCAGAGCTTATAACTCTGGTTTCACTGGTTCACAGATGGTAAAGATTCTTTGTCTCCCGTTTTCCGTTCACCCTTTCAATCTAGTACTCTTTATCTTTTATCTTTTATCTCTTGTGACTATTTTGATGCACATCAATGCCCTATTTTTATGTGTTTTTGTATATATTTATAAGGAATCTAGTTTGTTGACTTCTGAATGTAACAAAGATCTACGACATGTTTTGACTTCGTGTATGTAATGTAGTCCTAAAGTTTGGTGTTTTTTATTGATATGTTCTGTTGCTCTCTTTTACATGACATCTAATTTGATGTGTGCGATATCTTAGAATCATTCTTTGTCATTTCTTTTCAGTCCTAGTGTATACTAGTCAGACTGAACACTTACCTTGCCTGAAGTCTTGTTGTTTGTTAGTTAATATTGTATATATAATTGTACTTATATTTATGTAGTAAGTATTATATATTTGTGGTGTTTGTCTGTATACTTAGTGTGTTTTGTATATTTATGCTCTTTTCAGCCCTGACGAAGTTCCAATGGAACGAGACGCGTTGACTGAGGCTTTTTAAAGATTGAAAAGAATAAAGGACTTAATTTTGGATAAATTGGAAGCTCTTTGAATTGTGTTACTTGGTGCACCGTCCTTATCTTCAAAAACTTTCTACTAGGATGGTTATGGCAATGTTGGATCAAATACAAACCATTTTAATGGCTAATGGAAGCATGTAGTAAGCCTAAGGACAAGGACAGGGTAGAAGACAGGGATACTCACTCTCACCCCCGCTGTCATCTTAACCACCAGTGGCTTTGATTAGGAGTTATGGCTATTTACTTGGAATCCAGTGCGGTGTACTGGTCTATAAATCAAAGGATTATTTCAATTACATCCTGCTCGTCTCAACGGAAGCTGATGCTTCAAACTCATCATTAAAAACTGTGCTCAGGATCTGGATACATCCTTAATAGAGAAAATACAGATGTTTACTTTGTAAACATTTATATATTGAGGCATCTCAGGAGACACTGCGCTTTGCTTCCAACACTCCTATCTGAAATACCTGGGAATTTGGCTGAACAATGACACATAGGAATCAGTCACTAATAATAAAATAAGGACTGGCAAGGTTAGTGTTATTTTCTGGACTCTTGGTCACTCAGGTGTTTATGCAACTGGAGTAGAACGGAAACTATTAAATGATGGTCAATCCAATGTTCAAGTATCTCCATGGCATGTTAGAGATCCAACTACTGAATACATAATGTAGATCATTTGATAAGTACATTTTGAAGTTTTTCAAAAAGAATGAAACTATATGCATCACTATGCAAACTGAGAAAGGAGGTGTAACCCTGGTGAACATTTTCTCATACCAAACATCACATCAGATTCAACTAGCTCGCTACTTCCAAAAGAATGTTTCACTACCACCCTTGAATGGCTAAATTTGAAGAAATCTCATAGTGAAACATACAGCCTTCACCTACACTGATAACAAATTGAAATCATACATTGTAAAGATATCTGACATGATCCTGCCAGTGCATTACTAAAAATTGAAAAAATGAAGCTGCTGAAATGGCTTGTTTTGCAGCTAGTAATAGGATCAAAATTGTAGTGAACACTGGATTCAAGCTCAAATGGAGCAAAGCTAGCATTTCAATACTGGGGGATTTGTGACCTCAAAACTCCCTCATCTCCTTTGCAGAATTACAATCAGAATTGGAATTAGAAAACATAGATTTTTCAACATTTCTTAATTTAAACCCACATATAAAGTGATTTTGCCGACATTTGGAACTATCAGTGGTTCTGGACATGTTTTATTAGGGTCAAATGGCTTCTAAATTGTGTTAACCATTCAGGCTGACTGGCTATAATTGGGGAACAAAGGACATGCATATGGAATACACGGTGTGTTGGAAAGGTAACCTTTGCCATTGTCCAAATCAGGTTTGTGGTGGGAGCTCATAGACCTTTCTGGATCCCTTAAGTGATACACAAACAATGGATTTGCCTCAATGACTCCTGCTGGCACCATCAAGATGACAACGTCGGCGTCCGTGTCCAAAAAAAACGCGCGACACGGACGCCGAGGAGAAACGGAATTGTTTGCCGGATGTAGGAGCAATATACCCATTGCGAATCGGAATATCCAGGGACACATATCACAGTGTTCCCCGGAGGTAGTTTACCCTTAATCGCTTACCGAGTCAGAACAACTATACCTCTGAAGGTTCTTTCTTTGAAGTTCCACTTCCATGAAAGGACTCCATATTTGCTCAGCGCACACTGCTGATCATATTAAGAATAGGAATCTTTTGGATACCATAATTTATAGACAGTTTGAAACTTGGAATCAAAGATCTACTTGCGCCTTTCATAGAGTGCCTTACCTTTGTGCTTTCGGCGTTTATAAATAATCTGCCCTGAGGAAGCCCGATCTGGGCAAAACGTGTTGGCTGTATTGATCTCAAGATACTTTATGAAGAATACAATAAAAATATCTGAAGAACATCAATGAAGGACTACTACTTGTTTGTGAACGCTAATGAATATCTCTCTTGAAAAAATTCTCTTGATGTACCGTACTTGATTGTTTGTTGCCTCTCTGTTCTTTCTCCTTTTGTATAATTGAGGTCTTTTGGCAGTGGTCCTAAGAGGTGGGCAACTTTGGAAAATAAGGTTTTGCTTTGACTTTTGTGTATATTGGGGGTAGTGCAACCTTTATCCTTAGTGTCTTTCTTTGTTTGTTTAGATTCTAATTGAGTATTAGCATTGATGCCTTCCGGTGTGAGAATTTCAATAGTCGGAGTCATTACTGGTATATCTTTGGTAATCCTGGCAAGCAGTGGACTTGCTCTGCCCACCTCAGCATTTTGTTTTTGGGTGTATAAATGGTAGTCTATTATAAGGAGTTCCGCATCTCTTATGTGTGCTTAGAGCAGTTTGTCTTTATGTGTGGTGCTTGTTAATGCCTCCCGTTCTAGTGTACTTAACTTACTCTCAACATCTGTGAGCTTTTCAACTAAAGCAGAGCGAGCCCCCATGCAAATGCTAATTGCTACTCCTTGTAATACAGATCTAAAAGCGTCCCATTCCACTTGACGTATACTAGCAGTGTTTGCATTTTCTGCTAAATAATTAATAATCGCTGTGGAGAGGGAGCTGTGAAACACTGAGTCTTCCAGTAACAGAGGCTGTAGTTTCCATGTCGGAAATGGCGTGGGGGTCATCCCTTATAATAAGGTAACTTCGAGAGAGTTATGATGCAAGAGGTTCTTACTTAGATATGCAGTGTCCGTCACACAGGCTACTAGATGTGAAGAACAAAAGATCCTACCTATGCATGTATGTAACCCATGTGGCTCTGAAAAAAAGGAGTATTCTTTGCTTGTAGGGTGTTTCATGTGCCATGCATCTCTCTTATGCCATCCGCCTGCCCATCCCTTAAGAGCCTATGCTTGTTTTCTGCAACCAATGCCTTGTAATGGAGGGTGTGACCTAATTAGCGATATATCAAGCACTGCGTTATAGTCACCCCGGATGACCCAGGGGTATTGATCCCGGCCTGCCAGTGCTGTAAAAAGTATGTCTAGAAATGAATCTTGCTCTGAATTTGGAGCGTACACACTCCCTATCTTTATGTGTTTCCCATCTAGCATACCATGTAGGAGCACATACCTGCTGTGCATATCTATTTTCTGTTCCAGTTGTGCAAAAGGGGTGCCACTTCCTACCCATATCGTTGCTCCTCTAGCAAATGTGGAGTAGGATGAAAAAATAACTACTCTCCACTTCCTTTGCAATTTAATGGTCTCTGCATGTGTGAGATGAGATTCCTGCAGAAAAACAATGTGCACTTTCCCATGGTTAAGTTTTGCGAGAATTCTATGTGTCTTATGTATTGAGCCCAATCCCTTCACATTCCAGGATGCGTATATATATTTACTAGGTTGTGTAATTTGTCCTTGTGTACTGGAGCAATATACTAGTCTGTGCCCTTCCTTGCTGACAGAATAAATAAGTATTTGCAACTGAGTCTGTAATAATGTACCATTCTAAAACTCCCAATACTAGGTTACCCCATAAAACGCTAGGGGACCAAACAATGACAAAAATTATAGCAAGAACTCTACGAAATCCACAACACAGTGAAGTCACCACTGGGGGAGTGGTAACTGCTATACATGTACTGTACTTCGCTTTGTGTGCAACAAGTGCAGTCAAAAAGCTCCAGCATCAGCCCTATCTGATTACACATATGGGGGACATTTACATTATCCAGTATCACATTTTAAGGAAAATCATATTCATCTGTTGCAGCAAAGACCTCTGTGGAGTGTCCACAGTGCTCAGCCTCAAAAGTAATTTGCAGCCTGCGGAGTAACCAAAGGAAGCAGCCCCAGGCTACTTTCAGAGTCCGAGTGGGAATCAGCGTCTTCGGAGAAGACCACAGTTTCAGCAATAGAGGTTGTAGCGTGGTCCATTAGCACTGCCACCGCAAGCAAGGCATCTTTTTGAGTCTCTGAGATCTGTTCCGTTGAAGAATTTTTCCCATGTCCAGGTCCAGCATTCTTTTTTAGGTCTGTTTTTGTTTTTCCAATTTTGTGCGGTTGAAATTGTTGTTTACAGCTTTCTTGTGACAAATTTCGTGATGAGTGCGGTGTTAATGTAATTTCTGCCCATTCCGTTGCTTCATCTAGGTTATCAAAAAATAAAGATTTCCGTCCATATATGACCTTAAATCGAGTTGGGTATAGCATGGCATACTTCAAATTATGGGTTGGAAGTGTCTTTTTCACATCTCAAAATGTATTTCTCGCTCTTTGGACCACCAGTGGGGAGTCCGGCTTTATGGAGATACGTTTATTCTCAAATTGCATCAGAGCATTTCTTCTGGCTGCCCGTAGGATTGTATCTTGGTCTTTATAATTCGGTATTCGCGCAATAATTGACCTGGGTGGCACACCAGGGGGTGGAGGTCTGGGCAGGACTCTATGTCGTCGTTCCACACTATATAGCTCAGTTAAGCCTACCGATGCAACATGGTCCCGGAGCCATTTTTCAACAAATTGAGTAGGATTGGATCCTTCGCTTCTTTCCGGAATGCCCAGAATTCGTACATTTTTTGTTGTTGGTTTTTTTGTCCTCATTTGCCTATACCCTCATTTAGGAAACACTGCCCACTTTGACGTCACCCCCAGGTGAATTCAGAAGACCTCTTTAGATCTCACCTCGAGACACGAAGTAGTAGATGGCGGAAGGAGCAACCGAGGCGGGAGGGTAGGTATATTAACTCCAGCGAGGTTACAATCAACCTGTTGGACCATATTTCTGTCTGGGAGACCGTTTACGATGAACCAAGGAGCGTATCGAGGCATAATCATAGGACCCGGGGGAAAAACAAAAAATCCCCGGTAATCCTATCTCCACTGTACCAGTAAGTCCCAGAATTTGAGTTTTTTTCCTGCTGCAGGACCTAGCCAGGTCAACTCTAGATGTTTCGTAAAGGGATGTCAACCAGCCAGAATGTGTGGGTGCGGTAGTTTCTACCCAGAATTTACAAATTTGTCTTCTTGCCAGTAAGATAGCGTAAAAGAGAAAAGATCTTGCATGTCCCGAGGTGTTTCCATCAATGCCAAACATGATTAGTGGGAGACTCATGCTCACAGAAGCGTTAAGAATAGAATCCAACGTCCGCTTCACTTCCTCCCAAAAATACCAGATGGGGGGCAATCTCTAAACATGTGGACATCAGATGCTCCCAACAAGCCACACTTGTTACATGTTTTCCCTGGCTGGAATTTTGATAATATTAGGGGGGAGAGATAGGCTCGGTGAGCTGTGAAGAGGTGGTTTCTCTTCAACCATGCTGGTTTCACTAATTTATGCAAAAGGGAGAATGACTCTATCCACAGCTGCTCACACTGGATATCTATCTCAGTTCTCCATAACTCATCAGCTAGTTTGAAATCCCCATCGACCTCCTCCAGCATTGCACAATACCATACTGAGACCTCTTTGCTACCTCCTGGCCTTGCTACCAATTTCTACTCAAGGTTACTATCCTTCCCCAAAGAAGCCCACTTTCTGAGCTGTACCTGCACCCAACTATTTAGCTGAATATATTTAAATCGGGATAAGCCGGGACCCACTCTCCCCCGTAGCTCTTCCCAGGACTGTAATGCACCCTCGGCTAGCAATTCTCCCCACTTCGTAATTCCAGAATCTTTCAAGGGTGTTGCCAAACTATCCTGCAGGCAAGGTGGAGTACCTGGCGATTCCCACAGTGGAGCAAGATTAACAAAATAGCTAATTCCGATTTGCTTTCTGATCGTAGCCCAGCTTTTCGCTAGTGACTGCAGAATTTTTAATTTGACTTTTTTGAAGAATTTTTGGTCTCCAAATTTAAACAGGAAACCCTCAGCTGGTTAGTTGGCCCCCTCTAGCATGGCCCAAAACATTTCACCTCCTGGGGTAATGGTTGTTTTTTTTCACAGCATTCTAGAATGAGAGAGCTGAAAGGCCCATGCATAGTATTGCAAATCCGGTAAGGCCAGCCCACCTTTTATCCTCCTCCGCCTAAGCTTTTTCCATTCCAGTCTGGTGGCTCTATATTTCCAGATAAAGGAATTGATCGCTCGTTGACACTTATCTATTTGTTTGGTATCAAAAGCCAGAGGGATGGATTTAAAGAGGAATGTGAATTTGGGCAAGAAGGACATCTTCACTAGATTTATCCTCCCGAAGATGGTTAAAGGGAGGTGCGCCCAGGCCTTGAGCTGCTTCTGAGTTGCTTTAAATACCCGATCAATATTATAATCGGGAATTTTCCCTACCTCCTGTATAATGCTGACCCCTAGATAGCGTAAATTTGTGGCGACCTTCAGCTGCGTGTTACTAATGTTCCAGGCCATCATTTCAGTTTTGTTTGCATTTATTTCGTATCCTGACACCTTGCCGAACTCTTCCGCTCTCTTGATGACAATTGGAAAGGCAAGGTCAGGATCGGCCGTTAATATAAGAATGTCTTCTGCATATAGGGCAACCCGCCTTTCCCACCCCGCAAATTTGAAGGAGGGAATACTAGCTTCTTCCCTTAGAACCTGAGAAAAGGGTTCAATATATAAATTGAAGAGGAGGGGGGAGAGCGGGCAGCCTTGCCTTGTACCCCTTGTGATGTTAAAAGCCTCAGTCAGTGAACTGTTGACCAATAATCTGTCAGTTGGTGCCCTATATAGGAGTTCTATCACTTGACAGAATCGATAGCCTAAGTTCCATTTTTTCATTACAGCGGCCAGATAGGCCCAGTTCACTCTATCAAAAGCTTTAGTCCATTCAGGGTAAGAGCAGCCAGAGGGATAGAGAAGGCAGATGCAATATCAATGGCCCCAACTAAGTCATATGTAAAGTCCGCTAATTGGCGTCCCTTTACAAAGCCCTTTTGATCTTGGTGTATAATAGAATCTGCTACATTCCCCAACCATTTAGATAAGATGGCAGTAAAGATTTTATAATCATTATTAAGTAATGAGATCGGACGGTAGGATCCACACTCAGTTGGATCTTTCCCTGGTTTAAGGATCAACACCACCGTCGCCTCGTTCCAAGAATTTGGGGGGTTCTCACCATTCAAGAGAATACTATTAAAAAGTTTGGTCAAAGTTGGAATAATGGCCTCACTGAGAGAGCGATAGAGCTCCCCTGGTAGCCCGTCTGGGCCGGCTGCCTTCCCTTGTTTACATTGGGCAATAGCCTTCCTTACTTCTTCCTCTGAGATTTCTCTCTCTAAACCCAGGCTTTCATCATTAGAGAGTCTGGGCAAGGAAACCCTTTCAAGCCAGATGTTTTTTTTCTACAGGATCCTCCCTAATATCTTCCTTGTAAATGTTCTGAAAAAATTTCAGAAAAGCAGTTCCGATATCTGAGCTCGACAAGCGGGGGAGTGACTCACCTTCAACCCTAATCTCTCTGATGTGTTTTTGCGCTTGGTCGGATCTTGTTTTCCAGGCAAGTATCTTACCCGCTGCTTCCCCAAATTCGAAGTGCGAAATTTTAACTCGCCTCCCACCTCTGGTGACCTTATCTTGAAGAATACTTTCAAGTTGGGTTTTAAGAGAAACCAGTTTTTCCTGACCTACTCTAGAACCCATTTGCGGCCCTAGATTACGCTCTATGGTAATCATTTCTGCCTCTAGGCCCCTGATAGTATCCCTAAATACACGTCTTCTATAGGAGGCTCTGCTGGTGATGCAACCTCTCCAGAAGGTTTCAGGGCATCCCAGACTGTGGAGATATTTGCGGAATTTAAGTTGATCTCGAGGAAGTATTTGGTCTCAGACTGAAAGAAATGTATTTCGTGCCTCCACTAACAGAATTGTGCGGTCAAAGGACGATGAATTGTGTCAATGTTGTTGGGTAGGACTTATACTAAAGGATATTGCCGAAAAGTGGGAGGCAGGTATTCTATGTCTTTGACCTCTTCTGTTAGCTTGTAGCTAAACAATGCATAGTCTATTCTAGACTTATGCTTGTAGTTTAGGTCTGAAGGAAACCCCCAGTCGCTCACCCTCCCTTTCTCTCCATAAATCTGCTAAGCCAAGCTGCGCCATAATTAGCAAAAGCGATTGTCTAGATTTTACTGGAACACAGGCTCTGGAGTTGGGTGATTTATCAAGTTTGGGGTTTAATACGATATTAAAATCTTCCATCCAAATTACCGGGTCTTGAAAATCAAACAAGTGGCAGCAAATTGTATCTAAATAAGAGGGGTCATCTTGGTTTAGGCCGGAATTTCCCACCAGGGACAACAATGACCCCCCACCCGGGAGACCCTTAGTTAACGCCATCTCCCATTATGATCCTGCCTGGATTCAAGAATTTGAGCCTTGGCTTGTTTTTTAAACAGCACCGCTACCCCTCTGATGTTTGAAGATTGATCTGTACATGCAAAAGTGTCAACCCACCTCTGATTTTTTAAGAGAGTTGTGATCTTGGCTTTGAGAAGATGACTTTCTTGTATGGCAATGACCTGCGCTGGAGCATCTCTAAGATATTGCAGTATTCTATGTCTTCTTCCCCTCATGCGCAGACCATTGACATTCCAGGATAAGAACTGGAGCGACATCACAGGATCCTACCTTCCATCACAACCATCACCTCCAACCACTAAAAAAAACAGTTATTAAAAAGGCCTTGATACCTAGCCAGTGAGGGCTTCTGAATTCCATAACAAAAAAGATTGAATAATATCGCAAAGAATTGAACGGTACAAAAAGGGTACCAACAATTGAGGATTTTTTTAAGCTTTCACCCCCACCACCCCCTGTGTCCCTACCCCCCTCACCCCCTTTGGGAAACCCATCCCTAGTTACCCTGGTCTGGTGTATGACCAGTGTTTGCGCCCTCTGGCTGTCTCTCTCTCTCTCTCTACTCTGCCCCCTGATACGATGTAATGGTGCTGAGTATGGTACTAAGGAAGTATATATGGTAAAATACACGTGGAACTGTGTCTTGACCACTTCCTAACTTCTTTTCCAATTTCCCCATTTTTTTAAATTTTTTAAATCTTTTTAAAATTTTTCCCCCTTTTTGTGTTCATTCGGTCACCTGATTTCCCTTTCCCTTTTCCTTTAACTCAGTATATTCCCACAGAGTACCTTCAATTCGTACTTCCTTGCTCCTGAAACATCCCTTAAGGACTCCAACAGCTCATCAGCCTCAAAAGGGGATCTAATATTATGCATTGTGTTATTGTACATAATCCGCAAAAAGGCCGGGAATCGCATTTGTGCGGTAGCACCGAGTGATCTGAATTTCACCATCCTTTGGCCTAACTCCCATTGTCTATCTAGTGTCGTTTTGGATAAGTCTGAACGAACTTCAAATGGAAAGTCTGGACCTTTTAGTGTTTTCTCTTTTAATGCCAAGTTCAATATCTTTTCTTTTAATGTACAAGAATGGAGATTTACTAACATTTTTCTGGGTTTTACTCTGCCAGGATTTAAGCGGAAAGGGTCTCTGTGTACTTTCTGGATGTCTTTTTCCAGAACGTCTAATGGTTCCTTGAGATTTAATGATTCCTTTAATAGTTTTACCACAAAAGATTTTAGATCACTCCCTTCCTTTCCTTCTGGGACCTTTAATAAACGGAGGTAATTCCTCCGAGAGTTGTTCTCTAAACTCTCCATGTTTCCCCGCATGGCATCTCCCTCTCTTCTTAGGGCTTGGATTTTTTCTTCTGCTGACCCCAAATTCACTTTGAGCTCCTCCACCGAACCCTCCAGAGATTCCGTTCTATCATTAACTAGATCGACCTTTTTCTCAAGGATCTCGCAGGATGCCCTTATCTCTGATTGATTCTCAGCTGAAATCTGAAAACCGAGTTTTATGTCAGCCTGCATGGATATCAGAAGGTCTTCTAACGAGGACCTAGTAAATCCCCCTGCCCCATCTGAACCGCAGCCTTCATTTCGGCCGAGCGCTGAAGAAGAAAGGGGAGCAGCCTCCACGACACGAGACACTACCTCTTCAGGGTGACCAACAGTGTCTACGTCGCTGGGCTCCCTGCTAGGTGTAGCTAATAGGTCCAAAGCTTCCATCTGACCTGTAGGGTCAACTGATTTTAGTGTAGAGTAGAGAGCCGAAGGGAACCTATTAGAGGGGGAGGAGGCCTGGTGACACGTCGAGTCAATAGCGTGGATATTCATGACTTGGGGGAGAACCTTGAAAAAGGAGCGCAAAGAAGGTTTGATGCGTGTAGTACTATACTTCTCCGCTGCTTTATGCTCTCTGAGCCTTTATTTGCTCCTTCTTTCTGGCCCCTTTTGTGACTGCGCCCTTTACTGCCCTTTTAACTTGTGGCTCCTGGGTAGAACAAGCTACTTCTTGTGGGCATGTACCTGAAATATCTGCCATTCCACCCTCTAGGTAATTCTCACAACAGACCGTATGTATATTGCTGGCGGTTCCTCTAAGACCCGCTTCCTGTGCTTGCTTAGGTACCTGGGGGATTCGTGTACCTTTGTCCCGTCTAGATTTTTTTCTCCCTAGCTTCTTATTCTGGGAGCTCTTTAATGCGGGAGAATCCCTCTCTTCCCCTTCTTCCAGCAGAGCCGATTTCTTCTGCCTGGACTCGAGCTGCTCCACCTTACCCACACTCTTACCTTCCTCACTACGACCCCAGGGGCTCTCCGATGCCTGTTTCTGTACTCTGGCTAAGATAGTCGGGCATCCCTCCGTTGGTGAAAAATAAGGGCTGATTTTATCTTTAAGGTCCTCCACGCCTACACTGGAGCTTGTTCCAACGCCACTCACGGTGCCTCGGAGGAGACCGCGAGCCGCCGCTCTGCGGCCGCGCCTCAACTCCACGGCGGCTTCCGACCAGCGCGGCGGGAGGGAGGGGCACAAAACACGATTTGCTTCCCTGAAGCACATCCGCGATGATCCGCGTTAGGAGACACAGGTAAAACTTAGGCAGATAAATGTTTAGTTAATGCGATCCGAGTTCGGTATTCAGTACCATCCCCATAGCACCGCTAAAAAAAGGCTTATTCGTGTCATGGACAGGAGCGAGAGAAAGGGCAGCCTCTGAGGACGCGCGCTACCGCCTCAGCCTGTGGGCGCCATGTTTCCCCTCGTTGTTCACCGAGGGAGCCTCGTCGTTCACCAGAAGAATTCGTACATTGTTGAGGCAGGTTCTTCAATTAGCATCATCCACCCTTTCCTGTAACCCCTTCAATTGTCGCTGCTCTAACTGGGAGGAGGTGGCTGTTTGTTGTGGTATCAGGTTGTCTAGTATTATTTTATTAGTTTTCATTTTTTCCACCAATTTTGCATGGTCTGACTTAAATAGGGTGAAACTAGTAGACAGTGTGCCTATTTGTGCTTCTGTGGCTGCGCGGGAGTCTTGTATTTCTTTGAGAATCGGGTCTAACTTGTCGCCGGGCCTCCAGGTTCCATAGGTGGTACCACATCATGATCGGAACTTTGGGGTGGGTTACTTTGTGTTGCATTGTCTGTTTCCCCTGAAATAGGGGGATCCAGCTGCTTAGCTTTAGCCTGTCCCATTGTCGACTTGATCAGGCATGTCTCATAAGCCCTGGGGTACTGATTACATCGCTCACCCTCTTTAATGATCTTGTAGTAGTGCGTAATCGTGTTGCTTCCATCTGTCAGTGTAGCTTCCCACGGCGCCCATGTCCAAGGCAATGCACAGAAGGGGCGTTATTGCGATTCAGATCAATATTTTCTTTCACAAATTCTCCCTGTAGCAGGTTGACATAGTCTATCAGCATTGGCATTCAATTAGCGTGACTATTTGATTACAGCATGAAGTATCGCCACAACACACTCACGCTACTTCAGCACCGCAGTCTCATGTTTCATTGCTGTGCCACCTTGAATGGTCGCTCCTTCCGTAGTGACGCTGTGTGTTGTAAACCTTATCTGTCACACCGTTGTGTTCCGTATCTGCACCTAATTCAGGGTCCTTATTTAGTTGCCCACAGTCTCAGGCAGTGTATCTAGCGTCTCTTTTGTGCTGCAAATCCGTGACAAACAGGTTGTATCAATAGGCGTTTATAGACTTCAAATGTTTTAGGCATCTCCATACCACTAGGCTTTCATTGAAACTTGTGTTTGCGCACCAGCGAGCATCGTCTTGTCGTACTTTCTCCAATTCAGCACCGGTCACCCGACTATTTCAGTTGCTTTACAAATGTGAATTTCCACTCCCCACAAACTCTACTCCGGGACACATAATACTGTGAGTACAGTCTTAGGCTTTATATGGAGTGATGCTTATGTCATGCACACCTTTGCCATTCAGTGTGGATCAATTTGAAAAGCGTGTTTTGCGCAATCCCCACTCGCAATCAGGGGCCTCATTTATGAGGCCTTGCGTCAGTTTTGCGCTTCCGATGCGTCACTTTTTGTGACGCATCGGCGGCGTAAAACATGCCTCCTGTTGCGCACTACTTACAAAGTGACGCATCTAAGCAGATGCGTCACTTTGTAAACCCCTGCGCTACATTATACCTGCGTCAGGTATAATATATGCAGAGGGGGCGTCCCCCCGCAAAAAGCCTTGTAATAGTGACGCAGTGAAATCTATGAGATTTCACTGCGTCACTTTTAGGACGCTGTTGCGTCAAAATCTTGCGCCTGCCTCACAGCAGGCGTAAGACTGACGCAAGCCCTTTCACATGGGGCTTTCCCTATGTGAAAGGACACATTGCTGGAGTTGCGTCACTTTTGTGACACACTCCAGCAATGCGTGACTTTTGCGCTTACAGATACGTCAGAAATACTGACGTATCTGTAACTCCTTGCGACATGATGCGTCATACTGTAAATATGACGCATCAATCATGTCGCAAGGAGTGCGCACTGAGAAGTGACGCATAGCTGCTTTCACGCAGCAATGCGTCATTTCTCATAAATGAGGCCCCAGGGCGACATTTATGAGAAATGACGCATTGCTGCGTGAAAGCAGCGATGCGTCACTTCTCAGTGCGCACTCCTTGCGGCATGATTGATGCATCATATTTACAGTATGACACATCATGTCGCAAGGAGTTACAGATACGTCAGTATTTCTGACGTATCTGTAAGCGCAAAAGTCACGCATTGCTGGAGTGTGTCACAAAAGTGACGCAACTCCAGCAATGTGTCCTTTCACATAGGGAAAGCCCCATGTGAAAGGGCTTGCGTCAGTCTTACGCCTGCTGTGAGGCAGGCGCAAGATTTTGACGCAACAGCGTCCTAAAAGTGACACAGTGAAATCTCATAGATTTCACTGCGTCACTATTACAAGGCTTTTTGCGGGGGGACGCCCCCTCTGCATACATTATACCTGACGCAGGTATAATGTAGCGCAGGGGTTTACAAAGTGACGCATCTGCTTAGATGCGTCACTTTGTAAGTAGTGCGCAACAGGAGGCATGTTTTACGCCGCCGATGCGTCACAAAAAGTGACGCATCGGAAGCGCAAAACTGACGCAAGGCCTCATAAATGAGGCCCCAGGATTATAGCATGTTGTCGGGCCAGTCGTCTCTCACAGTTATACTATGCAGTTGAATCGCTCACTCGCCTGAATGTTTAATATAGGACGTTGTCCGTAGCGGAGTCTTCTACGTTTGTTGAAGCGGCTACAGCAGACCTCACTTACTCTGGTACTACGAGCGCCACAATCACCCAGCACAAAAGAGGCTGGCGATTGCTTGTTTGGGCGTAGTTCAGTGCCTCCGTGCGGTTCCATCCGCCATTTTGTATTGCACCTTCAGTCGCTTTGCCTCCGCCGCTTGGCATTTCCCGTGTCCAGAATGTTGTTGGGAGTTCAGGGACCACTACACAGTTTTCGGGGATTTGATGATCTACTTTATTATCTCTGTCTTGACATACAGTATTTTCCAGGGCCTTACACGAAGCTCTCCTAACACACGTCCGCCATGCTTGCCGGTTAGTCATGCCCCCACATTTTTGCTAATGTTTGCTTGGACTGGCATGATAGCGCATGTATCAAGACATATAAACATGCATTCTGACAATCTTAGGATGGAATTCCTGTTAAAGGAATTCCATACCAATGTGGGTGCCATCCATCATGATGTATACCTGTGCAGGCGTCTTAATAACGGTTGCACACTTCTCGGATGTGAAGTGTTGCCATTTTTTTTTTTTTATTTGCTATGTCAAGATGGTGGGCATCAATTTTGGTTACGTTAAACAAACAAAGAGGACAATATGGGCGAAATAAAACTATTTTTTCGGTAAGGAGAAGCCCAGCAGCAAACTTATGCCAGCAGACCCTCAAAAAAACTGAAAATGAAATAAAAAGCAGCTGCAAGAATGCAAACAAAGTCAGCAATGTAGGACTACAGCCCAACAAATCTCAATTAAGGAAGACGGAAATGCTCTTGTTCAAGCACACACATATAGCATGGAAGAAAGCCCTCAAATCAAGAGGGGACAACTTAGATAGACAAGACAGCGACTCAATTATCAGCAAGGGACTTTGTCCCATTTTAGCAAGGCCAAAGTGTTGATTTACATATCGCTGGGTCTAATCCGAGTTTGCATGTAGGCCAAAAAACAATGGGTTAAAACGCTAACTGAGTGATAGACAAATGGCAAGCATTCCTCCCATTCTTTTTGCATGTTTGATGTATGTGGCTAGGATTATTCCCAGACGTGGGCTCCTCGCGCACTGTGATACTGGAACTAAGCTAGACCCGACTGAAAAGCCTCAATCTGTCTTGGGTTGCTTGTGTTTCAGTTAAGGGAAGACCTGGCTTGGCAATTTGGACTGGACAGTTCTTATTGGAGCAGGACTAAGCTTGATTTAAATATGTCTGTGTCCAATTGGAGGTTGCAGGGAGGACAAAAGAAGGATGGTCTGGAATGCTACCCCAAGCAAATGCAAGTGGTTAGACAAATTGCAAGCCTTTCTCCTGTCACCTTTTGCTTGTTTTGTATAAACCCGAAGTCGTGGGTCTTTTGACCGACTGTGGAGCCCCAATCAGGTCAAAACTTGTCTAATGTTGCTTGTATTCTGGTTCAGAGAGCACCTGGTTTGGTATTTCAAGCCTGACTGATCCTGCTGGAGCAGGTCCAAAACTGGTTTCAATTTGGCTGGGTCTAATCCGAGGTGGCACGGTGGAAAAAAGAACAATGGGTTAGAATGCTACCTCAATCAGCTGTCAGTGGTTAGATAAATTGCAAGCATTCCTCCAATCATTTAATGTGTGTTTGATGTAAGTCCAGCACCGCTCATGGTCATTGACAGGTACTGCAACACCCTCCGCTAGAAAATAATGGAGGCTGGCACTTAAACTAAAACCTCACATAGGAAATAATGTTCAAAAACATTCAAATGATATATACTATTATTGCAGTCATACTGGACGGAAGAGGGAACTTTCATACATGTTGGTGTGAGCAGTGGTAAGCTCCACAGACGCTTTAATCTGGGTGTTTAAATTTAGAAGTTTCTGTTGATAATAATTCAGGATGAGAGGCAGAAAAGATTCCCCGTCTGGCCCGTTATTTAATTAGATGTGTGAAGATTGTGATTGAGAAATTGATTGAATGGGACGGCAGCGCAGTGACTTTTTCAACGTACCGCGATGATTGGTAGATCGGACACCAGAAACCGCGCTGAGGCCGGAAAGGAACAGAAAACGGACTTGGTAGCGATGCGGAGATTTGGATTGGAGTAAGAATAGTGGACTTGTTAGGGAGCATCAGAGGATGTATGCGGAACTAATTCAACGTAAATAAACTGTAGTATAGCGCGCAATCAGTGATTTTTTAAAACCTTTTTTCTACTGTTCACAAACCTGATTGGTTGCAGTTATATTGAACGGAAGAGGGAACTTGCAGAAAGAACTGGTAACGCGGACTAGCAACGCGGAGACCGGAAGGGAAAGGAATGCGACCTTAGTAGAAATACCGTGATCTGATTGGATACGGCGAAGCAGACCTGAGAGGGAGCTATGGATGATGTATGTTAATGAGCATTGTAATTGGTGGATTTAGAATGAATACATCTGATTGGCTGGTGTAAGGCTTGAAAAAGGGAACAGTGAGAAGACACCACGACACGACAGTATTCGCACAAGAACCACACTCCACGCTGTTACTTGAAGCATAAAAGGCCATTTTATTAGTACAAGGTTGCAATCCTTTAAACTTTATTACATAGTACATAAATGCAATAAATATACTTTCCCCATCTCATTCTGACTCATTCTCCATTCCTCCTTCTCAAAACCATCTCACCTGTTCAAACCTTCCCCATTCACTCGGTGACCTCCTTCCTCTTCCCATTCTCACCTTCACTTGCCCTCCGTGCATCCTCTGTTGAATTTCCTTCATTGCCTCCCGCGCCCCGCTATCAGTCACCCGTGTACCGTTCTCCCCCCCAAGGGGTGGATCCGCCCGTATGTGACTCACCACCTCTCCAAAGTACCGCAACGCCTCTGCTCTGCAACCTGCCCTAAACTGGCATGCTCAGTCCCAAAAAACACCCCAAGTCCATAGCTTAAGACCTGTATGGTGGGTGGGTGGACAAAGTTTTTCATGACCCCCCGGTGGTGCTCAGGAGTTGAGAAGAGGCTGTTTTCTCCTCTTCCAACTCCTTATACTTTTCCTAAATCCCACCGCTTGCCCTTCTAATCCCCACCCTCCACCTTGTCCTTCCGGTCTTGCGCAAATTCCCCAGGGGAAGACTGGTCTGCGACCTCTACTTCCCCTGGGGGCTGCATAGTTATCGGACCAGCTGTTCGTGGTTACAAACGCGTGGCAGAATAAATGCAGGTATTTGACGGGGATGGTTGTGAAGTGTATCTTGGAATGGTAGGAGGGTGGCGGTTTTATCGTCATTTATTTAATCAAAGCACAGATTCCTTAGAATCACGGAAGTTATTTGCTTGTATTTTGAGGAGAATAAAGCAGTATAAGATTGGCTCTTTTTCCTCTTTCTCTTTTATGCACTATTAGATTGTGGAATGCAAGAGCAAGATGTGAATTGTAAAGGAAGAATCAGCATTGAAGATTTTTGAAGACTGTTATTTTGCTGATTAGTATAAGGTATGTACCAGATGGCATAATTTTTGGTGAGTTAACATGAGTGGAGAAAAAGAATTGACCATAATACAAACTTTTGATTCATAGTTTTAACAGAAGAGGTACATATATTGAAAAAATCATTGTAGGGGCCACGCTGAACTGAAAATAGGTGGAAGAAGAGAAATTAGAAGTACAGAATAATAAACGGAATTACACAATAACATTGGTGGGTGTTTGTTTACAATAAAAAGGTAATTAAGTAGGAGAGGAATAAGGAACGGATAGTTATTGGTTCACATTTGCTTTGTAGAAAATTGACATTTGGAGGAGCAAAGAACAGCCAGAATAAGGGATCTCGTAGTGTCAAAAAAATAAAAGAGAACAGATCTGAAATCTAGGTATGTCCCATCGTATACAAAATGTGAATGATTTCTGGAGTATGGTCAAAGGAGTTATTAAGAATAAGGCTTCACACTTTCTGGAAACAATACAATTATTTGGAGGATATCGTTTGAGGTAACCACTAGGTATTAACATAATTGTATTTAATGATATAAACAATATGTCAATTTGTGAAGGAGGACAATCTTGATGTGGAATTAAATGATTGTTATCATCCTGGGCTTCCCAAATGTAGAATGGATATAGGAAGGTAATTGTACAATAATGTATTTTAATAGTTTCTTATATATGTTAAACTGAAAGTGGTTTGTGTTGACAAGAGTAATGTTGATTTGTACATGTATATTTTTCTTTTTGCAGCCCTGATAACGTCCAGCAAAGGGACGAAACGCATTGGCTGTCAAGACCTTGGTTTTGTAGCTGTCAAGATCTTTGTATAATGAATGGCTATCGAGATTGTTGTTTAACAGCTGTCAAGATCAGTGTATCATAAATATTAATATGAATTGGTGAATAGATTGGGATCAATTGTCTAAATTATTGGACAGGGTAGATGAATACATGTGTTTGAAGCATATCAGAATAATAGTGAAAGAAATGGACTTCATATTCATAAAATGGCCTGTAGATTGTTCTTGGGACTTATGTAATTGAAACATGTACATAGTGTAAAGATATCAAGACGCCCCTTTCCTTCTTTATATCATGATATAGTGGCCTATAGCGGTGGACCGCGGAGAGTTGAGCGTCAACACCATAAAGATTGGTATACTTAAGGTTGTGACTTATGCACACGTGCAGGGCCCTCATCGTGGTTGTTGTATTAGGACATAGATATATAGAATTATTTTATGTTAAAACATTTTTCAATACAAGTTATACATACATGGTAAAATGGTTTAATGACCTTTTTAACTAAAAAATAAATGCAACTATATGTTTGATTAAAAAAACAGCTTTTAGGTAGAGAGCAGCACCCTATATTTTGTCAGTTTTCTAGCTTGGAATGGGTGATGCTATTATAAACTCATGCTTGAAAAAAACTCCTGCTAGAAAATTACACATTAGGGGAGTCATTTTAGAATAATGGTAGTATTGTAGCGAGCTCCATATGAAGGAGCTACTCTCCACCTAAAACTTGGAAACCACCCAGTGTTCTCTACTTCTTGTTTTTTGCATACATTTTGTGGCACTCTAAGCCAGAATCAGTAGTGCTTTGATTTACCTGGTTGCTCTCTTGTGTGTGGAAAAAATATTTTCTCTTTGATCTATAATAATAGCAAATCTATTCCATGTTGCCTTGGATGACCAATTCAAAGCTATAATATGCTGCTGGGGGGGAGGGGTAAAAGGCTTTTATCAATTTTCAGCTCAGTGTGGAAGGCGCTAGCTAATCCTATTCTATAGACTTTGCTGTAAAATTGACAAAGGACTTTATTACTTTTGTAGCTCAGACTGAATGGCACTGTGCTAATATCTGCTTAAAATATCTGCTAGAAAAACAGAAATGTACAGTTTTAAAAATGTTGAGGTGTTGTTACACATAACTGTATTTAACTATAACTCACTCTTCCACCATGTACAGTTTCTCATCATTAGTATCATTATTAATGTTGCAGTGATATTAACAATTATGTCAAAGAAGATGTCATTATCGGGGGGCGTGGCTTAGCGGGCGATCATGGCGGACGTGGCTTCCTAAGAGCTCCCGCCGGCCCGACGATTATCCTTGATTTATCCTGGCCCCTGGACCCGAAGAGTGTACCGCGTCCGGGGTGATCGTGGCGGACGACACTGGGAGCCGTCCGGTGCCAGAGACAACGCGCCGAGACCATCTGCGGCTGAGAGACGAGTGAGTGCTGCGGGCGGCCTAGTACCCGTCGGACAAGCCTGGGCCTCAGTTTTGGCGTGCCCGGCCCGGAGGACTCGACCCGGAGCCGACGCTGCCGCTCCTTGGCCGCGTTCCGGGGCTGCCTGCTGCCAGCGGCCCGTTGCGGAGTGCCCTGCCTATCTTCGCCTTGCCAGCGGTGGGGGCCCAGGCCGGTGGGGGGCCTCAGGGGAGCTGCGGCCTACCTGGCCTTGCCGGAGCCGGGGCCTCGAGTTTGGCGGCCCCCGCCCGAGGTCATCCACGCTGATTCTCGGACCCTCCGCTGCCACTGTCTACGGCACCCTCCACCTTCAGGGGGCGCGGCGCCCTCCATTGCTGACGGGCGCGACGCCCTCCGCTGTGGCTGACGGTGGCGCTCTGCTGCCGGCGGGTGCTGCATCCTCCACTCTCGCGGACCGCGGTGGACCAGACGGAGGCGGCCCGTGCCCGAGCTGCGTCAGGAGTGCCGCAGTGGGACTCATCTACTGTGAGTGTGGCCCCCCCTCCCCTTACATCGTGCTGCAGGGGCTGTTGAGTGACGCTGTGCCCGGGGAGGTCACTGTGGACATTGGACTGCCTGACCATTGTTGGGGCTCGCTGGGTGCACTGGAGCAGAGCGGAGGAGGCGGATATTTTGGGAAGGGTGCCCCGCGTGGAGTTTGCACACACTGGGATCTGGCGGGGCGGCGCTGTCTGCGTGCCCGCCTGTGATCGGCGGCCTAGCGTCGAGTGGATACCGAGTGGCCTGCTCCGGACGCCCCGGCTGGGGCCTGGGTGAGGACCTTTCGCGTGGTACGGCCCCCTGTGGGTGCGTGCTACTGACCTGTTATTTCTCCTGCCGCCATGACTAGGGGCACGGCCGCCACGAAGTCTGGACCCATTGACAAATTCACCGGCCCTGGTGGAGGTGCTGGAGCGGCTGGTGGGGGCCAGAATGCTGGACCAGACAACGCGGCATTGTTGACGGCCATTACCCAGTCCCGCGACATGCTGGATGCAAAGATTGGTGCGGTGGGTGCCGATGTGATGCTGCTGCGCCAGGACCTTCGCAATGCGGTCGCCCGCATTACTGAAGCGGAGACCAGGGTCACGGCGGTGGAGGGAGATGTTGGCGCCCTCAAGAAGAAGATTGCCAACATGGAACAGACTCAGCGGGGCCTGGCGCTCCGGGTGGAGGATGCCGAAGGGCGGGCGCGACGAAATAACCTGCGTTTTGTTGGCTTTCCGGAGGACTGTGAGAAAGGGCCTATGGACGCCTTCCTGTCCCAGTGGCTGGAAAGCTGGCTACCCCCGAACACCCTGTCGCGCTGCTTCGTGGTGGAGCGTGCACACCGCGCCCTGACGCAGAAGCCGCCGGCCGGGGAGCGACCTCGCCCGATCATCCCCAGGCTCCTCAACTTCCATGACAGGGATGTTATTCTCCGGGAAGCGCGGCTTAAGGACACCTTGCTCTATGACAACCATAGGATTATGATATTCCCGGACTATACTAAACTGGTCCACCAGCAGAGACATTCCTTCCTGGAGGCCAAGGCCAAGCTGCGTGGCCTGAAAATCCAATACTCGCTGCTCTACCCAGCTCGCCTCCGGGTGATCTACAACTCCAAGACCCATTTCTTCGATACACCGGAGGCCGTCTTCAATTGGACCGATGAGGCTGTCAGACTTCGCCCGCACGTCCAACCGGGGTTATACTCCGGTTCGCCACGCAGCTCCTCGCAGGACCGGAGCAACCCGCCAGGCAGGGGGAAACGTCATCGCAAATCCCGCTCCCGACGGAGGTCCTTGTCCCGGGATCCCCTGCTGGGGGACACACAGCCTGATACAGATTGACTTGGCGTAGACTCCTGATTGTCGCCCGCCGGGGCTGCATGCTGGTTGCCTCTCATCGATGTCCATACGCTGTGGCTGCTGAGCTCTGATCGATGGAACGGACATTGACTGGTGCAGTATTGACTTCTTTCCTGGCGGGTGTATGGGCCTTCGCGCTCTGGCACCCCCTTGTTTGTGGTGCTTTGCTTCTGACATTGCTATATCCTTGGTGTGGGTTCAGGGCACATTCTATGGGCTGCCTCCTCCGGTTGGGACTGGGGGGTGGTTCTGGGTGTGTGCCTAGTTGGTTTTAAGGGGGGTCTAGTTGGGATCCATTGGTGTGGCTGGCTTTGGGCGCTGTGTTTTGGGCCTGAAGTACCGTATACCGCGACAGATACTTCATCGTTCATTGAGGTATATGGGTGGGGGAGGGGGGTACTGGGGTGTTTGGTTGCTTGTGGGTTGGGTCGGGTTTAGAGGGGTAGTAGGGGTAGTAGGGGTCAGGGTTGTGTTCTATGGGATGCACGTGTTTCTTATAATGTTGGCAGCTGGAGGGTTGGGGGTCTGGGTCGGGTTACGGGGGTTGCAGGAACAGACCCATCGTGACAATGGCTGATGCTCCACGACTTGTACCGTCTGGTACTCTAATGCATGTATTGAGCTGGAATGTTCGGGGGCTCCTGGACAAGATCAAACGGGGGGCTGTGCTTCGCTGGGCAAAAAGAGACTTGGCTGACGTGCTCCTTCTCCAGGAAACGCATATGCTGGGTACTAAGGCACTGAGTCTGCAGAGGTTTGGCTTCCACCAGGTGTTTCATGCTGGGTTTGCTAGGGGTTCGAGGGGGGTGGCCATTCTTGTCCACAAACGATTGGCTTATACTCATGAGCGTCAATGGCTCGATCCTCAGGGCCGGTTTGTGTTTGTACAAGGGAAGATTGGTGTGGAGCCTGTAATCTTTGGTAGTGTGTATGCCCCTCCCCCGCTGCAATGGGCCCTCGCGGAGCGGCTGTTTGCCCTGTGGGCCGAGCTTCCCCGTTCCCTGGCTGTGATTGGTGGTGACTGGAACGATGTGCTGGACATGACTCTAGACAGGCAGAGGGGGCGAGGGGTCGCGGCTGTGGCCTCCCCTACAAAGCTGAGTGCCATGATTGATGGTCTTGGATGGGTGGATGTGTGGAGGCATCTGCATGCAGAGAGACGTGAATACACCTATGTGTCTGCTGTGCATGGCACTCTCTCGCACTTGGACTGTGTGTTTGTACCGGGGGCCTTCCTTGACAGGGTGAAGGGGGCGGCGATCCGGCCTCGCGGGCTGTCCGACCACTCCCCCGTGGCGGCCCAGATTGACCTTTGTAAGGCGCGTCAGCCGTTTAGATGGCGGATGTCTACGTGGCACCTGCAGCTATTGGGTTACTCCGAGCATCTGCGCGGAGCAATCGCCCGCTATTGGCAGGACAATCTTACGGAGGGGGTAGATGCGGTGACAGTATGGGAGGCCATGAAACCGGCCTTGAGGAGTGTCGATATTGCCTGGTGCGCTTCTGCTCGCCGGACCCGACAAGAAAGTATTGTTGCTGCTGCGATGCGTGTGGAAAGGCGGGAGGCACGACACAGGGAGGCGGCCGATGATGTGACGCTGCGGCTGCTTTTACAAGCGCAACAGTCATACTCCTCGGTCTTGTTAGATGAGGCCCGCCAGGCGTGGCTGGCTACGCGTAGTAGGGTGTACCAGTGGGGCGACAAGTCTTGTACCATGCTCCACAGGCTGTGTCAGCAGACTTTTCAACCGGTCACTTTGCCGGGGCTTGTTGACGATGAGCGGGTGGCAATAACGGACCCCTCGATCCTTGCGGCGAGCTTTGCACGCTATTACGAGCATTAGTATGCCTCTCGTGAGAGCCTCTCCCCCGACCACATTGCGGTTTACCTCACAGCGGTCCGCCCACAGGCGATACCCGACGATGTACGTGATGCCCTGGATCTTCCCCTGACGGCTGAAGAGCTGGGCGACGCACTGGGTCAACTTAATGTGGGTAAAGCACCGGGGCCCAGCGGGTTCCCCAGCGAATTTTACCGGAAATTCCACCTGCAGCTCGGTCCGCATTACAGGCGTGCACTGGAACTAGCGCGGGAGCGGGGTAGCCTCCCCCCGGACTGGTGTCACGCCAAAATTGTGGTTTTTCAGAAGCCGGGCAGACCCCCTGAACGCCACGAGTCGTACCGCCCCATCTCCCTTATTAATTTTGAGGCCAAGCTCCTGGCCAAGGCGCTTGCGAATCGCCTGCTTCCGCACATCTCGGCCCTTGTTCACCCAGATCAGGCGGGATTTATGCCACGCCGGGCGACGCGACACAATATTCGACGGGCACAGGCTGCGATCGACGCGATCGGGACGACCGGGGACCAAGCGGCACTGTTGTTGGCTGACATAGATAGTGCCTTTGACTCAGTCAGCTGGACCTATCTCTTTGCCCTTCTGCCACTGCTGAATTTGGGTCCTGTTTTCATCTCCTACGTCAAATTGCTCTATACAGATGTCACTGCCTCGGTGCGTGTTTCTGGGGCGATCTCTACGCGGTTTCCTGTGACCAGGGGCACTCGTCAGGGGTGCCCCCTCTCCCCGTACCTCTTTGCGCTGGCTATGGAGCCTATGGCCGCCCGGGTGCGCCAGGACGCGCTTTATCGGGGTTTTGTGTGGGGGACGGACCACTCAGACCGCATTGCCTTGTACGCGGATGACGTGCTCTTTTTTATGACTGACCTACACCGTACGGGACCTCGCGTTCTTGAGATAATGCGGGAGTTCGGTCAGGCGTCGGGGCTCTTTCTTAACCCACGCAAGTCAACCCTGTGGGTGTTGGGGGGGGCATCGGTGAGCTGCCAATGGGCTGCGTCCCTTCAGGTGGCGGTCGATGGCGTGAAGTATCTGGGCGTTTTCCTCTCGGCCTCGACCACTGTGGCGTGGGATCAGAACGTACAGCCGGTGTGGGACAGAGTCCAGATGGACATTAAGACCTGGACACGTATGCCCCTTAATATCTATGGTCGGTCGGCCATATTCAAAATGGTGGCCCTGCCTCGGCTCCTCTACCAATTACAGAACCATCCTTATAAAATCGACCCGCAATGGTTCCGCAGTGTCAACTCGGTACTGGGTAGATTTCTGTGGGCCGGGGGTGCCTCTCGGGTGGCACTGCGTACTTGCTTCCTCTCTACCTACTGTGGCGGCTTAGCGTCCGCGGATCTGCTGTCGTATTATCAGGCCTCCCACCTCCTAGTGCTCAACGAATGGTGGTATGGGGACCGTAGTGATCCGGCCTATGCACTGGAACATTCATTGATGGGAGGTGCCACACTCCACACCCTGTTGTACTCGGCCAGGCGGAGGAGGGGTTTGCCGAGGGTCACCCAGGTGGTCTTCGCGGTCTGGCGGCAGGCTTTGCACCGCATGGGGTGGTGGGGCAGGCTGACGGCCGAGACGCCGCTGTGGCACAATGGTCTGCTTCCAGCGCTGGCCTCCTTGTCAGGGTTTGGCAGTTGGGACGCGATCGGGATCTCGTCCCTCGGTAATGTCCTTAACGGAACTACACTTAAGTCCTTTCAGGACCTTAGTTCCGAATATAGCCTGTCTAGGTCCCAATTCTTTCGGTATCTTCAGTTCCGCCACGCCCTTGGCCCTAGCCTGGTGGGGTTGGAGCAACTCCCCGACTTTAGTCCCATTGAGGCCAGACTGTTTATGGGCGACCTGGGCGACAAGAAGGTCTCTCAGATATACCGCTCCCTGGTCACACACTGCTCCCCCTCCCTCTCGACATTGAAGGCCTCCTGGGAGGATGATGTTGGCCCCTTGGATGATGATGATTGGCGTGAGGCCCTTGAATCCCCCGTGGGGCGGCTATAGCTGTCCGTCTTAGATTTATTCAATTCAAGTACCTTCATAGGGCTTATTATACTAGAGAGCGGCTGTGGCGGGCAGGCCTCATAGCTGCTCCGGAATGTCTGAGATGCGGTGCTGAAAGGGGGACGCTTTTTCATACGGTATGGTCCTGTGAGAGGCTAACTAGATTCTGGGCCGGGATATGGGACTGCCTATCGGAGGTGTTGGGGTGGGACCTTCCCCGTACCCCTAGGCTGGGTCTCCTTCATATTATGGAAAATGTTGGGGGTAACGCCTACAAATGACACTTACTGCTGTTGGGACTAGTGGTGGCCAAGCGTGATCTGGTCCAAGCATGGAAGAGCGAACGTGCCCCCCCATTGAGTGCATGGAAGGCGGGATTGGACTTTCTGATGGGTCTGGAGGTACCTGTATTTGAAGCCAGGGGGTGCCCCCGGAAACATTACAAAATCTGGAAATGGTGGGCGGACTACAGGGGGCTGGACCTCGATCCCCGGCTGATATTGATGATGTACTACCTCTTGATGTGGATCCCGTACCCTAGGCTGTTAGCCGACACCAACTCTGATATCCATCTCATGTTGCTGACCTGTGATCACGTGCACTGGGTTAGGGTGGGATAAGGGGTGGGTAGCTGGGGGGGTGTTGGGGGGTGTTGTTGGGGATGGGCGGGTCGGGAGGGAATTGGGGTGTGTTTTTCCTAAAACTCTGGGTTCACTGCCATGCTTTTATATGTGTCTGTTGTTGCAGTCTCCTCCTGACTGTGGAGGGCTGTACTGAACCTTGCTTGAACTCTCAATAAAAACGGTTTTGAAAAAAAAAGAAGATGTCATTATCAATGTAAATATGGGGTAAGAAGCACTGCTTGGAGATGGTGCGAGTTAAAGTTACCTTAGGGGGTGAGCTATAGTTAATTGAGATAAATGCAACAATTCATTTCTGTGGTTATGATTGTTTAAATCATTGCGTTGGCACTGAAACTCTAATCTAATTATAACATTACTTTAGCATTTGTTTTTTTTAACTACATATTAAGTTATTTTTTTAAACAAAGTAATACTTTGTCAAGCAGCCCTCCCCAAAGAAATATTTAGCAGCACCCCCCCCCCCAGACCCTGGCTTACCATGTGTGGTGTTTGAAAAAGAAGCACAAGCACCCGTGCTTTTTGTATTCATTTTGCTGCAAATTTGCGAATCCCCTGTGTAATTTGTGGACCCCTCCCTTATGTCTATTTTTTGTCTTTTTTGTTGGTGTTCTGCCGTACTGTTGGGTATGTACTTGTATATCTGTTGTACATCAGATCTACATAGATCTGATCTCCATAAGATCTGTTTCGTTCAGAGCTCCTCCTTAGCAAGATATAAATAAACTTTTGGAGCATTATTTGCTCAAACACGAATGAACAGATTTACACAGGTCATAAAAAACACTCTCTCTAGATCAAGATCAAGTTTTCCACTAAATGTGATGTATATCCATTCAGCAGTTTGGGCTGTAGCTGTGCCTTACGTGACGAAGGAAAAATGAATGAGAAGAATGTGTTTTGTGACTCCCCTCCCCCCTTTTTCTTGGCCCCACTTGATGGCTCCCCCTGAAACTTTCCAGTTAGGACCTGAGAAAGAAGAACATTATTTTTTGAAGGTTTTGAGAAGATTCATCAAACATCGTATTTTTTACAAGGCCTGTTTTGCAGGGTTATTCCCAAAAATATTGGTTTTCTTCCTACCATTCTATCTGACCTGTTTTTGTTACTTGTAGGACTCTGGCCATTTTTCCATTACTATTCAGTGCTTGAGTGCAAATTCTCTCTGTCTAAATTGTTTTGGTGATTGTTTTATCCGTGATTTGCATATTAGATTAATTAGTAACTCCTTTGTAAATTGCCTTATGTGTGCCTAGGACCTCGAAATCAAATTCTACTATTGGGCCTGCAGCACTGATTGTTCCACCCACAATAGTAGACCTGAAAACTTGTCTCACACCTGCCACTGCAGTGTCTGTGTGTGCAGATTTGAACTGCCATTTCGACCTGGCAAGAGTCGAAAGTCACACTGAAAATAGGCCCAAGGCAGCCCCACGAGCAGGGTTCAGTGTATTTAAAAGTTAGGACATACGTTGTTGTGTTTCACATGTCCTTAATAGTGAATACTGCTAAATTTATTTTACACTATCACCAGGACTATCTCTACCACAGGCTAACATTGGGATTGTCTTGAAATATATTTTAAGTGTAACTTTGCAGTGGAAGCGGATAGAGATTGTGAGTTGAGGTTCTCTCAGCTCACAATTTGAAAATACATCTTTTGGTGAATATGTTTTGAAACTGCGTCTTTGAAAATGCCACTTTTAGAAAGTGCAAAAAGACCATTGAAGGATAGAATGTAGAATAATGTCATACATTCACCCCTGTACAGAGATCCGGGTCTCAATCCATAATTTTTTTGCTCGCCATGCCATTCCAGTTTGAACCCAGTAATATGCACATCAGTGTTGGCCCAGCCCCCATTGTCAACAATCCAGCCCAAACTGACAAGCAAGGTCCTCCCTGGACTGGAAACAAGCATCCTAGTCACTGGATGATTTCATCAGTGATGTCATATGAGATATTATCAGTGATGTCATCAATGGTGTTACTGATCATGTCATGAGTGGTGTAATATGAGATTTCATCAGCAGTGCATTGTTGGGGCATGAGTTATAGTTAGCTCTACTGACCATAACGGACACGTTTCTCTGGTTTTATACATGTGAAATATCCATGAATCTTGTGTTTTTTTTCAGTAAATCTCTAAGGGTTTTTAAATGCTAATCACTAACTATAACGTCCCTGAAACCGGTGTTGTTGTTTTTTGGGAATTTCGAAGGTTTGTTAAATGCTAATCCTTAAGTATAACGTCCCTGAAACCTCCATTGTTTTTCAGTGAATTTCTAACTTTTTTTAAATGCTAATATCTAACAATGCCTACATAGGTACGACAAGTGAATAAAGAGGGAGAAAGGTACATAAAGAAGCAAGAGAACTGCAGAAAGGCAAGCAAGGTACAGAAAGAGGAACAAAGGTGCAGAAAGAAGCAAGAGAAGTGCAGAAAGAGGCAAGTGATTAGAGGAGGGGGGCTGTTTGGCCCCCCTTCCATGGGCCACTTCTGACCCGGGGGACCCCATCCACCAGGTCTGTCCACTTTTGTTTACAGAAAGAGCAAGAAAGGTGCAGAAAGAAGCAAGAGATGTGCAGAAAGAACAAACAAACGTGCAGAAAGAAGCCTACATTGACTGTACCCTACAACAGACTCATACAAAGTACTCTAATCACTAATCCTTCTCCAAAGATGTTTTAAACCTCACTTTTCTCTTGAAGGTTCACTATTAATCGACTAATCAGAATCTTAGGCCTACCAATTATAAAACAGAAATCCTAAGCATATCACTGTTGTAAGTGTGACCAAGTTTGTAAAGGTATGCATGAATATCTTTGCCTTTACCGAGTGACTTTTTATTAAAAATATTATAATACCTGTGTATCAAACAGAATACTGTGTAAATTTGTGTAAACAAAGTGTATGCATTCATTTCTGCTCACAATACAGGGCACATGGGTATTCAATAGTATATTTTAGGAACACTATAACACATATATACATAAGACTTGTCTCTCTGTGCAACTGAATGACAGAGCAGAGCTGAGAAAATTTGACCACTTATAGGAGAAGTTACCAGCTTTTTAAGCTACCATCTTTAGATGCATAATTAGTTAAAAGAGCACATAGACCTTTAAACCTGACAGCTTGCACTTCCCATTTGAGTACAGAAAGAGTTGCAGAAGCAGGCAAACGAGGTGCAGAAAGGGGGAACGGGATTGCAGATAAAGGCAAGAGAGGTGCAGAAAGAGTGAAGAGAGATGCAGAAAGAGGGGGTGCCGAAATTTTCAAGAGAGGTGCAGAAATAAGCAAAAGAGGTGAAGAAGGAGGCAGGAGGGGTGCAGAAGGAAGCGAGAGAAGTTCAGAGAGAAGCAACAGTTGCAGAAAGAGTAGAGAGATGTGCTGAAAAAGGCAGGAGAAGTGCAGAAGGAAGCAACAGAGGAGCAGAAGGAGGCAAGAGAACTGCAGAAAGAGGCAAGCGAGTTGCAGAAACAGGGAGGAGAGGTGCAGAAAGAGGGTACAGGGGTGCTGCTAGAGGCAAGAGAGGTATAGAAGGAGACAAGAGAACTGCAGAAACAGGCAGGGGTACAGAAAAAGGGAACAGCGATGCAGAAAGAGGCAAGAGAGGTACAGACAAAAGCAAGAAAAGTACAGAAACAAGCAAAGGGGGTGCAGAAAGAGGCAAGAAGTGTGAAGAAAGAAACAAGAGGGGCACAGAAAGAAGCAAGAGAGGTGCAAAAAGAAGCAAGAGACTTGCTGAAAGAAGCAACAGAGGTGCAGAAGGAGATAAGGGAACTGCAGAAAAAGGCAGGAGAGGTGCAGAAAGAGGCAAGAGAGGTGCAGAAAGAGGCAAGGGAAGTGCAGGGACTGGCAAGAGAAGTTCAGAAAGAGGCAAATAATTTGCTAAAAGAAGCAACAGCGGTATAGAAGGAAGCAAGAGAAGTGCAGAAAGGCAAGTGATTAGGGGAGGGTGGCCATGTGGCCCCCCTTCCCAGGGCCACGTCTGGCCTCATGGACCCCATCTCCCGGGGCCTAACCTTAGGTTGGGGACCCCAGGGAAGCCCCAATGCCCCCACAGTCCAAGCTGGCACCCCATGTCCTGGGGTAGCCGGCATTGCTTTTGGACAAGAGGAGCTGCCGAAATGCAGCTCACCTGTCCAAAAGCAATCCTGCTCCCACCCTGTCATTGCAAACAGCATTGCTGGAGCAGGCCGTCAGGGTGGAAGTCCCCACGGCCATCTCAGGCTCCAGAAGGGGGGCCTTGCGGCCCCCCTACTAACAAGCATATAGCCCCTGGGAGGTGGTGGTCTCGGGGGTCCACAACGGACCCCTGGATTATCTTAATTAATGCCCCGGGGAGGTGGTGGTTCCTGAGGCAGTGTGGGGGAGGAGCCCCCACCACACCTATTTATTTAAATCTAACCCCCAGGGAGGTGGGGGTCCCTGGGCTTTGGGGGCCCGCAAGGGTCCCCTGCCTCAAATACATTGAAGCCCTGGGTAGCTGGCGGTCCCCTAGGCAGCGTGGGGGGCAGGAGCGCACCATACAATTTTTCAATAAAAGCCCCATGGAGGTGGCAGTCCCCAGGACTTTTTTTGGACCTAGGGGGTCAGGGTGGTTCTACCCTGCACCTTTTAAAAAAAAAAATCATTTTATTCCTTTTTTTTTGTTTCACAAGATGGTTTTCCAACACTTCTTGGTTTGGAGTGTTGGAAAGAACCTTGGTAGAACCGAGGCACAAGAACACAGAGGGCCCCCCCAGCCCCGGGGACTGCCACCCCGGGGCTTTAATATTATGTATGCGGAGGGCTCACGGCCCCCCTGCTGCCCCGGGGACCGCCACCCCCGGGGCTTCTTTTTTTTTTTAATAAAAAAAAAACCTGTGTGGGGGGGCTCAAGCCCCCCACACGCCCCGGGAACCGCCACCTCCCCGGCGCACTAATATTTAAAATAGGGGGTCCATGACGGACCACCACCCCAGGAGCATTTAACTGGTGGGAGGGGGGCTACCACCAGATGTATAGGTGTACGAGTACATATGATGAGTGAGCACATGTATGAGTGACTATACAGAACTGTTGGTGAATGAGTGGATGTATATGTAGATGTTGGAATTACTGAATAGGTTGTTGTAACTGGTATTGGTATCTCTAGTTTTTAAAAAATTTTAGTTTCTATTTTTGAATGCGTGTATCAAAGGTAATATTAGGGTGAGAGGAGGTCTGCCACTCTTTCACACCGATGATGTCATCAGTGATGTCATGAGTGATGTCACTGACCATGTCATGAGTGATGTCATATGTAATGTCATCAGCAATGCATTGCGCGCGCGCAAGTTAAAGTTAGCTGAACTAACTAATACGGGGGAATTTCAATGTTTTTGTATGAGTGAAATGCAAATGTCCAGCTAACTATAACATGTGTGAAACTTATGGTTTTTTCAGGGAATATATAAATGAATATACACATGTATAGATATGGATCTATCAATATTACCTACTGGCGGTCGCCAGTAGGCAGTTATAGTTTTGACCTATTTTCCATAGGAAATCTGCAATATTCTATTTGCAATAACTTTGGCGCTGGTTGATGAATATTTGCAATATTTTCAAAACTAATGGCCAGCTCTGTTCCGCTCCGTTCCACCCCCAAACGTTTCCTAAATGTTTGGGGGTGATTCGTCCAGCGGGGGCCATGAAGGTCCCTAACCGTGTTTTCCCCATGCAATTTCCCATAGGACCTTTAGCCACAGCTACAGCTGGAACGGAATTACGCCAAATTTGGCAGAGATGTAGTCCTGTGCATTTATCTTAAATGGTGTCAATCTGTTCAGTAGTACCTGAGAATAATACAGTTAAAAGCATATCTATATCTATGGGAGCGGTGGATCCGCGGACTGTGAGCGCACCGTAGGTGCACCATAAGCGCACCCTTTCAATCACGCGCTGAATGCTAATTGGCTGTCAAGTGGTTGTCAATATCCGAAACCAGGAACTGTTGGCAGCCATTTTGTGCCTCGGTAGAAGCGAGGCTGAAGAAGTTAGTGGAACAAGTGTGCAAAACGTAGAAAGGGGGCAGGGTAGAAATATCCTGACCCTCTAGATCTGTTTAGGGGACCTCTCTAGGGATCAAATATATTTTTATCCTGGCAGGTGTTTCCCAATGGGGCATCTTTTATAATTAGCCCCCGTGGGGCCAAATCCCTGGTGCAAATGTTTAAAAAAAAAGCCGCAAGACTCCTGCCCTCTCATAGAAAACAGCAGTGTCCCGGGGTGGGCTCTTCGGGACACTGCAGGAGTCAGACCTGGGGGGTTGTGGTCCCCAGGGCCCTCGAGGGATCCAGGCGGGGGTCCACGCAGCTTCTTTTCCACAAGGAAAGCCCCAGGGGTGGTTTTACCCGGGGCTTGGGGGTCGTTAAGGCCCCCTCAACTCTAATTTTAACGCCATCTTTGTAAATATGTCTCTAAGTTTTATAATGTCGACAATCCCGTCTCCCATTTAAATGGGCACAAAATATTTATTGAGGTGCATTGTGAATCGTGAAGCAACAATGTCTAATTGTGATCGATAAAGAATTGAAGGAGTTGTGTACTTCTTTTGCTCATAATGTGCATAGGGTCAGATTTACAAGTTCATTGTTGTCTTACTTTACTTCCCTTTCTGTTATATAGAGGATCCTCGGTAAATATAACGGTTTCTGTACAGCCAGTACCCTTCATCCCGACCCCCAAACTGCTTACTGCCTGTTACCATAGCAACAGTTCATGGAACACTTACGTGAGCACAGAGGTTGGAAATTCACCACAGAATGTTGCTAATCGAAACAGTTACTGTGCTGGAGTTGTAAAGGTTTTCGATAGGAACCTTTAGTTGTAGCTATAGGCTCTGGTAAAGTGCTGGTAACGAGTTAGCCTCAATATTATACTTCTAGTTATAAATATAATTTCTATTTATAAATGTTTTCTAACTATATGATTATCACACTAAATAATAGTGAAATGTCAGAAAAAGAAGACGTATATACTTTTTAAATTAACTTTTACTAAAATAACAATAAATAATTAGAAACGTAACTTTAAGATAATATAATAAATAACTAGAAACATAACTTTAACATAACAATATCATATACAAAATGTGATATGGACTCCAATATAAATAGTGTAGGTAATCTGCAAAACAAAAATGAAAATAAGTGTTTAAAATTAGATTGATGTGACTGAAGGAGGTCAAAGATTACAAGTTAAGGTATTACTTGGCAATATTTCTTAATTTGCAGGTCTGTAGTGTGCCTGATACATTCCACCTCACTTATAGGCCTACTGGGTCAGATTTACAGTATGGACGAACAGGTCTTTAAAATGATTCAGAGATGTCATAGAATTAGGTGAGAGATTAAGTCATTATGCAGGACAATATTCTTTGAGGCTTATTTACAAGACTCTTGCGCCACTTTTGTGTTACTGTTCCCATGTTAAAAGTGATGCAAAAGTTGCGCAAGGGGCTTGTAAATAAGCCCCTTTATTTCTAACGCATTTAATCGGAGGCATTGTGCATCTAGGCCACTCTGCTTACCTTCTGTAAACACTGTGACCAACAGAGTTCACAACTTGAAGTCAGCTTTGGTTGTACACTGCAGACTGCCTTACATTCTGCCTCGAGTGGACAGCAGCGCCCATAACTTTAAAAGAGAAAGAGAAACAATGTGAGAGAGAGAAAGAGAAAAAACAACATTAAAACTGTGAGAGAGAGAAAGTTATAGATGGAGCAGTTAATACTCGAGAAAATCTTCGTAGCTCACCTTTTTGCCTCCTTTGTGTGTCCAAGCTCGTGCCGGTTCATAGTGCACCCTCTAGTTTAGTGATCTGAAAGATAGTATATAGAGTTAGTAATGACATAATACATACAAATGCACAACTATATTTTTGCTTTATTTCTTTGTACACTCAGGATACTGTATTTCATCAACTTCCACTGTAAGGAGGTGTCTGTGTGCTGTTTTTCTTCCAAAGTACTATATCCCATGCACTCTCACTGCATAGCGGTGAGTTTTCAATACTGCGTCCCTAGACTGTTGCACCCCGATGTCTCCCAGAGTCCGAAGGTGAGTGCTGTTTCTTGTGCACTCAGGGGCAGATTTACAAGCTCCTTGCGCCACTTTGTTAAAAGTGACACAAAAGGGGCTTGTAAATCTGCCCCTGTGACTGATGTAACCTATCTGTTCTCACTGCTCGGAAGTAAATGTACATTCCTATGCAGTCAAGCTGCTGCACACTACCCACTCTCTCCGTCCACGGATAACTTGTTGTTGTTTCGGAAACAAGCTTCTTTGCTCACCTTGTGCCATTGGCGTGCTTCAAAGAGGGTACACCACGTGTCGAAGCAGCCTTCTTAGATGTTGTTACGATGGCGAGGCATCATCGCAGAATGCACAAAAGTTTAGCTTTGGAGGTGTTTGGGGGAAGCCAATTTGTGAAACACAACCTGTAAGATAAAAAGGAAGTTAACATTGTGCGCCATTTCTTTATCAAAGGAGAGAGGAAGTGAGAGAGTGACTATAAAGAATATTCGCAGTTCACCTTTCTGTCACCGGTGTGTTTTATCACCATGTGCTGGGAGATAATGCACCCTGAAGCTCTACATCTAAAAGATAGTAAAAGAAAGATGTTATGATTGGTATTTGTTACTATCTTAATGTGGAGTAGAATTACATTGCCCTTTCACACACCTTCCCACCTGCATTTAAAAACAACTATTTGGACAGTTCCAACTTGTTAAATAAGTTAGGATTTTTGAAAAATGTCCATAGTAGTAATCTTTTTATTTGGTTGTGAAAGCAAGTGTTGCGAAGTGATACACGTGGTTTCGATCATCACAAGCGTCGGACATTTGACTGATTATAAAAACTTTCCTGCTATTGGAAAAAAAAAAAAATCCAATAAGATACGGTATATAGGAATGCGTACGCTGAATCGCTGTGTCGCCTTTTTGTATCCAGTCTGCTGCATCCCCCTCGACTCCCTCTGATGTGCACCCAGGCCTCATAGCTCACCTTTTCGTGGACAGGACACCTTCTACGTCATGCAGTCCCGCACGGCCACCAAGAAGTCTGACATATGGTGCCGAGTCTTGATATCGTTATTGGAAAGGACATACTCACGCACCTATCTTCATCGCAGGTTCCTCACCCGCTCAGTCCTTGCGGTACCACTAACTCAGTGACCTAAGAGGCCACGCACGTAGTGGTGGACAATTGTACTTGGTGGTTCTGGCCTACATGAAGTCCGAATGACTAGGATGGGCCATCACCACGCATGCGATGAGAGCAACTCTAAAATGGCGTAGAGCACGTGTGCCTCGTCTTTTTTATTGGTAGGATCACGTGTGTAGTGACGCATGTGCTCGATGGGTGTGGTGTGGGTTTATACCAGGTATGAGGGAGTGTGTGTGTGTGCCATTCTGACAACTAGACCTGGAACTAAGAAATCAGTACAATGGAAATCTGGGCAATCTTGCATTGTTGTGTTTTCCTGGAAGCGTAAGCGGAGTCGGCTGGACTGATGTATACCGGTGCTGCGCAAGCCTCTGAACCATGATGCCGGAACTATGGACGTGGTTCTGTCGTTATCTATGTGAGAAATCAAGTGATTCGAATGTCCGTTTTGTAGTGCTGATGTCACCTGGGTCTTAAACGCAAACGTGTCATTATATCTGTAAAGTTCGCCATCATGGCCAACATGGAAGGTACGGGGTGTCACTGATCCTATATTTATTTATCCATTGATGCACACATAAAAGATGGTGGACGTGACACATTTCTGTGGTTATGAATGTTGTACATTCAGTGGAGTGTTGTAGCTGTAGTAATACAGGGCTGGGAAAGGTTTAAGTTGCATTTTTTGGCACATGAAAGGCAGATAATATATATACGTGTGTGGTCATTCAGGTATACTGTTGAACTTGGTGCTGGAAATCAGTGTTTGAGGCTCGGAGTTGCGTCCACATCCTGTTATTGTAGAGTAATGACGTAATCTACTCGTGCCTGAAAATGTACTGTAAATACGATGCTCATGTAAATTGCTGATATAATTTTGGGTTGATTTTGCGCTATATAAATATGCTATAAAAAAAGGAGAAATAGCCCACACTTACTGTCAGAGGTAAGATGGTTGCATACGCCATTTATAGCACAATATAATATGGTAGGGCACAGGAGTAGCATTTTACAAACATAATAAATACACAGACACAGATAGATAGCTGAAGTGGGTACGGGCACGTGTGCTCGACTCCATTTTATTACGTTGCTCTTGGTAACAAGTAGATTAGTAATCATGATATCATATACAGATATTCAATCATAAACGGTTTATGACACATGCTGTACAAAGGTAGGAGCAATATATGTGAAGTAATAAACAGAAGATTCTATCGCAAAGGGTTCATGAGTTGTGGTGCACTGAGGTAGGGGCGGTTTGTGTGGAGCCTGCGATGATGCATGGTCCAGGCAGAGCGCACTGGTAGGAATGTCTTTTGGCAACTGAATTTTGTCTTAATAAGGCCATGTGGCGATTATTTATGGTGCACTGAGTAAGTGGTACATGTGGTGCTCAGCGTGTGCTCACCCTGTGATGATGCGTGGTTTGAACGGTCTATACTCAAAATATTGAGTGTTGCTATACTGCTTTGCATGAATTTTGAGGTTAAAAAAAACTATGATTAATGATTATCAATTGCTCTGCAAACTAGGTCTACTGATTGCTCTCCATAACAAATTAAAAAATTGCATTTCACGTAGTGCATTCTAACGTTCTCAAAATGGGGACTTATGTCTGGTGACAATGTTGAAGGTGATACCCCAGAGGTATTTGGTATTGCTGCTGGTGGAGGTACATTTTGGTGCTGTGTTCTACTTTCTCTGCAAACATAGTTCACAAGATGTAGGGATTAAATGTTCTTGCACATACGAGCAGTGCCACAGGAGTATTTTTTGACTGTGACTTAAATAAATCAAGGCTACATTCCCTACTTTCTGTAGTGTAGATACAAAGCTGAATTCAAGTTGTGAATCTTACTGTCCACAGTGTACATCGAAGCCACTATTCAGCACAGTTATAGAGGAATGCTTTTTTTCACTTATTTTAACAAAATCTGAATACATACAGTATAATTGTCTCTGCAATAAGTAAATCAAGGCTGAATTCCCTACTGTCTATAGTGTAGATACAAAGCTGAATTGAATTTGTAAACCCTGCTGTCCGCAGTGTAGATCGTAGGGTGAACTGCATCATTTGTAATCATGATTGAAGTGAAAGATAGAACATGCATGCAGCGTACATTTTATTATTCAACTAAATCTATAAGTGACAAAAAAGAAAATTTTGAAGGAAGCATACTAAAGGGATATTGTGTAGGGTTTGATAGGTGTTATACTTAGTTTGGTTTGCACTGAGTTAGTGGTATCTGTAACTACAAGGTTCTGTGGAGCCTGCGATGATGCGCGGTCTGGGCAGGCCGTACTGATAGTAATGTTTTTTGTCTTGTGAAATCTGCTTTAGTAAGGCCATGTGATAATGATTTTTGGTGCACTGAGTTACTAGTACCTTTGGCACTTAGCGTGTACGTACCCTGCGATGATGCGTGTTTGTGGGAGGGTGGGGGTACAGTAATTGGACTAATGTGTTTTGTCGATTGAATTTTGCATGAATTCCATTCAAAAGGGACAGTATGTTTCACCCTGACATAAAACTGTTCACTCTTCTTTGCGATGATTTATGGTGCACTGAGTTATTAGTATTTTCGGCGCTGAGCTTGTACGTATCCTGCGATAATGCCAAGGCAGGGGGGCCGCACTGGGAGCAATGTTTTGCCTAGTGAATTCTGCTTTAATAAGGCTACAGGGAGATGACTTGGGGTGCAGTGAGTTAGTGGTACCAAAAGAACTCGGCTTGTGCGTACCCTGCGATGGTTCGGGGGGGGGGGCTCGCAGTGGTATAATATCTCTTGTTTACTGGGATGCGTCATGTACAATCGTCATTCTACCTGAATGGTGAGCCCTCAAAATGTAGCTCGAAGGCAGTAGTTATCACTGACATCAAGAAATTCTTTTTGTCGTATGCTTTAACAAAATCTGAGGACATATAGTACAATTAACTGTACCTTAAAAAAACAAGGCTAAATGTCATGCTGTTCTTAGTATAGATTCAAAGCTGCATTCAAGATGTGAACCCTGCTGTCCGCACTGTAGATCGAAGGCACTAGTCAGCAGAGATATCGATGAATGATTTTTGACACTTATTTTAAGAAAATCAGAACACATACAGTACAATTGTCTCTGCATTAAATAAATCAAGGTTGAATTCCCTATTGTCCGTAGTGTAGATGCAAAGTTTAATTCACGTTGTGAACCCTGCTGTCCGCAGTGTACATCAAAGGCAGTAGTCAACACAAACATTGATGAATGCTTTTTTGTCACAGTTAACAAAATCTGAGGACAAAGTAAAATTGTCTCTGCCTTAAATAAATCGAGATTGAATTAAATGTCTGTAGTGCTGATGCGCTTCTGGTATCAAGTGGTGAACTCTGTTGATCAAAGTGTTCATTAGAAGGCAGTACTCAGTACAGACAATGAGGAATGTTTTTTTGTCGCATCATTTAACAAAATTGTCTCTGCCTTACATAAATGAAGGCTAACTTAAATGCTGTCCATAGTGTAGATGGAAAGGTGAATTGAAGTTGTGAACCCTGCTGTCCGCGGTGTAAATCGAAGTAGTAATTTTGTTATAATAATAAATTTGGACCACTGTACTTGTGGTGGCAGTCCGACTACTGCCTCAGTGTGAGCCTGCCTACAGTATCTGATGGTGATCCAGGATCCCTTGGGTGTCACACAGTGGAGCAGTAGTATGCTGTCTGTGCCACTGCAGCACTACTGAGAATGTTATGAGTTGCCTGTCCACTGCTCTTTAAAATGGTGTGAGACTGCCATGAAAAGGGTGGCAGAGAGACTTATGGGGGCCCTAACAGCCACTGCCATGAGGCCACCGCAGCACCACCTGCCTGCCATGGATTACAATCATAATCCGATGATCGGGCACACCACAACTTTGGTGGTACTCCTGCAGACGGCTCGGTGGTGGCACCTTAGGAGGATTGCCAAACTCGTAATAAGGCCCGTAGTCTGTATCTAATGTTGCAGAGGGTACAGTGGGAGTAGATGATTTTACCACTTTACAATTCAGAACTACTCGTGCACTGGCTGGAATGGGTATAGTAAATGTTGCCCTTCCACAATCCAGCACTTTTTCTTCTGTTGCACTAACCTAAGTGGGAATAGTAAATTTTACCCCTCATTATTCCAATACTTTTCCTACTGTTGCACGGACTGCTGTGGGAATAGTGCATTTTACCCATCCGCAATCCAACACTTTCCTTATCGTTGCACTACGTGGAGTAGGAATAGTACATTTTAGCAACACTTTGCCTACTGTGGTAATAGTATTTAAATATTGTTTACATTTGTATAATAATATTTTGTGTATGTAAAATTATAATATGTATCTTTATTAATGATTTTCATGCATTATTGTTGTTAATATGTTTAGTAAATTTTACTTTTTATGGTGTGTACTTTTTTATTTGAAATTAAGCAGGTTTGCGTTTAACCTGTTGACCGCGGCGTGAATTCTGCTGCGGTGCAGGTGAAACAATGAGTGGGCATGGTAAGGACAGCTGTCTTCCGCAAATGCCCACCGTGTCGTCCAGAAGGCCTGGGGCCGTCTGACGGATCGAACGGGTTAAACACATATATTCTATTGTCTTATTTCCCACATATTACATCTGTCATGACATGGTCAGTGGCATTACTGATGACCTCATTGATGACATCTCTAATTACATCACTGATGACATCCTCCACAAAATATCTGACGGACCAACTCACATTCCCATATATCATTTCATACATCCACTCCAACTTCCATACTACCCCCACATAATATTTCATTATGACCCATGGGAAGATGTCGGTGCTGTTTTGAATGTGGCTTCTCACCAATAAGCCACACACAACCACTGCACTCCCACCCGGGAGGCAAATATATATATATATATATATATATATATATCATTATACCTTTGAATAGTCTACACTTTTAAGCATGTCTTACCACCCCTGGCACAGGAAGACTTCAACAAAGAACAAACAGCACCTTTTGAAAAGGGATTTTATCTGACAAAATGCAAAGACTATCACTTTTAGAATAAGGCTTGGGGTTTATTACATAATACTCTCTAAACAAAGACTCTCTCAGATCAATAGATTCAAATATATGTAGCAAACTTATAATCTAAAGGCATGAATCAGTAACTGAGCAAACTTATCATACTGATTAATAAACAAGCACTAACTGATATAAGATAAGATACAATGGACGTCCTGGAAGAGATCAGAAAAATATATATACAGAGTAGAGGATCACTCTAGATATGCACCTCCCACACCACAAAGAAAACACCTCAAACGATCATAGCCACTGCCTCACATCACAATGGCAATAATCACAAATCGCAATACATCACCTGATGCATAAGATACAATGGACGTCTTGCAAGAGATCAGAAAGATATGTATACAGAGTAGAGGATCACTCTGGATGTGCACCTCCCACACCAAAAAGAAAACACCTCAAACGATCATAGCCACTGGCTCACATCACAATGGCAATAATCACAAATCGCAATACATCACCTGATGCATACACTGCCCACTTCTGGCCGGGGGAAGTCTTCACACAGCCAGAGATTAGAGCTCAGCAATCAGGGTTCAATCCAAGATAGACACGTCTGCCCTCACTCGGAATCCAAACTCCCAAAACTTCCACTGCCAACTTCCACCAGACCAGTAGAAGGTCCCCCTTTTTAATACAAATACAAACATAACGATGCTTCTAGCAAGCCACGCCCCCTCGTTCTCATGAGATTCCTGTACCACTTCGTACCAAGGTCACACCTCCGGTTGATCAGGCCTTTGTTGTGACTCTGGCATAGAGTTAGCACATTCCTCTGACAAGAACCGGTTCCTACTAGCACACAGAGTGCAGAAAACAAATGAAAGCAAAATATTACTTCTCACCTAGAAAGGCTCAGAAGATGGAGTCGCTTAAGCATAGGCCACTAATGCAAGATAGCATAAGATTATGCCAAAGCCAATAGGCAAGCAAGGTAAAGTCAGAAAACAGAATGGTCAAAGCCAATAGTAAGAACTCATAATTCTCACCAATGCACACAAATTCCTAGACACCTTCAAATGCACATCCCACACGCTCTGCACTCGGCAAGACTGTTCCACTCAGTAACAGTGCCCACTGAAAGACAACAAGATTACAGAATAGAAGAGAAACTGGCAAATGCAGGACCATCCTACATTAAGGAACACACTAAAATCAATTAAAATGGTGGTGGTAAGGGTCATTATAGGGCACCAAAATCACAAGAGTGGCTCATTTATTACAGGTGCTCAGGGCAGTGGGTCAGTGGGAGGAGGTCTTTCGGTCTCCCCTGCATTCATTTATAAATATTTCTTTGTCCTGGAGAGGGGAAGGTAGCTGTATCCGGGGCTATGAATAGCTCAAGGAGGGGGGGCTCCATGCGCCCCTCCTACATTTCTATAATACCCTGGGACCTGGCCTACTCAGGGGGCAATTTTTAATGAATCGCAGTAGCATGAGTCATGGATCAAGCACAAATCCTGGCCCAAAATGTAAATACAAAATGCTTTTTGACCCTAGGGTTTTTTTAAATGTTTTTTCTTGAGACTGGGTTCAACCAAATAATAAGATGGCTGCCAACACTTCTTGGATCTTGATGTCAGGCAATCGGATGTCAGGCTTGAGCTTAGGAAGGGTTGTGGATACAATGTGGCCTATCTGAAAAATCTTTACATTTCTCAGCAACTACTGAACTGATTTACACCATTTAACAAAAGATCGATTTCTGGGCAAACAGCAACCTTTCTTACAAATTTGGTGTAATTCTGCTCAAAATGTAGCCATGTCTAAAGTTTATTATGGAAATTAACATGGAGAAGCATGTTTTGGGACACCCCCCCACCTTTTTCATGGCCTCCAGTAGACAGTCCACCCCAAAACTTTCCTGAGATTTGCGCAAAATTTGGGGGGGGGGATTTCATGAAGATTTGTCAACCTGCAACTGCAAAATAGCTTTTAATAGAAATCAGGTGCTAACTACAGCTACCTACTACCTATATTATTGTAGGATCTGCTTTATGGTTACCCCTACTTTTTGCCTGGTGCTAAACTGTTACTGACTAGTCTGCCTGGGATCCTGCCAATCAGGACCCCAGTCTATCTGCTTTCTCCCTTAAAGTGTTATGACAAGTACTTAGGTACATCCCATATTGGATATTGGGGTACTTTTATAAGTCCCTAGAGTATGGTACAAAGGTACCCAAGGCATAGGTACCCCCGAGGTCCCCCATGGGCAGAAGCATGCATTATGCCACATATGGGAGACCCTTCAAAAAGGAATTACAGGCTTTCCATTGCAGTCTGTGTAACCTGGTGATAGCACCACTTACTAAACATATAGGTTTCCTATATATAGGGACACTGCACTTAAAATCTACAAGTCACCCCTATAGCAGGCCTCTGAAATCCTAAAGGCAGGGTGCTTGGTTGTAAGTTAGAGAGTGCCCCTGCATGAGCAGGACACACCTACAACCTACAAAGTCTAGTCTCCCGGGTTGTCAGTCAAGCAGCCATTTATAATATAGAGGGTCACTGTGTAATTAACGATGACCATCTCCAAAACGGCTCCAACGAATCCTATCATGTTTGGTATTAAACATGTTGGAATCATACCCCCATTAGGATTCAAATCACTGAGAAAGTGGAGCCCTTTGCTAGGCTCTCAGTGTTCACAGTGCCAACCTTCTAGACCCTGACAGCAGAAAATGGTTGCTGTCAACCAGAGACATATTTCTGCCCCCTGCTGATGAGCTAAGCTCAAGCAGGCCAAAACAGAACAATAGTCATCCTATCACAGGGAGGTGTGAACACCTCCCAGACAGGATTAAGTGTATTGGGACTGGGTGGGTGCACCTGCCAGCACCACTAAGTCTGCATGACGGGCATATTTTGTGTCACTGTCCAAAGTCCAGTTCAATATAGTCCTGGGTAACTCCCCCCTGTCCAGAGCCTACCCTGGGGGGCAGTCCCGCTCCTGCATCGCCAAACTCATAATGAGTCTTCTGTAATAGGACTGCAATTGATGAACCAGAAGTAACACAATTATATATGTGTCAAAAGAAGCAATTCACTTACCTATCTACCTACAATACAAGTCTGTGATCTGCATGTTACACAATGTGCTTTGCAGCAGGCACGTTAGTCCCCTATGCTACGTTATGAGTCAAAACTGTGAATGAACAAAAGCACAGAACTCTCCTGAAATTGCATTAACCAGCAGAGTTAACTTACTGAATATTGCCGGGCACACAAAGATCATTGCAGCAGCGGTGCTTGAAATGGACAGGTACTCATTACTTGCACAGCTTTACTTTGAAATGGACAGAACCTGCACTTCTCAGCCCAGCTCCAATGCATTTAATGGGAGAGTACCAGCACTTCTCAGCAGCAAACAGATATTCTGTGACAAGGAGTACCTGCACTCCTATATATCTATTTCGGGCACTGTGCAGCAGGATTAAGACATTCCAAATGTCACATTTGTCTTACATGCCAATTTTTTGTGCAAGCCCATGTGCCAAAACTAATTAAGAATACAAAAGTAAAAGGAGTGTCAGGATAGTTAAATACAATGTCTTTCTAAAAATATTTCACTCACTTACCAAAGAGAAGAACATACAATTAATTAATTTACTTGTATTACAGATGTCATTCCAAAAAATATTTTTACCGGAAAGTGCAAATAACACACATAATTAACAAACACAGGGGCATATTACCAAGGGCACTAACGCCGCTTTAGCGGGAACAAATCCTGCTAAAGCGGAGAAAAAAATATTGCCTTATTATCAAGCTTTCACTAACTACTGTTAGCGTCAATTTTCATGCGATAGCAACGGAAAAAAAGATAACCATGCATTGAAGCGATAACTATCGCTAATGATATGCGAGGTAGGCGTACCCTCGCTAAATTTCACTAAAAAAGTAGCTAACACACTATCGCAATATTAGCAACTATCGCCTGGACTTGCTAAGGAACAAAAAAATCCGCGCTAAGGTCCCATAGCTGGAGATAAATAAGAACTGCTAAAACCAGTTCTAAAAATGAAAAAATGGATATAAAAAGACCATATAAAGGGAGACCTAGCCCAGCCCAGCCCCGCCACAAAGCTGAGGACCTGCAGACGCCATGGAGGCAGTAATCATACAGCTTGGAGTCCCACAAAGACCACAACCCCCACTGCCACTACCACCGCCTCCTGGACCACCACCAAGGCAGCGCCAAAGACGACGGCAGCCAATGCGCACTCGACTCATCCTTGGAGATCTACAACCACAGGATGTCATAGACCACTACAGGCTCAAACGGACATCTATTGACTATATACTGAACCACATAGGCCACGGGCTGACACCACCAACCCACCGGATAACCAATATCCCCCCGGAAACAAAGCTACTGGCTGTGCTGCATTTCCTGGCCTCAGGGTCATTTCAAACCACAACATCCAGAGTCGGTGGAGTCTCACAGGCAGCCTTTTCAAGATTCCTCCCAATTGTGTTGGATGATATAATCAGCCTGATACCCCAGTAACTCTACTTCCCCAACACTGTGCGGGAATAGCTCCTGGTCAAGCAGGGTTTCTACGTCATAGCTGGATTCCCACAAGTACAAGGTGCGATAGACTACACACATATCCGATAAGTGCCACCTGCGGACAGTGCACACATATATAGAAACCGAAAGCACACTCACTCAATGAATGTGCATGCGTTAGTGGACCACCGTTGACTGTTCACAAATGGCATTGCCAAGTTCGCAGGGAGTGTGCATGATTCGTCCATCTACCAGCAGTCAGTCATCAAGCAGCGCTTCCAGGATGGGACATATGGGAATGCAGTCCTAGTTGGTAAGTAGCAATCCAACATACCACTTGCATCAGCATCACACACATGCAAAACAGAAATGTTCCAATCTCAATGTCACAATATCACATACAAGATGTCAAACAACATCACCCCACACCAGACACATTAACACCATGAACTGTGGGCACTGCAGCTAGATACATTGACTAAAATCACTGTAAGTCGTACACCCCTGCCCCCCAGAAAATGTTGCAAGATGTGTGAAACATGCATGTGTGACAGAGAAACATCACCCACAAACAAACTTACAACACAACTCCCACTGTGCATGTCTTGTGCTGGACAGGCATGATGAATACCACAGGAGAGACTGACATGTTGCCATATAGTGTGCAAGTGTAGTACTGCTCCATGTCACTTTCCGTCAGTGTCCCAGTAGCACACAACAATGTGTGCTAAATTGCAAAGGCTGCATGTAGGATGCTGAGGCATGCGAGGCAGATTCAGACTACCTGGTACACCTGTAGGGATATGGAGACTGACCCTCAAATATGGAGCCGAGTCAGGACTGCTTCCTTTTTTTAATATTCTTTTCATTGTTCACAACATAACACAGTAATACTGCAATCTACGGCAGTACATCCATAAAATACAAGAGGCGTCAGTGGATAATACAGCACGGGCATGCACAAAAATAAACAGTTCATACCTCATATTATTTCTGGCATTCTAACATAGGTGTCGCATCAATCACGGTTCCCAATTGTCAATGGAAAGTACTCACTCATGGAAGAATGTTTGTTGTCACTTTCAGGTGATGGACGAGAAAGGAAACTCTCTAGTGGACCCCAGATGTCCTTGGGTCTAGACGTTATCAGCAGTTCTTTGGCGTAAGTTGCCAGGGTTTCTTTACAGTAAGCTGAGTCTTTCACCCAGCACTCTATACTTGGCTTGCCCCTACTATCCCATGTAAAAAAAATGCGAAGTTTCGCCAGTAGGAGGGCAATTCTGACAAACCTGCCCACCGTCCCCTTAATGTGCGGAGTATGATGAAGTAGACAAACCAGAGGCGTACACGGCAACTGCAAACCCGTCATGGTGTGCAAGTATCTCAATACTTCCTCCCAGTATTGATGAACAGGATTACAGCCCCAGGACAAATGTATAAAGTCTGCACCGGATTGTTTACAGCGCTTGCAGCTATCATTTTTCCTGAGTCCTATTCTATGGAGCTAAACGGGGGTGTGGTAGGTCTGGTGTACGCATTCGAAATGAATGAACTTCAAGTTGCCATTGGGGTGAGGCGGCCCGTCAGCTGGCACACTTTCTCCCACTCCTCCTCAGATATAGGAGGATATATTACGGCATTCCATTTGTGTAAGCTTTTCTCTGGCCCCCTGCCCGTATCCTACTGCACCGCCTTGTAAAGTGAGGTAATTATTTTCTTTCTTGTGGGTAATACTAGGAGCAACTGCAGGGCTTGTAGTGTTGGTGGTTCTGCGGGGAAGCCTGGGTAGTGATCCCCCATAGCCCGCTTTAGGTGAAAGCAGGTATAGTGAAAAAGGGGAGAGGGGTTATGTATAGAGCCTAAGTCATCGTCTGTCATGTAGTGCCCTCAGGATATAAGTCCCCCATCTGGACGATGCCAACCTCCCGGAGAGACCGCAAAGGACCCTTCTCCTGTGTAACGGACAGTGCTGCGTGATATGCCAGGGGGAGTGCAGGTGCATATAATGGTAGTTTGTTAGTCCGCTTACCGATCGGTTGCCACGCTGCTATAGTGGTGTCTATCGTGTTAATTTCTGTTTTGGGGGCATGTCTGTTCACATGTGTAAGTACGCTCCCTAGTGGGGTAGGACATGCATCCCCGTCTACTACTGCTACATGAAGCGTAAAGGCATGTGGTCGTACCCAGTAATATGCATACTGCACTTGGGCACAAAGGTAGTAGACATACAAATCTTGCACCGTGAAACCACCCTTGTCATATGGCAATGTCAGTGTTTGCCAGCTAAGTCTCGGCTGTCCTGTGCCCCAGATCAGCCTTAGCAGCAAAGTTCTTAGCTATTTGAAATATTTTTGAGTCAATTTAATGGGTATATTGTCGAACAAATAGAGAAAGCGGGGGAGTACCACCATCTTAATCACGCAACGTGATCCGCCAGGGAGAGAGGCAGGCGCCTCCACCTGTTCACCTGTTGCTGTAATACATCATGTGCACGTCCAAAGTCTTCCATGACCACAATCTCAGGGTCACGATGCACCCATACACCCAGATATTTAACCGGCTCAGTTGTCCATTCTAGCGGGTACTCCAAGAACGGCTGGGATGTGATTGTAGTTAGTGGTATAATAACTGATTTGTCCCAGTTAATCGTGAGACTGGAGAATAAGCCAAACTTTATATATTCGCAAAGGACAGGGAACAAGTACTGCTGGGGTTCCCTAACAAAGAGGACCAGGTCATCAGCGTACATCGATATGCCGACCGGTTGGTGGTTAAAGTTAAGGGCAGCTGCACGGTGGGTATGACGAATTTGACATGCTAGCGGTTCAAGGACAATGGCAAAAAGAAGGGGGGAGAGAGGACAGCCCTGCCGAGTGCCCCTCTGGACCTGGAGCGGCTCAAAAGTGTGCCCTCCGACTCGCACCCTAGCAGTTGTATCTGTATATCAAATCTTGATCCATTGCAAAATAACACTAGGAAAACCCATCATCCTAAGTATGTGAAACATATATCCCCATTCTATGGAGTCGAAAGCCTTAGCTGCGTCCAGTAGAATAGCGGCGGCAGGCAAGTCAGGATTAAGGACATGGAACATGGAGAAGATGCTGCGCAGGTTGTGGGAGGTGGTTCTGTCAGGTATGAATCCCGACTGATCTGGGAGCACAAGAAGAGGCATCAAAGGCTGTATCTTGGTGGCTAGTATATTCGCCAATATCTTGGCCTCTAGATTAATTAGTGACAATGGGTGGTATGAGTCGACTGAGGCGGGAGGTTTGTCTTTTTTCAGGAGCGTGATAATCATGGCCTGTCTCAGGGAGGGGGGGAGGCACCCATTGTCATGTGCTTCTGCATACATTCATAAAAGGTGGGGTGCCAGAAGGTCAGCGTTTGCCTTGTAAAATTCCGCTGTCAGACCATCCGGTCCCGGTGCCTTGCAATTAGGGAGAGACAGGATGGCGTCCTTAACATCAGATTTGTTGAGATAGGTATTTACTGTGCATGTCTGATAGCCATGCACAAGCAACATCCAACAGATATTCTGCCAAAACAGCCTCTTCTGCGCACCCCCAGGTGGTGTATAGCCTCTTCTAATAACGCCTGAACTGTTCTGTAATAGCCTGTGGGGAAAAGTATTCTGAGCCGTCACTATCCACAATTTTTTCAATGTGCTGATGCTGCTCCCAAAACTGTAGTTTGGTAGCAAGGACTCTCCCAGGTCAGCCGCCCTCCCCAAAAGCCCTGGCCACATGTCTCCTTCCTCTGTAGCGAGACTACGTTCCGCTAACTCATTGTACTCTTTAAGCACCCCCCTGATACTGGCCAGGAGCGCGAAATAGTGCGCTGTACAATAATCTTTTTAAATTTTCTCCAATTCAGTTTCCTTCTTGACAAGTTGCCCCATGATGTCCTTCAGTATGCCTGCTGAAGTGCCAATACAGGCCCCCCTTATCGTCACTTAAAATGCCTCCCAAAGTGAAGCCTGACTATCAACCGTACCTGTGTTTTCTGCGAAGTAATGTACGATGGCAGTCCTTATCGTGTCCTTAAAGACCTGGCCTAGCAGTGACTCAGCTCGGAAACACCATGTGAATGGACAACGCGGGTTAGCAGGAATTTGCAGTCGCACAACTACAGGATTGTGATCCGACAGAGTGCCAGGCAGTGTATGTGTGCCCGTAACCCTGTTGTTTGCACTTTCATCTAGCAGCCATTAGTCCAATCTGAACCAGCTGTTGTGGGCAGGTGTGACATGCGTACCCTCTAGGACATGCTCATTAAGCAGCCTCCAGGCATCAACAAGCCCCAATTCCGACATAGCCTCGCGTATACATTGTGCGACCTTCAGTGTGCGCGCTCCTGCTGGTTTTGATTTGTCTACCAATAGGTCCAAGTGCGTGTTTAGGTCTCCCCCCCTCTACCACTGCTGTTTCTGGCCAGGAGCGTTGGACAGTTAGCATCTGTGTAAAAGGGGTGGGGTCATCCACTATTGGAGTAAATCCAGAAGAAAATCTGGCTTGTAACACATGAACGCCCCTTGAAGTAATGAAACAACTCATCCATCTAAGCTCTAAGGTCTTAACTCCACATGACTCCAGTCACAGGAGAATCAGCCCACAATAGATGTTGGCAAATGATACACTGAAAAGTAACACGATCCATGCATCAGCCTGACCCATGGCTGCTCGTTGTCCCAGAGGTAGACTAGGCAAGACCAAGGCAGGTTCAGTGGAGTGTGCAGTTTCTAAATAAGATTGTGACATGTATAGCAGGCCCTTTTCAGTGCAATGGTTGCAAAGCTGTACATACAAACACTTTTCATCAACTATCCCCCAGGAAAGGTAGTCTCAAAATGGCCTACAAACAAACATGCAGATCATGGTCCCTGTGAGGTAACATCTCAATGTACAGACCATGTACAGATACCCTAAGATGATGAATAATTTGTGATGTGTCCCGCAATTTTAGATCAATGAATACCTACAGCAAATGAACTAATGTGAGATCCTGGGCCAGTGGTGTGGAAACTCAGGAAGCATGCTGTGCTCTTTTCGTCAATGATGTTGAGTGTGGATACACATCCTTCACATTTTTACATGCCAGCCTATCACATTTGGCATGTGTAATTAAGTCTCTAAGACATTGCTAGACCATCCCTCCTTGTCACACATGATCCTAACTTGTGATCCCATAGCCTCCATGTACAGCATCGAGGATGTCAGGGGTAGAATAATTAACAAGCAACGTCTTGGCAATGAGCATCTCACTTGGCCTTGTGTCCCTTGAGTATGGTGTTGCATACAGATTCATGGAAGCTAATATTGTAAATATTCAGCTTGCGGAAGGACAGGTCTCGACCAATTTGTGTGACCGTAATCAAGTGTGTCATGTCATTGTTGCAGTGTCCACCATTTAATGTATTCTTGCCTACATTTAAAAAATGCTGACATACATGTCCAAACGTTGCAGCCCTGCACTGCAATTCATTGGCTGTGTACCCAATGCTCTGATGGTGTGTATGACTTGCATGATTATTTTGACCTTGCCCGGGCTGGGTGTAGACAGGTGCCAAGGTGATGGCCCAAGCTGTGCATAATGCCAACTCTAAGGTGTGCCCTGCATTGTGGATCAGTGTGGTGATGACCGTGGTCAGCCTAATGTCAGACATGTCAGATGTTAACATGGATAATGTATGTTGAGCACTCATGGCATGTGATTTTGAGCCCAAGACAGGAAGGAGCACATAGTACAGGTAGTGGATGGTGTTGCATCTGCTGAAGTTGATGTCGTTGGTGAAGCTAACAAGGCCACAATGGTCCATGCATGTAACGGGTAGCTAACTGGTGATTTAGTTCAGCCCATGACCGGGAAAAGCATGTGTTGTGTTCTGCTGCAGGCTTGCAGAATGCTGCAGCACAGAAGGTCAAGTGTGTGTTGTGTGTCATCATGCCACCTACATAGCTAAGGAAAATAACAGTGCATTAGGTGGATCAGTGTCAGTGGCAGATGGGAGAAGAGCCACACATGCAACTCATATGAACTCCAAAATGATGTTGGATGGAGTCACAGCAGAGAGCCATTATCATATGCAAACATGCACTACAGCATTCTGCATCAACACATGGCCAACTTGATAAACAACTTGACATAAATCCCAACACACAAATCCATGCACATCAACAGCACATCCAGCACAACCAATGACTAATTCTGCTTTCCCTTATATGTCACAGGGGACCAAGGATATGCACTGGGACCATGGATGATGACACCAGTACGAAACCCCACCACCCCAGGCCAGAGGCAGTACAATGCGGCACACGGTCCATTGTTGAGCGGACATTTGGTGTATTAAAGTCCAGGTTTCGGTGTTTGGATATCTCAGGTGGCAGCCTGCTGTACAGGCCAGAAATGGTGAATAAAATCATCCTGGCATGTTGTGTGTTGCACAACATATGTGTCCGTACCAAAACACCATGGGCCTTATTTATGAAGGCCTTGCGCCACCGGTGCGCCACTTTTAAAATGGGAAAAAGTGACGCACCGGCGGCGCAAGGGCTTCATAAATAAGGCCCCATGGATCCAAGTGCCAGAACCACCTGATGAAGATGAGGAAGAAGAAGAGGCTGGGGCTGTACACCCCACACCAAATGCTACAGGAATTGCACGGAGGAACCGTATCATCAACAATGTTTTCGACTGAGTCAGTCACGTCGTGTCAGTAAAATAAAATGTTACCAAAACATACCATGTCTATGTGTCACTGTCTGGCATGGGCACTGTGCCCATTAAACAGTTATGTGTCCCAACAAGTGGCTAGAGAAAACACTACTCCATGGAGGTTGGGAATGTGTCCACAGTACAGAAATGCTCTGCAGTGTGTAAAATGTTTGACGCCATACTTGTCATGGTGTTACGTAGGCTACACTATGTCAAACGGTTGTGTCACTTGCTTAAAATACAGGCAAACTAGGGTGCTGTTTGTGATGAGGATGAGAATCATATTCTGACGACATTGCCCCAATCCAGGTATAATGGAGTGTGTAAGTTGTGTGATTCCCCTACATTAGGAGTGTGTGAAATGGTGTAAATGATGCCAATAGTGCATGCAACATCCCAATATACAAAGGTGCCAATCATCCAGACACTTGTTCAAAACATGTCTGTCTTTGCGGCCGTAAAATGTCCCTAAAGATGTGAACAATGGTCCTGATAATCTGCCAATTACAATTCCTATAGAGGCACGCACAAGATGTGCAGGATATATAACCTTGGCCCATATACGAAACATATCCTGCATATTACCAAGCACATTGTAGCTGTATAATTGCAATTTAATATCTGCACAGATGGCCATACTTTCAATGAGGTTCCTGAATATATGCCTCAAAGATGCATGTGTAGGATGGGTCAAGAGTTGCAAAGAGGGCATGTAAGGCAGGAAAAATGGATATGGGCTGTGAAATGTGGCACCATATGAAGATGGAAATGGTGCGTAAAAATGTTACCATTTAAAAATTTAGGGGACAAATTGGAGTAACATGTAGATGTGGCGTCTAATGTGGGTACAACATTTATCTGTCTGTCACAAGACATCAGCCAGGAAACAACTACCACCTACAGATCAACAAGGGCAAACATCACTATGCTGACCAGCTACTTGGCAGAACCAATGGACCACAACCATCCCCAAGACATGCAAAACAGCAACATCCTAAAAAAAACACCATGCCTGGGTGAAGACACCTCCTACAGCTGAACAGACAAGTATATGTGGATACACACTGACCCCTGGCTCATTCATAGCTACCAGTGAGACACATCTGCCATTGCATATCAACCACTATGTAACATCAACATCTGACAATACACATGCAGGTACACACACCTCGACGTTTACAGAAAGTGATGGCCCTATGTCACGTGTCCACCATGGGTGAGTAGCACATGTAATAGGAAGAAATCATCACTGATGGACCACTTGTGAGCAATGCCAACATGACTTGGCATGTGTGGTGGCTAAGTGTACAAATAGTACAGATGTGCTTGGCCTAAGGTGCTGCCGGGAGCTACCTTCCTACTTGCACATACACATGTAGTATGCTGAGCTGCTGGCCATGTTGGTGAGTGGTGGCACAACTACAGACCTGCTGCAGGCCTTAGCCCAATTCAATGGCAATTAAAGGCATGCTTATTGCACCTCAGAGCCACGGACTCATGAATCACAGACTAAACTCGAAACGGATGTGAGGCGCAGGGCATGTGAGGGCAGGGATTAGCCCAGCCACCCGGGCTGTGGCAAGTGGTGCAGTTACCAGTACCACGCCACTCGGAGGAGGACTAGGGACACAATGCACAGGTGAATACAAAGTTTGCCATGGACATTGGATCCACAGGACAGGAACATTGTAGCTACGTGGACCCTGACGCCAACCCTTGGTGTGCCTGTGTGGTCCGGCACAATGACACATCATCACAGGAGGATGACCCAGATGGTCACACACTACATCCTGTGACGGAACACTATGCTCACAGATTTCTGAAAGAGAGAGCCAGATGGACTACGGCGTACTCAAAGAGTCCGGCCGTAAAAATGTTGATAGGTAAAAGTGGGGACGCAAACATAGGATAAACTTGTGGTGCGTCACGATGACTCACAGTGCATCTGTTCATCCCTGATGGCCTTCCCAGAACTCCACACACCCCTGATCCCTCCTGAGCTTACAATGTCTGATCATGGCCACTCTGGACCTAGTGGTCTGCGCAGGGAAACAACTGAAGGTCCGTTTTGATCATGCATGCTGGGGTGGTGCGGTTGTGTCTCTGCTGGCCCAGACGCATCACACAGTCTCAGCTTAGCACCACTTCCACCTTCTATGCTCCCCTATGCTGTGTGGACTAGTTATTACTGGGTCCATGTCCCTGCACTCACCAACTGCTGTGCCTTTGACGTGGGGGCATAAGTGTGACGGCGATTACTCGATGTGTGAGAAATATTGATAGGTGTGTCCCCAGACGCTCAGTACCTGTGACATACTTACAATACACAACAAGTTACATTGAATGTACACTTTGCCAGCCAACCCTACTCACACAGCAGATGCGCAGCACACTGTTGTGCACACAGACGGGAGCTCTGGCAGGTTCATCATGACATAGTAGTGCATGTAAGGCCTCCACCCCTGTGATACACGCAGAGCTGTGCCTCAGCAAACAACATCCCACTCTCTAGCTGGACAATGTCTACCAAACCCAAAAATGTGGTCACGCCTGCAATGTAGATCTACATTTGCCCTACACTTCATCCTGTGCACCACGCTGAATGCTGATGCCCTTGTGTGGCTGATACACCTGCAACGGGTGCCCATCACAAAGCCCCACACAGTGCACACCAGGTGGCATCATGTGGCTGAGACCCCAGCCACATGTCACACGCCACTCGTGCAGGGGGGTCAGAGGTCCACTGACCTCCCCTCTGTCCTGCATGTGCAAATCAACTCCAATTCCAATGCAAATCAGAATTGATCATGTCTCAGGCAAGCAAGAAATAGCTTCTGTACTATTTGAAAAGCTGGGTGAGTCAATACTGCGAATATGCACTTCCTCAATGTAATAAATTGTTAATGTGGCCATCGACCTCAAACATCTACGTGCAGATCATCAACAACTGGTAGATAGCACCATAGACAAAGAAGCTGACATTGCTGAAATTGCCATGCATTTTGCATCTGCAGACCAACTGATACAATACATACTCAACCATGTTGAGTACTGGAAGACAGAGTTGACGATAATGAAGGGCGGACACAACGCTACAATTTCTGCATGGTGGGCTGGGAAGAAGGGCAGGAGTGTGAAAATCTAGATGTCTACACTGTGACATGTCAAAAATAGATGCTATCGTAAGTCACACTCTCATCATGCGTCATAGTGAAATGGTGAAACAGGGTGCCCATCAGACCATTGCCAACAGGATTTAAGCAACCTACGTTCTAGATCAACATCCTCAACTATAGGGACAGGGGTGCCATAATGCAATTATGTTCCAAACTAAAATATATCCAGGTTGTAAATCATCCTAAATGACTTCATGGACTACACGTCACCTGTCACTAAACATAGATAGACAATCCTGACAGGCAAGGATCGTGTTAGGCAAGACAAGCTCCTGGACCCTATCCTGTTCCCAGCATGTCTACGTGTAGTATTAAAGGGAAATACTCACTTTCCTTTAAAATCCATGACAGGCTGAATCTTGGATGGACTCATACGCCTCTGCAAACACTGACACTGTGCCCACTTATCTGCAACAGCATTTGCACAATTCAGCCTCCCACACAACCAATGCTGGTCAAACACGGAGCCTATCTCACACTTTACAAGATTCCTGACTGGCATTGATCCAAGCGTTGATTTAATGTTGCAAGGTACTCAAGGCCATATCGGACATCACAGGATCGCAGCAGGACCACCTGGCTCTACCATGAGCCCCCAGGACAGGATCAGCCACATTCATTGATCCAAAGCGCCAAAGGCATCTCAATACTATTACTATCTGCCCAATGTCACTCCACAAAGGTGCAGCTACATTGCCCATGAAGCAGCACTTGTTCACAACTTGGGTGACACACCCTTGTGAACTACATGGACCAGCAGCCATGGCATGCATATCCTCTACTGTCTTGTGTCACAATCCATGTGAACTCACACATACTGGTTTTTTGACTGTGTCACGATCACTGACTCCATGACGAGCCAGACTGCCCTCTCACTCCCAAACTGTGTTCCCCCACATTTCACATATGTTGATATGTATCTTCAGGCTGGGATGTATCACCGTGTGGCGACTGCCCATTTACAACTGTCTGTCAGCTGCGAACTTCACAAGAACCAGTCAAGAGAGTTGCATATCCTTGGTCCATAATGCGGTGCGTTGCACACACACCTCTGTCATTGTGTGAATGTTGCCTTCAGACAAGGTTTTGTGGATTGACTGTAGCACATTAGCCAGCTTGTGTTCACTTATTTGTTTTGAACTGTTTGCATTGCCATCTAACATCAGTAGAAGTCCAAAGTACAAACTTTCAGTGCCATGGTAGGCAACACTGTGACCACATTTAATCATTTCAACGTGTAGCTGCACATGTGCTCTCAAATTGAACACACTCTTCACCTACTATGACCTCCCTCAAAAAGGGGGACATGGAATGTCTGGTACATTGACTCCTATCACAACCAACACCATCGAGAGCTAGTGCAGCTACTTGAAAATCATTTGTCAAAATTCTGGAATGCCACATATACATCGACGTTGTCTGTGACAGTGTGATGCCACGGGATACTCAGTGTATGCAGGACTGGCAGAAATATGGGTCATACTGGGGGTACCCTTTCAAATCGTGGATGTCAATATAGAGATAAAACCCTGGTATGTAGCAGTGCATGGCATACTAGACATGAGGCCAGTAGTACTTGACTCGCTGAACCCAAAAATTGGAACAGGGGGCGTTCTCCTATCACATTTTGCTTATACTCGCCCAATGGCATATCCCAATAGATAACCTTGCCTGATGGGCAATTGAAATCGTGACATTGTAATAGCAATGCATTGGTGCAATGGTGCCACCACATGTTAACACATATCAACCTATTTTTAGCCATCTCTGGATCTGTCCCAACATGTACAATGCTTGTATATACATTGGTGTACCTTCTGGATGTATCAGTCTCCATACCCTATTTGCAAAGTTCTTATCTTTACGACAATTGACCAAAGCACATATGTGTGATTAAAGTATGATTTATTTACAATATTTACACATTTGGTGAGCATATAGGGCAAGTACAGATGTTGCCCGTTGGAGGGCTAGACAGAGACAAATTATGTTATCAGGTCCAAGGGAAGAGGCATAGTTCAGTCCACAGGTTGGTTGAAGTGGCAAGGAATGGGTTGATATGGCAGTCCATGGGGGGTCCAAGGATGTTCCAGGGGACAGTGGGAGTAAGTGCAAGAATTGCACGTGTGGCATGATCCAGAGCACACCAAGACACAAGTAACGGGGGCTTTGGTACAGAGGGATACTACCGCTTCCTCCTCAGCAGCAGAGCACTGTCATCCTCATCTCCATCATCTTCTGTGTCATGTGCCTCACAGGTGTCAGTGGGTGTTGTTGCTGCTGCCCTGTGAGGCACTGACGCACCTGGTGTTGGAGCTGAGGATGTGGAGGCCGCTGCAGCATCCATCTGCACCAAACTCTGTGGCAGTGAGGAGGCAACAAGCAGGTGCAGGGCGTTGTATATCCCAGCAACCTGGCGTATGTGTTCATCCATGGCAGCCATATCTTGGGCCTTCATCCGCTCCATGCTCTCCATGATCTTGCGGATGTTGTCCAGATCCTTGCTGACACTGCTGGAACCACCCTGAGCAGACAGTGACTGCTGCCTCAGGATCATGACTCCAGCAATGTCAGCCATGGACCGCTGGAGAGCATGGAAGTGGCTGTGGGTGTCTGTGAGTGTCTTCATGCAGTCCCTAATGGGACTGAGACACCCACGCAGGCCCGCAATTTGGTCTGCCATTTGCTGAAACCCCACCTGCACCCTTTCCCCCAACCGTTCCTGGAGCTCGATGATGCGTAGTTGGAATGCGCGGGTGGTGGGATCTGGCTCCTGGGAACTAGCTGGGGCAGTAGGTGCCTGCCTCTCGTTGGTGTGAGCAGGGGGTGGGGTCTGCCGAGCGCTGCTGGGTTGCCCTGCTACGGAGGCTGGCGATGCGATGTCATTGAGCAGGAGTTGCAACCTGTCAAGATCGATGTTAGCATATACGTCTGTGTCATCAGTGGGTGGCAGGCCAGGAGGCTCTTCAGGAGGTGCTGTGTCACCCTCTGCAATGTGAAATGGGAGATTAATTACATCACTGTATGCCAGCAAGATTCATGCATTTGTTCATTTCACTTTGAGACAGCAGGACAATGTCAGATCATACAGATTTGGAGGAGAGGACATGTTGTTGACAAATGGTGAAAGATATGATGAGATTGCACATGTGAAGTAGTAGTGGTACATGGTGGTCTCACACTGACATAGCAAAATGGCTCTGCTTTACCACAAGGAGATTGGTGTGTGAGTGGAGAGTATGTTAACACCCTGCCTGATGATATGCCCTGTGCTGTTAATTGACACTGGCAATCAGGCGGCCGTTGTGAGCCATCGTCGCATATGCTCATCCTTCCACACAATACTGTTACTGACCACCCCTCCCCCTTAGTGGTTGTCTCTACTTAGTTGCGCTTAAGAATCATGCTGTAGAGCAAATGGATTACAGACAGCCATCTCAACTCACAAGCCACATCCTTAGTGGGGACAGAGTAACGGAAGGCTGATACGTGTCCTGGTGTCATGGGGCCTTTCTGCCAGCCTATCAACCATTGTGACTTCAGTATCCCACTGGTGGGTAGCAATGTGTCCAGCTAGCTGCAATGCCTGGGATATGGTTGCTTGCATTACGTAATGGCGCCCTACATGTCTCCTAAGGCCCACAGTGTCCGACATCAAGGTCAGAATTTCAATAACTGTTGCCTCCCTCTCATATCTGCAGTTATTGTGCACAATGCTGCAGCCAGCATGGATGTGATGCATATACAACGCGGCCCAACATGGGGCATAAATGAAAATGATGTGCGAGCCATCTATGGCGTAAATGTGTAGCATTGCTGGAGTGGGTTTGCAAGTGCAACGCAGCTAGCCGTAGTTGCCAGTTGTAGTACCTGCAGGGCGTTGACGTGGGCAGGTTGGGGGGGAGTAATGACCGGTTACTCACAGGTAATTTTAATTACTCAGAGTGGTAGACATCCACGTCCAAGTCCTTACCAATGCGCAGATACAAAAGCAAGATTTGGCTTCACCCAGTAGCTAAACAGACTCAAGCTGCACAAGCAGAAAGGCACACAACCAGAGCAGAGCGCAACACTGTGTCCGCAAACCCAGGAGACACAATACCACACATCACTCAATGACCACAGGACAAAAAAGCCTGAGGAGAACACCCAGCAGCATCCACGCAGAACACGGCCAGGGAACCCCTCCGGAAGCAAGCCCAATAAGCAGCCACCCCATAGGCAAGCAACCTCTAACCTACCCAGGTCCCAACACACCACAAGCCCAAAAGCTGGCCCTACAGCCAACAAAGCCACTGATGGAGAGTAGACGCAGAAGGCCCCAAATCATGACCAGCCAGTCCAAAGGAAACAATAAGGGAAGAACACCCTACCAAAAAGGCACAGCGGAAAGGAGGCACACCTACAGAGCCTGCACAACCGCCAAACAGAGCAGCTGCACATAAACACCAGAAAGATGAACTGGACAGAAAACAGGCAGAACAAGAAACTCAAACAAGGTGCAAATGGACAAAAAAACGGCCCCAGGAAGAAACAACTCCACAACCACCAGGACAGCAAGGGGCTCTATGGCTCAATGGCCAAACCCCAAAAGGCCCACACAGCCACACACAGAGCTCACAGGGAGGATGCAGCCCAACACAAGTCAAAGCCAAGCACCAAGAAATCTAAAACACGCACCAGAATCCATTGCAGACACACCTTGTGTTGGACAGCAATCCAGTATAGAAAACAGCATAACTGGCATAGGACAGGAGAGGCGAAGGTCTCACGAACCAAGAACAATACTCCACCACAGAAGGAGAACACCTCAAAGCCAGGAGCTCCAGACAAACCACAGCCACCCGCAAGCGGACCAGACACCTCCGAGACAGGGGGGAAACAGCTAGGGACCACCGGAAATCACCAGCAAGGCCCCACTGCCAACCACAACAGAGGGAGCCAAGCCCACCCAGACCAACCCAGAGCCACCAGGAGAAACAAGGCCCAAACCAGTCCAACACGCTGCAGGACCTGAGGATCCAGCGCACAGTTGGCCCCACTACAACTGATGGACAGGGCAACCACCCCCCAGACATCGTCTGACCAAACCAGAGGACAACTTCAACCCAAGGCAATCCCCGGAGATGCAAAGCAGGTCCAACCACGGGACCCCGAACCAGGTTAGCAAGAGGCTCAACTCGGAAAGGGATGCAAACACACCACGCAGGCGATCAGCCACGAGAAATAAACCCCTGCCAGACGTAAAGCATAAAGGGACGACAAGGAAGATCCCGCCCCCCTGGCTGAACAGCTGATCCGTCAAGAGAAGCCAACCCTGCACACCAATGGCATATGACATAACACACCACCATCGGGATACCACAGCTAAACACCGTACTGGAAACCCCGCCGCCAGAAACCGGGGAAAAACATGTTTGACAACATCATCCCACTACCCCATGAGTATATTACCACAGATTTCAAGGATTATGGAGGCCTACAAACACCATCAACTGGAAGATTGCAAAACAGTCTACACACTTCCCACCTCCCAACTGCCTAGGGAACGCCAAACCGGCTTCTGCACGCAGCAGATCACCGCAAAGCCTGCCTCTAGGTCTCAGACAAAACCATGTCAAGAGCCATGTCAGCAAAGGTATCCTGAACATGACACTAGTGAAGGAGCAGAGGAAGACCCAGTGACCCCCACCACCTCCATACAGAAGGAGCCCACTCACACCCAAATCACTCATGTCCATGATGCGGGGAGAACAGATAAACCAGTGCCCAACAAAGCAACCCAAAACGAGTAATGCTAGACCATAAGTGTAACCAGGGAACGCCAAACCCCAACATAACAGCAGGCCGGCACACCAGGGACACAAACACCAAATAAACTACTAAGAAGGCCCAAATTGGATGGACCCAGAAGGATCCCAGAAGTCCCAGCCACAGAAACCAGCCCAGGGATATGAATCCATATCTGTTGGAGGCGAGTCACACACCTCAACCACAAGGCCACAGAGATACCTCGTGCAGGAAGTACACATCAGAGAAATCTGACTCAAAACACAGGGAAACCCCCCACTAGGGCACACCACCATGTAATGACAATGTAAAACGTGCCACCAAAAGCACAGGTAGCCCACTTACGAACGGGCACACCCAACACTAAATAAACGAGATGCACATTAAAAATGAAAGCATAAGTTCAAACTGAGCCAAAATAGCACGTTCTGGAACAGGGACCATTCAGATCACCAGTCAAATGCTCCCCCAACTGAGGATCTCAGAGAGCTCTGACAGGAAACATCCCGTGGCAGGATAAAGAGGCCTGGGTGAAACATGGGCTACACAGCCTTGGTATACAGTGCCCCGCCATTCCAAAGCACTGCACCTGAGCATGAAGCACGAGGCGCAGACCAAAAATAAACTGCATTTCATTGTAAAACAGAGGATCAAAATGAGATGAGCACCGAGCCCATCACAAACACCTCCAAGCAGGAGCCAAAACATCATGCTGCCAGCACGCAGCAAAGCATGCCGCACCTACACACCACCCCTCAAACCCTGTGTGTTCCGGCTAGAGCATGGAACGCACCCGGAAGAGGTGAGGCCGCAGCAGGGAGTCACAGCCCCACACCAGACTGTGCAGGCCCCATAACCACATGGTCCAGCTACAGCAGGGACTCGAAAGCACATGTAACAACAGGTACATCAGGGGATCAAACCCCCGCCTAGCAGACCGTTTCACACTCACCCAATTGGAGGCACAGGTCCAGCACACCCCCACGACGAAGTTGCCAGGAATGATTCAGGCAGGAGAAAAAACAGGATGTGGATGGGTGTGTTGCTGGGTTACATGCCTCCAGGTGTGGCTGTGGCCTGGAGGGAAGGGATGGGTTACTAGTTGCTTGGGAGTGTTTGGTGGGAGGAGCTATGCTCATCAGTAAATACTGGGACGGGGAGGGCTGACGAGGAGATAATGCATGGCATAAGGAGTGGTGCAGGTTGATGAACATTTCTAAACTTAAAAGAGATTTTTGTAGGGCACACTTCATCACATTTGTGGATGCAGTGCACTCAAAAGGAATTTGTCTTATTCTTTTACATGTTTCCATACCTGGGAAGCTCCAGAATCCATACATGACTACCCCCCAGCTTACCCCTCCCCCTCCCCTGTCTCCGCCATGAAGCTACTCCCAATGGTTGCCGCGGCTGAACACAGCCCTTGATCTTGGGTGCCCTTTCCTTCCAATGGTGCATCAAGCCTCACACCTGCTCCAAGAAAGTGCAGGGATGTGACGCAGCATGGTACCAAAAGTGAGTGTCAGGAATCTAGTAGATTTAAATCAGCCAATAGATTGATGCGTTCCAATGCAGGCACACCACCTCTGTGCATGACTGCCTCCCCCGGTGCCAGGCCTTTGTGACTTCACATATCTCAATGAGGCATGAGCTTGAGGATAGCCCACAGCATTGGGCATCCTTCGCGCCACAGCTGCTTCGCAAAAAAGGGACGCAAATGTTGACATTGAGAGGCGCAAGGGACTAGTAAATCAGCCCCATTATGTATGTTATGTGGTGTTCAGTTCTCCACTAATGTGTGCTTACTTATCACAACTGCATGAAGCTGTTTCACGTAATACACAATACATTAAAAGAACAAGGAAATTGAAAACTACAAATAGTAACCTACATTTAAATGCCCCTAAGCGTATTACAATAAAATCCCAGGCATACTTTTACATATCAGCATGAATAAATAACACTGTAGCATGCAATTTCACCATTGGGCCCTTTGCGACCTATTAGCGTGAATTTTTTTGTCGCTATACAAAAAACGGGCCGCTAATACAAATCATTTTTACTAGATAAACCTTTGCGGCATATTAGTGACGATATAGTCATCGCTATAACTATATTTTTTGCCGCTAACACACAGAAAGTGATGTATTACTGCTTCCTGTCACAGGGGTGTGGTTTGTACTTTCAGTTTCTCTTGTCAGTACATTGCTTGTGTATGTGCTGAGAGGAGGAGGTGTATGGTGGTTGCTGGAGTTGGTTCTTGAGTTTGAGAGTGGTGCTGTGTGGTGTGTCCTGTCTAAAGTGTCTAGTTGGTGTATTTTTGTAATTTAAAAGTGTTTGTGTGTCTAATGTACTCAGTTTAATTGTGTTTGGTTTGGGGTTAGTTAGTTTTTTATAAATATTTTTTGTAGTGGGTAATTATTTGTTAGTATTGAGTGGGTTATGGAGGTGAGGGAGATGCCGGGTGAGTGAAGGCCAGGGAGGATGAGTGAGGTGGCATTGGGGGGGTTTTATGGATGATTAAGTTTTACCTGCCAATGATGTTGGAGGCAGGGGGACGTATCCTGCAGGGATATACAGTGTCAGTCCGGAAGTTGCGCTGGGAGCGGGTGAGGCTCCAGATGGAGCGATACTTCAATGTGCGCCAGTGGAAGCACTGCTTGCGTGTGAGGCCGACCTGCTGGACTACACGGTAGTGCTGACAGGCCTACAGGGTGGTAAGTACTAAACCCATTATTTTCCTTCACTAAACATAGGTATGTATGTGAGTTGTGTGTGTGACATGTGTGTATGACATCTACATGCTGAGTCACAACTATGATACTGTGACAACGTGGTACTGACAATGTCATTGGCCTAAAACATTTGCAAATGATTCACATCACTTAGGATTGGAAGAACTAACTCTTCCAAATACATTGTGTGCAACAGTAGAGTAGGTGTGTGAGTAGTCAATCCAAAGAGCCCTATTTGTTTAGCATCATGAAGTGTCAGTTTAAGTGAGTAATCACGTTGTCATTGAGGTGTGGACACATGTTTACGCTGTGAATTCCACATATGGGACTGAGGTCTCCTGTGTGTCACTTGCCAAAACATTACTATGTAATGGTGAGTACCCACATGGCAGTAAGGGTGGAAAGGCACAGAGGGTAATAGCATGTATAAGTCCATCACGGGTGTAGTCAGTCAAAGAGATGTGGTCAGAGACCATGTGCAGGATGCCGTGTGTGTGTCCAGTATGGGTAACTGTACTGATCAGAACAGAGCCATTGTGTTTGTGACATATGTGCAGGACAGAACACATTGTGACAAATGCTCAACTCCATGAGCATCAGGACTGTAGCTACATGGCCCCTGTACATGGGTCGTGTGCAGAAATGTCCTTGTCAGGTGATAATGCACAACAGGCGTTTCCCTGCTCCTCAGTGTCTTACATCCCAAATAAATGCGTATCAGCCTCTTACAAACTGCATAGTTGCCCTCATACGCAGTACTACTTAGACATGATGTCTCTGTGGATAGGTGCATTGAAATAGCTTGACACAACTCTTATGTGCATGTATTACCGCACTGATGTAATGTGTGGGCCAACACTGCATTCGCAGGCCATGTGTGCATGGCAGTCAAAGTGAACAGGGTAATGCATACAAATGGTCATTCACCTACACAGTGATGTTGTTTTTCCTGTGACTGAAATGTTGTTCCTCTTGTTCATGTAATGTTTCTGGATGCCATGTAATGACACATATTTATTTTTGGTCACTCAAAGATGGTCGCCAACCCATCACACAGGGTGACGTTGACAGATTCAAGGACCCAAACGCCACTGGTGAGTAATTTTATTTGATATTGCCATGTTGTGGTGTCATGAATGTCATTAACAAATGGTACACATTTATGTTTGGACATATGGTTGAGTACCGCATGTCACTCTGCCACAATGTGCAGATGTTATTGTTGTTTCCAATTTGTCTGCTATTAGGTATTTGGATGTGGGAAGACACACATCACTTTCTGTTGTGACTTTGACCATCAAGGGACAATGATACAGCTTTGAATTCATGTGCATGCCATACAGCACAGGTTCTAGCTAACTTGTCAATGATCCAAGGATCCGGCAGGCAAGACACTGCTTGATAATCTAAATTGGTGGCATATTATCAAGATCATGCACAAACCACTTTTCCCTCCCTCCGGGCTGCAGCGCTGGCATCCGATGCGCTGGCGTTCAGGTATTGGCTTTCACACTGGGAGGTACATGATCTATGGCACGTGCAGCACTCCATGGACAGAGGATACTCCTACTACTCTTCAGTCCACGATCTGCATGTCCGGTTAGATCGGAGAGTCAGCACCCAGTCACTGCTCCCACTTCTTGACAAATCAGAGTTCCTAGGGAGTACACATTCTGATCACAACGCCTTATGGTTTCAGATTAGTTGGGGGGAAGATCCCCCAACTGTGCCTACATGGAGGCTACAGCCTGCCATGCTTGAGGATGCGGACTTCTGCTCATCGCTAGGCACAGCCACCTGAGCCTACTTTTAGGCCAACGAAGGGACGGCAAGCAGCGCCATGGCGGAGTGGGATGCACATAGAGCAGATATTTGGGGACACTGTATGGGGCCACAGGGATTATACGCAATTTATTGTCCACCTCCCTGACACACTTGGACACAGAGCTCCTGCGTGCAAGAGGGTGGGTGAGGGGACAGGTGAGCACTCACGCACACTGAGCGGCCTAAGCACCCAGTCCACATGGAGCAGCTGCGATGTCAATACTATGTGGCGCACACGGCTGGAACACATGCCAAGGCAGACAGAGCCCGCTGGCTGCTAGCCTTAGTTGACGCAGAGAGATGGGCGCAGGGCCCCGATAGGAGCTTTGTGTACAAGGGAGGGGGAGATGGTGTACACACAACGCTAAATTCATTGTGTTCTGACTGACCACTATAGGCAGCTATACAAAGCTGGCAGTACTGGCCCTAGACATGCGTTAAAACATTTCCTGGATAGTGTTAGCTTGCCAGTGGCATATGAGGACCACAGGGATGCGCTTAATGCCCCCCCACTCTGGAGGAAGCGGGAGATGCAAATCAGGGTATGACGACGGGGCAAACCCCAGGGCCGGTTGGCCTGCCTGCTAAATACTATAAGGCGAACAGGGAAACCCTCACGCCCTTGATTCTCCAGATGTATAATACAGCTATGAGCGACAGGCTTGTTTCCTCCATCCATGTTGGATTCATTTCTGGTATCATTGCTCAAGCCGTAAAGGGACCCTACAGCTCTGGGTTCGTACAGGCCACTGGCAATGCTTAATGTGGACTATGAAGTATTTGCTGGAAAACTCACAGGGCGGATAGTGCCGGTGGTCCCTCACACTAGTATCAATAAGGCTTTGGGCCTGCGAGATTCATGTCCCTGAATCTAAGGGGGTTCCTTAGGATTGCCGCTAAGGCAATGAGTGAATGGGCCAGGCCGGGGTGCCTGATGATAGACCTGGAAAAGGGCTTAGACTCCCTGGAGTGGGGTTACCTGTCCACGGTACTATTGTGTTAATAACTTGCCATATGCTTCCAGCAGATGGTTGTGCTCCTTTACAAAAACCCTGTGGTCTGGGTGCAACTGGGCCCCTACATCTCTGAAGTTGTGGGTTGGGGCACCCGGCAGGGATGTCCCCTGTCCCCACAGTTGTTGGAATAAGCAGTTGAACACTTGGCGGTGGCAATGCGCCAGACACTGGGAGAGAGATTACCCCTGGGAGATTCTATCCATCAGGGATTGCTTCATGCCGATGACCTGCTGGTGTTTGTGAGAGACGTGACACGTATACCGGAGCAACTAGCCAAATTTCTGAGTCAGTTCGCCTTTGTCTCGGGTCTCCGGGTGTATGCGTCCTGCCTCTATGCGTTTGGCACTGGGAAAGAAGACCCGGGCTACTGTCTCGAAGGCACCAGAGTCCAATGGAAGTCTGACACCTTCAAGTATCTAGGGATTCAGATCTACCGGAAACCGGCTGATCTCTTCAATGTCAACCTAGGGCAGGCGGTGGCAGTGCTTCTATCCCAGATACACTTTTGGTCTTCACTCCCGCTGACCGCTAGGGGTAGAGTGGTCCTTGACAAGATGGTCATGCTCCCCCGACTCCTGTACTAATTTGATAATCTGCCTCTCTTGATCCCTGCCTCTTTATTTTTGCTGCACATTGTGGTCCTGCAGGACTTCATCTGGGGGGCGTCTCAGCACCAACTGGCGCTAGTTAAATTATTCCTGCCAATGGACAGGGGAGTGTTGTCTGCACCCTGTTTCAAACATTACTACTGGCAACGCAACTCCAATGGATCGCAAGTAGGTTGGCGGATAGGGCTAGAGACAATACCGCTCCAGATGAGCCACCGTAGTCTCTGGAGTGTGTCACCATACTCTTCCATCCACTTGCGGCGCCTGTGAGACACACTCCACAGCTGCTAGCAGTGGGGTATGAGTGCTTTTGCAGAGCCCTGTTCCTCACACGAAAGGTGCTCCTGTACACACCTGCTGTGCCTCTGGAGGGTTCCCCAGGAGGTGAGGGGGTCCTCACACGTCCCATGTTTGATCAGTCGAGGGAGGCAGAGGTCCAGGCACCCTGCGACCTCTATGGAGATGGTGCGTTACTGGCGTATGAGACGCTGGTCTCTGAGGACGGGCTTTCCCCTGGGGGCTTCCTGCTACATCGCACCCTGGTGGTGAAGATGACGGCTAGGTGTGGAGACGTGGCAACGGTACCTGAGCAGCACTTAAATATGCAGTACTTCCACGTCATGGGGAGGGGCAAACACCTGGTCCACTGGTTTGCTGGCTTGCTAAGGATCCATATGGGGACTAGTCTGGCCCCACTTAGGGGTAAATGGGAGCGTGAAATAGGAAGGTTGCTAACTGATAAGGAGTGGTAGAGAATTCTTAGAAATCGGTACACATTCCCATTAACATGCGCTTTTCCCAGACACAACTTTATGTTGTTCTTAGAGCCTACCTCACGCCTGAGCTAATCAACAAGTTCTTCCATCGCACAGACACGTCCTGCCATAGGTACGGTGAGATGTGCGCCGGGCTCCGCCACCTTTTGTGGAGTTGTCCTAGGCTGGGCACTTGAGTGTAATAGTTGAGTGGCTCATGGAATGCACTGGTCGTATTATACCCTTTGATTGGCCGGAATAAATTTTGCACCATTCAAGGAGACCGCCCAAAGAGAATGTGTCGTCCAGTATTTAACTTCTGGGGATGGTGGTGGCTAAACGCCTCCTTATGAGGCGCTGGAAGGCGCATGACCCACCTGGCGTACAGGCGTGGACTTCCTCCCCTCAGGCATGGTCCCCGGAGGAGTGGACAGCCAAATGCAGAGAGTAAGTGTTGGAGCTCCGAAGATAACCAATAGTGGAGCACTGGAAACACATGCTTAATACCTTGCAATTGCCGGGTGGGGTTAGAGGTGCGGGTGCTGTAGCGGGTTGGGGGGCACTCGGGGGTTGGAGTGTACCGTGGGCTGTTCTCCTGTCTGGATAATCCGTTAACTATAATTATCGACTCTTGGAGTAATGCAGCTTTCAGGTGCAGGCCCAACTGTGGCTGGGATGCGCATACACGTTTGTGGCGGTGGACCAAAGAAGGGGGGCAGGGGGAGGTGAGAAAGAGATCAGCATGTGTATGTGTCTGTGGTTTTGCATCTGCTGTTTCCTCTTTTCCTTAGTGACAGTTGTTGTATAAAAGTCCTCTTTGTGCACAGGGTAACGTTAGGGGCATCCAGCCTAAACTCTGCTAAGGTACTAAGCTATACGTGTGGACAGTCATGGACTACGGGGGTTGGCCACCCAGGCACTGCACGCTCTTGGCAGCTTTTGGCGATTATCCTTTGCTTATGAAATACTGTAGCTGGGGCACTGTGTCTCTCAATTGTATTGATGTGATGTACATGAATGTACAATTGACATGCCCAGATTGCTGAGCTAATATTGTTTAAGTGCCTACTGTACCATTACATTCTCTAAAAAGCTAATGAACATATTTAACCAGAAATAAATCAGGACAGGTGCTAGATTTATCCCCACTTTATCTGCAGGTCAACTACTACTGATGCGGCAATGAAGAGCTTGCTAATGTACCCTTGCAAATTCCCATAGACTCCCAGGTTAAGGTCAGGTCAGGTAATGAGTTTTTATTGAGCGCTACCTACCAACCCAAGGTCTCAATGCGCTTGGGCAGAGATGAACAGATGAGACAGTGCCGACCATGTTCCCAGCAACGGCGAGCATCATTTTGGGGACAGCCAGGTTTTAAGATTTTCAGGGATGAGTTTGTGTTCAGAGTGAAGGATGACAGTTGAGGGTGCAGTTTATTACACAGCCAAGGGGCCAGATAAGGAGAAGAGCGGTGGCCATTTAGAGAAGTACGAACACAAGGCTTGATCCAAAATGGTTTATTGCTGGATCTTAGTGATCTATTTGGTGCATACCAGTTAAGCTTCTTCCTGAGGTAATTACGACCAGAGATATACAAGATGGCATGCGTGAGACTCACATTCTTAAAGTGGCTTTTCTGGCGGATGGAGAGCCAATGAAGTATTTTCAAGGTAGGGGCGGAAGGAGTTTTAGGCGGAAGGTCGGGAGTCAGTCTGGCCTCCGCATCCTGCATGGTCTGCTGTTTGCAAAGCAAGTTTTTGTTTAGTCCAAAGAAGAAAGCATTGCCATAATCGAACCGGCTGTTGACAAAGCCCCGCACCAAAGGCTTCCTGGCTTCGATCGGAAGCCATTTGAAGATCTTCCGGAGATTATACAGAATCCCATAGCAGATGCTAATTCCCTGGCTGACATGATTTTTCTTGGACAGTGCCTGTTCTGTTACTCCTAGGTTGTGGATTGCAGGTTTGCGAGGGGGACTGGAGGCCAGTTCCGGCGGCCAACATTCATGTGACCAAAAATCCTCGGACTTGCCAAACAGATTGTTGTCCGTTTTACTGCTGTTCAGTTTGAGTTGGTTGCTGCTCAACCAATAACATATATCAATCATGCTGTTTTTAAAGCAGGCACGTGTGTCAGAGTAGTGTGACACCAGAACCTGGCCAGCTATGGGAATTGTAATGGCCATATTATCAAGCCCTTTATTGCCAATTTAGCAGCAGTTTCCTGCAGATGGAAGCGGCAATATTGTGTTGCACTTTCTTGATATTGTAGCCCCCAGTTGTTAGTAAGGGTGTCCCAGTCTTGTTCCTGAGCATGTAAGCTGAGCTTACAATCAGTTGCCATTGACACCTGCACACAGCCACACTAGCACTGATGTAAAACAGTGCCATGTCTTGTCACTGACTACATGAACTGTACCCATTTGCAGGTCGACACACATGTCTGCACTTGTGCATTGTACAGAAGTAGCAGCAGTGTGTCACAGGATCAGATGAGTGTGGTGCTGGCCATGGAGGGGTAATGCCACCCTACTAATGTGAATTGGACTAGTTGCACATATTCAGGATGCACAATGGTGACATGTTATGACTGTCTAATTTTTAATTTGATTTGTCAGTACATCACACCTGACATGCACTGTCATGTCACTATCCATAGCCTGTATAGAGTAACAAATGGCTTGACATTTATGTGGTCAGGTCACTTGTAGATTTTTCAGAATGTCACATGTGTGTTGCCTTCCATGTTGTAAATTATTTGTGCTAATATTTAATAATTGGCAAAAGAACCAGTGTTCTTGAGTGGAAATTAACATTTACCATTTTTTTCAGACAACATGAATACTGAAGAGCTGCATGCCTACCAGGTGGCTAAGGACAGGTGGCAGCATGTACGCAGGGTTAAAAAAGGGTACCATGATATGGCCAGGAATCACCTGTCTGACAGGAAGTCAGGGAGGTGGCACTCGATGCCAGAGGCAGTTGGAGCAAAGGAGAAACGCACCACCAGGTCTGGACCCTTGACATTTGCTGAAACAATGGTGACCCCAGAAATGAGTACAGCTCATACAGCAACCAGCCAGGTGCAACTCCAAAATACAAGCAGTCCGGTGCCCATTCCAGGGACAAGCAATCCAGCACCCATTCCTGGAACAAGCAGCCAGGGGCCGGTTACAGGTACAGTTAGCCAGGTGGCAGATGCAGCAGCAAGCAGCCAGGTCCCAGTGCCTGTAGCAACAACCCTGGGGACAGGCCACCCCCAAGGCAGCCAGGATCTTGGGCCACCCAACACTCAGCCTCAGATGTCTGAGATACTGCTGTTGCTCTTGAAGGAGCAGCAGCGGAACAACAATTTGCTCCTAGATGTCAAAAACGAATTGGTGACACCTAACGGGCACATGAATGCAATACGTGCTAAACTGGGTATTCCCCGAACCTTACTTCTTCCTTCCCTCAATGTTTAAATTTTATAGATGTGTCGTTAGTGTGTTTTGTAATTAGATATAGATTAGTTTTAGATTAGATATAGTTAGTTTTGTACTGTAACATTTATAGGATAGGTTAAAATAGTGTTGGGGCAAAGTTTCTTTTATCTTTGGGTGGGGGGTTAATGTCCTTTTTTAGTATGTGTAGTAGTGGATAGTTTATAGTACATGTGTAGTTTAGTTGAATATGTGTTCAGGTATTTTAGATATAGTGTTAGTTGTAGTGGTTAGTATAGTATAGGATAAGTAATTTTTGTAATAATAAATACTGTTGGTTGTATTACTGCTTGCAATGATGTCAGGTAGGATGCATAATGAGGGTCTTGATACATTGTATGCTACTCATGCCATCTGTGGAGTGATCCCTGTATGTGTGACTATGGATGTGACATGTAACCCTGCTGCATGTATAGTGTTAAGTAAACCTTAGCTGTGGGATATGTTGTTTTGCATCGTTGACAGATTCTGTAGGATTTGGAATGGCATAGTCAATTGACAGTTAAGTTTTGACACACTACATATGAAGTGTAATGCACTGAATTGCACACCACAATGTTGCACATTAGTAAATGTACATATGAACATGGCATTGTGATTGTCAAAGCCAGGGGAAGAGGATGAGTTTGGTGTGCAATAGTCAATGAATGGTACATTGCCAGCTAATCCATGCATGGGTCCCAGGTGAGTGTTTGTGGACGTTGAAGGACAGAGGAATGAGGTTTTCAGTCGAATGAGGTTAAACAGACTACGAAGGTAAGACAGGCATTTGTACATGACTGTCTGCAATTTGTCATAGATGGGCACACAAATGAGGCTAGGCTCACCGCATACACCAAATCTTGGATGCTATTCCATGGGTGAATTCATCACACCTATAGATCCTGTACTCCTGAGGCACAGCCGGCAGCTTTGTTCGTCAAAACTGTATTTTTAGATTTGTGTTGTGAATTGATTTTAAAAATTACGCACTAACTCTCACCTGCTGGCTTCTGTTGGGGCACTTCTCCTCACCCCATGACACCCGCGCAGCCGATCTTAACGCTGCCGCGGGATTGAAAATTTCCATTGTCGCCATCAGCGAGCGAGCCTGCCCTCAGGCCACGCCCACCTTCACAAGGCCACGCCCCCCCCGCCTACTTAAAGAGCTGACTACCAGCCCATTTGAGATCCTGTACTCCTGAGGCACAGCCGGGAGCTTTGTTCGTCAAAACTGTATTTTTAGATTTGTGTTGTGAATTGATTTTAAAAATTACACACTAACTCTCACCTGCTGGCTTCTGTTGGGGCACTTCTCCTCACCCCGTGACACCCGCGCAGCCGATCTTAACGCTGCCGCGGTATTGAAAATTTCCATTGCCGCCATCAGCGAGCGAGCCTGCCCTCAGGCCACGCCCACCTTCACAAGGCCACGCCCCCCGCCTACTTAAAGAGCTGACTACCAGCCCATTTCAGATCCTGTACTCCTGAGGCACAGCCGGGAGCTTTGTTCATCAAAACTGTATTTTTAGATTTGTGTTGTGAATTGATTTTAAAAATTACGCACTAACTCTCACCTGCTAGCTTCTGTTGGGGCACTTCTCCTCACCCCGTGACACCCGCGCAGCCGATCTTAACGCTGCAGTGGGATTGAAAATTTCCATTGCCGCCATCAGCGAGCGAGCCTGCCCTCAGGCCACGCCCACCTTCATAAGGCCTAGCCAACCGCCTACTTAAAGAGCTGACTACCAGCCCATTTCAGATCCTGTACTCCTGAGGCACAGCCGGGAGCTTTGTTCGTCAAAACTGTATTTTTAGATTTGTGTTGTGAATTGATTTTAAAAATTACGCACTAACTCTCACCTGCTAGCTTCTGTTGGGGCACTTCTCCTCACCCCGTGACACCCGCGCAGCCGATCTTAACGCTGCAGCGGGATTGAAAATTTCCATTGCCGCCATCAGCGAGCGAGCCTGCCCTCAGGCCACGCCCACCTTCACAAGGCCATGCCCCCCGCCTATTTAAAGAGCTGACTACCAGCCCATTTCAGATCCTGTACTCCTGAGGCACAGCCGGGAGCTTTGTACGTCAAAACTGTATTTTTAAATTTGTGTTGTGAATTGATTTTAAAAATTACGCACTAACTCTCACCTGCTAGCTTCTGTTGGGGCACAACTCCTCACCCCGTGACACCCGCGCAGCCGATCTTAACGCTGCCGCGGGATTGAAAATTTCCATTGCCGCCATCAGCGAGCGAGCCTGCCCTCAGGCCACACCCACCTTCACAAGGCCACGCCCCCCCGCATACTTAAAGAGCTGACTACCAGCCCATTTCAGATCCTGTACTCCTGAGCAACAGCCGGGAGCTTTGTTCGTCAAAACTGTATTTTTAGATTTGTGTTGTGAATTGATTTTAAAAATTACGCACTAACTCTCACCTGCTAGCTTCTGTTGGGGCACTTCTCCTCACCCCGTGACACCCGCGCAGCCGATCTTAACGCTGCAGCGGGATTGAAAATTTCCATTGCCGCCATCAGCGAGCGAGCCTGCCCTCAGGCCACGCCCACCTTTACAAGGCCACTCCCTAACCCCGTATAAAAATATGTGCATCTCCCGTAAGCGCAGCGGACGGGCGAAGCGGGCGCGCTGTCAGCGCGCCGAAGGCGCGCCTAAGGCAAGCCCGTCTGGGCCCGTCCGGGCCCAGCCGGCCTTAGGCCTAGTCACTATGCCAAATTCTCCTGCAGGCCGTCTCACCTACCCCAAAGACAGGCTCCTTGCACTCAACCCATCGAAAAACCAGAAGTGTAGGTACACCTACTCAGGAGAAATACCCTTTACCAACTGTGACCTCTGCAATCCGGCGCCTACCGCCGACGAATGCCAGGGCATACAGCTTGGCCTCCTCAATTGCAGCTCCCTTCCCAAGCACTCTCATGAAATCAACCTCCTGATACATGATCATGCCATGGACATTCTATTCCTCACGGAAACGTGGCTCACCCCCTGCTCGGACTCTGACATTGTCAACGCTCTACCACCGGGCTACCAAATACACTCGCAGAATAGACACCTCGGCAGAGGAGGTGGCCTGGCAATAATCTACAGAGAACAATTCTCCTGCAGAATCGACAACGGTAATATAGACAACTGCGAAAGCTGCCACTTCGCCTTACAGATATCCCATACTACTTCCCTCTCCGGTCTACTGATATACCGCCCGCCGGGAGCCCCAGCCAAATTCCCAAGCGCTCTTGCCGACACGGTCACCCAGATGGCAACCACTACTCCCAATTTTCTAATCCTGGGGGACCTGAACCTCCATCTACTTGACCCCAAGGACACAATTGCCTCCAATCTTCTCCTTGACCTCACGTCCTATAACATCAGACTAGTAAACTCAGAGCCCACCCATGAAAAAGGACATCTCCTGGACCCCATTTTCTCCAACATCCCCTCTCTTAAAAGCAATACTCCGCTTCCCCTACCCTGGACAGACCATTTCTTTATACCCATCCATTGGTACCTCCCAGTCTCTCCTACCCCTCCATCGAAAACCCGGGTCACCGACCGGCGGTGGCACAAACTCTCGCCAGAAGAATGGACCACTACACTCAGGGTCACTCTTCCCCCTCCGGCCTCTGACCCAGTCATGGCGGACAGTCAATTCAATAACTGGCTCACCCAATCATTGGACGATCTCCTCCCTAAAACCACCAGCCTCAAGCGAGTTAAAAGAGTGAACCCGGCCCCCTGGTACACTCCTGAGCTTAACCTCCTACGTAAGGAGTGCAAAAGAACAGAGCGCTTATGGAGACGGGATAAATCCATAGGTAAAAAAGCTGATTTTCGCGCCTCCTTAAAAAACTATTAACTCGCCCTTCGCAATACCAAAAGCACCTTCTTTGAGGAAAGGATAAAAAAATCAGCCTGTTCCGCCAGGGAAACTTTCATCATTCTTAAAGAACTACTCAAAGTCCCTGAGCCGCGACCGGAGAAACTTCCGGACCCCCAAACCTCGGAAGAGAAATGCCTTAACCTGGCCAAGTTCTTCGAGGAGAAAATTCAAAAAATTCTCACCTCCCTACCTCCTGTCAACCTCAGTTTCATCAATAAAGCCTGCACTAACTTGGACTCAGCCAACACCCACCTAAATTCTTTTGGCCCTGTTACCATCGAAGAGGTCCTAACATCGCTAGCCACAATCAAAAGCAGCTCCCCTAGTGACCCAGTGCCCCTTCGCATACTGAAAAAAGTGGCCTCTACCATCGCCCCTCCCCTCACAGACCTTATCAATTCATCATTGCTCCAGGGAATAGTTCCCCCCAGGTGGAAAGCGGCCGTGGTCAAGGCACTTCTTAAAAAACCCTCACTTGATCCCCTGGACTTGGCCAACCATAGGCCAATCTCCCTCCTCCCTGGAATCAGCAAAATCACCGAAAGCTTGTCAACAAAAAGCTTTCGCAGTTTCTAGAGTCCAACAACTTGCTCAGAGACTCGCAAACCAGATTCCGCCCAGGACAGGGCACTGACATTGCCCTTCTTGCGGCAGTGGAGGAGGCCAGAATCATCCTGGACGCTGGAGGATCAGTGGCAGTGATCCTCCTGGACCTCAGTGCGGCTTTCGACACTGTCAACCATCAGGTCTTAATCCAGCGACTCAAAAACATCGGTGTGGAAGGCACTGCCCTGGCATGGCTTGCTTCATTCTTAGTCCATCACTCCTTCCAGGTATGGGAGAACGACACCCGCTCCCCCACTACCCCCCTCCAGTGCGGAGTGCCCCAGGGCTCGTCACTAAGCCCGACATTATTTAATGTCTACATGTCCCCACTGGAAGACGTGGTCATCCCGTTCGGAGTAAAAATCATTAACTACGCGGATGACACGCAACTAGTGGTGTCTCTGTCACATCCGAACCATGGACCATCTAACCTTCACAGCTGCCTAGCAGAAATTCAGAGATGGATGAACTGTTCGTCGTTGAAACTCAACGGATCAAAGACAGATATCCTACTCCTCGGCCAAAAGGGGATCTCCCTTCCACCTAACATCTGGCCCCCCTGTCTGGGAGACCCTCCTGTTCCCAAAACCGAGATCAAAAGCCTGGGAATCTGGATAGAAAAATACCTGACCTTTAAGACCCAAGCTAAAAAAATCACCGGGACCTGCTTTGGGCTTCTTAAATCCATCAGGAAAGTCCTGCCCTTGCTCCCCCCTGTCTCCCAGAGATTGCTCATCCAAGGCCTCATCCTTTCTAGGCTGGACTATGGCAATGCGATCTATCTGGGCGCCCCCGAGGCAACCTTCGACAAATTGCAAAGAATCCAGAATGCCGCGGCACGGATCCTTACCAACACTCCGGCCAGATCATCGGCCAAGCCAGCCTTGAAACATCTACACTGGCTCCCAGTGAAAGAGCGAGTCAAATTCAAGGCCCTCTGCCTATCCCACAAACTCCTGCAGGACAAAGGTCCCCCTATCCTCAGGAAATTCATCAGACCTTACAAACCCGTAAGATCCCTTCGCTCTGATCACAAACACCTTATCACTACCTTCAGAGTGAAAAAGGCACGCACTGGCGGACGACGTTTTTCGGTGAACGCGGCCCACCTATGGAATGCCCTCCCCCCTAATCTTAGGAGGGAACCAGATTACCTTCGGTTCAGAAAACTTCTGAAAACCTACCTATTCCCCTGATCCCCTCCCTTTCATTGTCCTCTTGAGTGTCTGGATCTTAGGGCTGGGATGCTTGCGGGTTACTACGCGCTCTATAAAACCTTAAATAAAAAAAAATAAAAAAAATTTAAATAATAAATATAGCCAATACTTCGCATTTTTGTACTGCAAGGCAGGGATGATTTCGTCAGCAATGTGGGTAATGAGGCCACATATCTCATAGACCGGCCCGTACGCACATTGCATGAGATGGCTGGTGTTGTCTTAATCTTTTTTTTATTTTTCAACACACAGATTAGATTTGTGTGCACACAGACACATGCAACTGTGACAGAATGTTGTGGATGCACTGTGTATGTTGATGTTCATGTGCACATTTAGGCATGGTGCCTCGGACATTGGCACACAGGTGACATTGGGTACAACTGTTTGATTAGTCTGCAGGAAAGTGTGTATGTGTCAGGCTGGCAATGATTGCACAAGCTTGGACACTACTCAGAAACATGTGTGCAATGCTGCAGGGTTGCAGATGTTGTTGAAGGCATGCCTGATTGTGCACAGTGGCATAGAAATTTCCTGCACATACACAATGTGTCATTCGAGTGACATGTTTAGTTGTGCATTCTATTTGAATGTGCATGGTGATGTTGCAAGGGATAACATTTATAAATGTTCTACATGTAATGTTGTTGTGCCACTGAGACTTTTGCAGATGCTGTCTGACCCTGCTTGCAGGCAGGATGCTCCCCCCGCCTCCACACGGCCACCAGCTGCCTGGGGCCTGCTCCCTGCTGCACGCCTGTGTGTCAGCTGTTTTCCGCTAGTTCACGCCGCAGCGTCCCTGCGCCTCCGCACCCTGCTCCCCATTGGACACCCCGCTCCCGCCTCCCATCTGCTACTCCCTCCCTATCCCCCTCTTATGTAGGCCGCACAGCGGGTGGGCAGCTGGTGTGCGGAAGGCGCAACAAAGGCAGGCCCATCTGCGCCTGGTCCGCGCCCAGCACCAGGTGCCTGGACCGGCTAATGTCACGAATCCAGAGTCCAATACAATGCCAGCACCCACCACACACTCAACCCCATACATGACAACACAGCTTACAAGCCACCCCATGACGGAATGACAGACCTTTCTCCTGCCACACCTGCAGCTTCACCTCCATCAGTACCATCAAACATCCAAGGCCTAGACCCAACAACCTCCACTGCATGCTCCTCAACACCTGCTCCACACGCAAACAGTCTGTGGAGCTCTGGTATCTGTTCAACACCTCTGCCTCAGATGTGGCCTTCCTGACCGAGACCTGGTGTGACAACTCCCCTGCACCCGACATCACTATTTCCATCCCAGATGGCTACAAGATCACCCACATGGATCGCATGGTCGGAACAGGAGGAGGATTAGCCATTGTCCACAAGTCCACCCTCAAGGTCGCCACCCACCCAGACAACATCCTCAACACGGCCAAACACCTGCACTTCCGGATCCACACCGACCACAACCCCACCCTCAGAGTTACACTCATCTTAGACCCCCCAGACCCCAAGCTAAATTCAGCTATTCCATCACCAACCTTGCCAGCACACACGCACTCACCTCCGCAGACTACATCCTCCTCAGGGACCTAAACTTCAAGCTCAGTAACAACAACGACACACTGTCCGCCAGCCTGATCGCAAAACTGCCCAACCTAGGCCTCAGACAACTCGTCACACCACCCACCCCGCTGGTCACACACTGGACCCCGTCTTCTCCACAGGCACCCACGTTGCTTTCAAACACACCACCGGATTCCACTGGACTGAACACCGCTGCATCCATTTACCATTCAATTAACCAAACACGTACCACCACACACAACAGCTACCTCACCACTGCTGGGGAAAAGTCACAAAAGGCCAGCTGATCACCACCCTAACCCACAAGCCACACACCAACTCCACCAACCCAGACACCGCAGCCCGCCACCTCAGACAGTGTATATACGACTGCGGCAGCACCCTTGCACCACTCAAGGACCCCTCCAACAACCACACCAGCAACATAGCCACCTAGTTCACCAATGTGCTCCAGACCTTGAAACGTGCATGCCAGAAACTGGAGATCATATGGCTCCACAAACGAACAACGGACAACCACGCAGCACACAAGGACGCCATCCGCAGACATCACCACCTCATCTGATTGGCCAAGAGATACTCCTTCAACACCCGGATGGGTGACTACACACAGGAGAGGAGGGAGCTCTTCGGCATAGTTAAGGAACTCTCCAACCCCAGCACCAACCCAACAACATACCTCCATCACAAGACATGTGCAACTCACTAGCCATCTTCTTCCACCGCAAGATTGCTTAAATCCATGACAGCTTCTACACCACACATGCCCAGACTAAGCCAGGATCCACCTCCCCTGTGGACGCCACCAGCGCAAACCACCTGAGCTCCTGGTCAATTGTCAACAACTAAGAGATACACGAGGTCATGTACTCCGTACACTTAGGCTCTCCGTCAGACCCGTGACCACACCACATAGGAAACAAAGCAGATGCTGACATCACACCACAACTACGGAACTGCAACATTCCCGTAGAGCTAATAACATGCCAAAATCAGCACCCTTCTCAAGAAGCCCAAGGCGGACCACAAGGACCTCAAGTACTACCAGAACATCTCCCTACTCCCGTTCCTGACGAGGCTCACCGATAAATTCATCAATATCCAACAGGCCCACCACCTGGTAGACAACAACATGCTGTACCCGCACCAGGCCAGATTCCAACAAGACCACAGCACCGGCCCTGCCATCATGCCCACCACTGATGACATGAAGCGCCAACTGGGTAACAGCAAGACATCAGCCCTCCTCCTCCTGGACCTGTCATCCACCTTCAACACGGTCTGCCATTTCACTCTGAACACACGCCTCCTATGCGCCGGAATCAAAGGGAAGGCTCTTGACTGGACCACATCCTTCCTCTCCGGCAGAACCCAGAGCATCCGCATACCGCACTTCCAATCCGGGGACAACAACATCATCTGCAGCGTCCCCAGGACTCATCCCTCAGCCCAACACTGTTCAATGGCTAAATGGCCCCACTCGTACATGTGGCCCACCAATACTACATCAACATCATCTCCTACGCCAACGACACCCAGCTCATCCTCTTCCTCACAAAGGACCCGCGCACGGAATAAAGCAACCTCCACGAGGGAATGATGGACATCTCCAACTGAATGTGGAACAGCCATCTGGAGCTGAACTCGGATAAGACAGAGCTACTCATCCTCAGAGCAACAGCCTCAGCCTGGGACAACTCCTGGTGGCCAACCACAATGGGAACAGCACCAACACCCACCAACTATGCACACAACCTAGGATAACTCTTCAAGTCCTCCATCTCCATGTCTACGCAGGTCAAGGCCGTCTCATCCTCCTGCTACTACACCCTCCGCATGCTCAACAGGGTCTACAAGTGGATCCTGACAGTAACAATAACGGTGACACAGGCCCTGGTCAGCAGCAGACTTGACTACGGCAACGCCCGCTACACAGGAATCCCAGATAAAAACATACAACGTCTAGAAAGCATCCCAAACACCTCCGCACAACTGATGGTCAACGGCCACCCCCACTGCCACTCCACCCCCCCACCTGAGATCCCTACACTAGGAGATTTCTCAGAAGAGAAATCAAAAAGCCTAACCGATCACTACAAATCCATTCACAACACTCATTTGGGTTGGACTGGTAGGTATAGTGGATAGAAAAAGAGAATTGCTCTTTTTCTTGGTGTCCCCTCACGCACCAGGGTTGCCCCATGGTGACATGCTTCATCATAGGGGCCATCCCAGCCCTCTACGGACTGGGGCGTGCTGCGACTGGCGAATTACGTAGGAGCACTTATAGTTTGACTATGTGTGGTGCGGGTGTGATAGTGGAGTGGGCTAAGTGATTAGTTTAAAAATACCTGCCTAGTAAGCTTTCAATAAACTTTATTCCTGCTTCCAGGTGGTAACCTTAAAATACGGGGTGGTAGAACTAGGGTAACCTAAACGCAATGTGTCAAGGTGTACCTATCAACTCCTGTCAACATGTTTCGTGCATACCCCAAGCACTTCTTCGGGACTACACAGGGACCAGCCCTGTGTTCGCCACTCCTTAAACGCTATAATGAGCCTTTTTAATGCAATCAATACATGCATTTATTACCTACGTATTCTATTGAATCACGCGGTTCCTGTAAAAACAAAGAACAACTTGAAAAGTCAAGGGGTGTTACCCCCAACAAAAGCACACATAGATATATACAATAGATTGCACAAGGGAAAATTTAATTTCTATTCCGTGGTTTTCAACGCGCCGTTTTTTGTGTAAAATAACTTGAATGTTTTTCATGCCTCAAACGTGATAGTTCTCATGCATAAAAAACATGATCGCCACCTTTCTGTGAGGAAACCATGCATTCATCCAACATTCATACTCTTACATATTTCCACATACATGTAGTGGGACCTAACTGTGCCCCATGGACTCGAAGGGGATCAGTATCCCAGCGATCTAAAAGGAAAAAGGAAAATGGGCTGATAGTTCATCTGTTTGTCTTGCTTCTTATTACCTACAAGGTTGTCTACTGGTCGATCAATCCGTGAACAGGCACACCGTTTTGCCAAACACACTCGTTTCATATCACTGACTTGCTAACAGGATACCTCCCTCTTTTAAGCACCTACTCGCGCCGCTTCGGTCCGAATGTTGTTGGACCTGGGCGACCGGGTTAGTTTTAAGAGATCGGCTGGCCGGTTACTTCCGCATTGCCTTTAGCGCTTTTCATCAACTAGGGCGCGTTTGACAACGATCATTGTTGGCGGCCATCTTAGGTGTATTCGATACACTATTGTGTTGTAAAGGAGTGAATATTTCTTTTTCAGGGTGACCTTTCTTATACTTAATGAATTTTGGGCATACTGCTATGGATCCTTATAATTGTCAAGCGGATTCCCATAGTTTTTCTAAAAAATATTTGAAACGGTTTTCTATATATGTAAAACACGCTAGGTCAGGATTCATGAGGTTAAACCGTAAGGGTAAACCCAGATCCATCTGTAAAGTCTGGATAATGTTTCACTGTGTATTGGGGCTTATTTAGGGAAATCAATGTGAATTACTAGTTATTTCCACTAGCTTCAGTACTGTCACTATGCAAATTGTCCCCAAGGAATATCATCATTCAAACCCACAATATGTGAACGGAGTCTGAACACCCAACGTTGTTCTTTCTCTAGTAGTTTTTTCTCCATGTCTGTGTGTGGTTGTTGTATTTCCAGAACCACCCACCGCATGTCATTGGGGGTATGTCCTTTCTCCAAAAAATGTGTGGTCATTTTAGTATTGGAATGTTTGCATCTGAAATTACTACGATGTTCCACCATGTGTTGACCTTCCTGGTGGTCATGCCAATATAGTGTAGATCACAGGTACATGTAATCATATAGACCACCCCAGTAGTGTTACAGTTAGAATAGGATTTCAAATCCCAGGTTATGCCATTATTACATCTGACCTGTTTGGTCGCACTCGTTAGATGACATACACTGCAGTTGGAACATGGATACTGTCCCACTGGTAGTGGATGTTAACGAAGAACTGGACCTTCTGCAATCTTGGGGCGTGTATGGACTATTAAGTCCTTCAGGTTCTTGCCTTTGCGGTGACTAAACATGGGTTGGGTGAGATTCAGACCACCACTATTCAATGTCCTCCAATGTTTTTTGACAATCTTAGTTACTTTTTGCGAGGCCACGGTGTAGGTAGTAACACATATGGGCCTCTTATCAGTCTCATTCTTGGGGTCTGGTCTCTCCTTTATTTCTAGAAGAGCATCTCTATCGTTGTTTGACGCCCTCTTTTTTGCTTTTGACACAATCTTGCGTGGATATTGTCTCTGAATTAGTTTCGTGGTCAGTGCTTTTGCCTGTGTCTCGTAGTCTCTTTTTTCTGAGCAGTTTCTTCTTAGGCGTAAGAACTGCCCGAAGGGCAAATTTTCCCGTAATTGTCGTGGGTGAAAACTCTCAAAATTTAAGAGGCAATTTCTGGATGTAGGTTTGAAATGTGTGGTGGTGGTTAATTGACCACCTTCTGCTTTTATGTTTAGGTCTAAGAAAACCAGTAGCTCTCTACTTATTGTGGAAGTAAACTTCAAAAAAGTATCTTGTGAATTCAACCAGATGAGAAATTGGTCAAATTCCACCTCATTTCCATTCCAGATGAGGAGGACGTTATCAATATAACGCCTCCACATCTGGATATGTGTTGAGTATGGGTTGTTCGGAGTCAAAATTCTTTTGTTCTCTAGTTGGTGGACGTACAACCCGGCCACGCTCGGCGCGAATGTGCTTCCCATGCTAGTTCCATGGGTCTGCCTATACATGGTTTGTTGGAATTTGAAAAAATTCTCGGTCAGGGCTAGGCGGCAGCATTCCAGAACAACGTGTCTAGGTGTTTTGTATTGCCATTCATTTTCAAACAGAATCTCTTCTAAGATCTGTAAGGTCTCTCTATGGGGCAAACTAGTGTAGAGACTCTCCACATCAAGTCCCACCAGTATTTGTGTGGCAGGGTCAAATTCAAAGTCCTTTATTAGGCATAGCACTGCTTTGGTGACTTGTAGATAAGTCTCTGTTTTTTGCACAAGGGGTCGTAAAAAAGGTTCTGCAAACTTTGACAGAGGCTCTAAAACCGACCCGATCCCAGAGACGATCGGTCTCCCGGGTGGGTTTTCTAACCTTTTGTGGATTTTCGGGATCGTGTAGAAGTATGGTGTCCTCGGATATTTCTTGTCCAGAAAATCTGCTTCTTTTCTAGACAGCCAATCATTTATTAGGCATTCCTCTACCATTGTTGCAATTTCAACCCTCAGACGTGCTGTTGGATCCACAGTTAAGATTTCATAATTCCGTTGATCCGCCAAGAGTCTGAGACATTCGGTCTCATAGTCTTGTGAATTCTGCACCACCGTTGCACCGCCTTTATCAGCCGGTTTTATTGTTATGCTGGTGTCATTTGCCAATTCTTGTATTGCATCTTTTTCGGATCTGCTGGTGTTATAAAAGGTTCTTGATGAACCTGTTTCCAAATCCATCAAATCCTTCAGGATTGCTTTTTTAAAAGCCAGCAGTTCCACTGGTAGACTTGCTGCTGGTGGAGTAAAAGTAGATTTTTTCTTTAGTCCCGTGTCATTCCAGATACCCACTGGTTCTGGTTTGTCTTTGAAAAATACTTGTAACTTTATACTGCGGATGAACTCCTTCAATTCACAATATAATTTGAATTTGTCTAAGTTGGTTGTCAGAACAAAACCCAGACCCCTTTCTAGTATTTTCGTTTGGTCTTGGGTAAGGACTTTGTTTGATAGATTGACCACTAGACTTAGATGTTGCTGGTCGAGGGTACGCTCACCGGGCCTTGGCTCCTTGTGTGTGTTCTGCCTGTTTCCAAGGGTTGTGCCCATTGTACTTGTTGGCCTCTGGTCTTTCCTCTTCCCGGCCTTTTGCCTCTCCCTAAAAAAGGCTGCTGGTGAATGCCTGATGTTTGGGTATTATCCCAAAACGGGAAGGGTTGTTGGGGATATGGTTGGTGGAAAGGTGGAGGACCATAGAAATACTGTGGAGGTGGTTGTCCTTGAAAAAGTGGCCAGAAGTTTCCTCTATTTCTCATCCTTCCCGCTCTGCTTCGTCTGTTTCTTGGTTGGTTACGATTGTAACTTGAGCCTGAGGAGTCGGATCCTGAATCTGAGCTCCCAGTGTCTGTATTATAACCGGGATTTTTTCCTGAGAGGACGTGGATACACTTTCTCATGTGAAAAAGATTTTTTGTCTTTATGAAATTTCACATATTTCGTATCCTTCAATGAGACCTCAAACTCAGTCATTGATTTGTTCAATTCATCTAGTCTTTTTTTAAGGTCCGCTGGTGATTGGTAGGTCTTCAATTTAACTTCTAAGTCATGAATTTCAATTTTCATCGCTTCAGCTCGACGTGCCGCAGTTTTTCCAATGAGTACTAGCCAGTCCCTGGTGCAGTGCCAGCTAATCAGAGACCAATCTTTCTTAAAGACAACATCGTCCTGAAAGATGAAAGGTTCATTATTTACTATTAGGCCACGTGGTGCTGCATTAGCCCTATGATATTCGCTCATCATGATTCCATGTATAATTGTTTTAATTAGGTTGCGTTTCAATTCTGTTACCTCATCCCAACATTGCTGGGCTTCACTAGTATCTTTGTAGGATACGCTGGTGTGGGAAAGCATTGAAGCTATTATCCTGTCTGCCTCATCTTCACCGTAGTAATTTCAGATGCAAACATTCCAATACTAAAATGACCACACATTTTTTGGAGAAAGGACATACCCCCAGCGACATGCGGTGGGTGGTTCTGGAAATACAACAACCACACACAGACATGGAGAAAAAACTACTAGAGAAAGAACAACGTTGGGTGTTCAGACTCCGTTCACATATTGTGGGTTTGAATGATGATATTCCTTGGGGACAATTTGCATAGTGACAGTACTGAAGCTAGTGGAAATAACTAGTAATTCACATTGATTTCCCTAAATAAGCCCCAATACACAGTGAAACATTATCCAGACTTTACAGATGGATCTGGGTTTACCCTTACGGTTTAACCTCGTGAATCCTGACCTAGCGTGTTTTACATATATAGAAAACCGTTTCAAATATTTTTTAGAAAAACTATGGGAATCCGCTTGACAATTATAAGGATCCATAGCAGTATGCCCAAAATTCATTAAGTATAAGAAAGGTCACCCTGAAAAAGAAATATTCACTCCTTTACAACACAAAAGTGTATCGAATACACCTAAGATGGCCGCCAACAATGATCGTTGTCAAACGCGCCCTAGTTGATGAAAAGCGCTAAAGGCAATACGGAAGTAACCGGCCAGCCGATCTCTTAAAACTAACCCGGTCGCCCAGGTCCAACAACATTCGGACCGAAGCGGCGCGAGTAGGTGCTTAAAAGAGGGAGGTATCCTGTTAGCAAGTAAGTGATATGAAACGAGTGTGTTTGGCAAAACGATGTGCCTGTTCACGGATTGATCGACCAGTAGACAACCTTGTAGGTAATAAGAAGCAAGACAAACAGATGAACTATCAGCCCGTTTTCCTTTTTCCTTTTAGATCGCTGGGATACTGATCCCCTTCGAGTCCATGGGGCACAGTTAGGTCCCACTACATGTATGTAGAAATATGTAAGAGTATGAATGTTGGATGAATGCATGGTTTCCTCACAGAAAGGTGCCGATCAAGTTTTTTATGCATGAGAACTATCACGTTTGAGGCATGAAAAACATTCACGTTTTTTTACACAAAAAACGCCGCGTTGAAAACCACGGAATAGAAATTAAATTTTCCCTTGTGCAATCTATTGTATATATCTATGTGTGCTTTTGTTGGGGGTAACACCCCTTGACTTTTCAAATTGTTCTTTGTTTTTACAGGAACCGCGTGATTCAATAGAATACATAGGTATTATATGCATGTATTGATTGCATTAAAAAGGCTCATTATAGCGTTTAAGAAGTGGCGAACACAGGGCTGGTCCCTGTGTAGTCCCGAAGAAGTGCTTGGGGTATGCACGAAACATGTTGACAGGAGTTGATAGGTACACCTTGACACATTGCGTTTAGGTTACCCTAGTTCTACCACCCCGTATTTTAAGGTTACCACCTGGAAGCAGGAATACAGTTTATTGAAAGCTTACTAGGCAGGTATTTTTAAACTAATCACTTAGTCCACTCCACTATCACACCCGCACCACACATAGTCAAACTATAAGTGCTCCTACGTAATTCGCCAGTCGCAGCACGCCCCAGTCCGTAGAGGGCTGGGATGGCCCCTATGATGAAGCATGTCACCATGGGGCAACCCTGGTGAGTGAGGGGACACCAAGAAAAAGAGCAATTCTCTTTTTCTATCCACTATACCTACCAGTCCAACCCAAATGAGTGTTGTGAATGGATTTGTAGTGATCGGTTAGGCTTTTTGATTTCTCTTCAGAGAAGTCTTCTGTTGATTACAGTATTTGGAGGGTGAGCCTAGCCCCCTTTTTCCTCTATCTCCCTTACCTTTTGTACTAATCCCTTCACTAGCTCAGCGTCGACAGGAGGATCACCTTCGGGCTCCTCCGCCACACACACAAAGCACACCACAAGGCGGGACAAGCCTACCTGACTGACTGACTGTATGTATTTATGAAGCGCAAATATGCTGGGGCGTCTTGGCGCTGGGTGTAGTCGATAGGAGTGCCTGCACTACAATTAACCTATTTGTAATAGCCTGGGTTTAATGCTTTTCCTAAAGATGGTACGAGAAGGCTGAAGTCGTAGCATAGCGGAAAGGAAATTCCACAGCTTGGCAGCCAATGAAGATAAGTGTTTGCCACCCCATCTGAACCTATTCATCTTAGGAAGAAGAACAAGACCAGTGTGCAATGACCATAGGCAGCGCGCAGGAATTTACCATGGGAAGTGTGATCATACATCATGTGCACCACCACCATACCAGGCCTTATGTACTAGACATAAGGCTTTATACTCCACCCGACGCCTTGCCAGGAGCCAGTGGAGTTGCTTAATGGTAGTGGAGGTAGGGTGGTGCATGTATAGGCCACCCAACACTCGGCCTGCCGCATTTTTGAATGATTGAAGTTTACAGAATTGTTTGACTCCCATGGCGAGGTAAAGGGCATCGCAGTAATAAAGCCTTGATAATATCAGAGCACGAAACACCGTTTTCCTTGGAGTAAGTGGAATATGAGGGAAGATTTTACACAGTAGTTTGAGTGTGAGTCACAGGTGCAAGCCACCTGATTGACATGATGGGCACAGGTAAATTCATGATCGGTGATGAGACTAAGGTTTTTGGCCTTCAGTACTGGCTGAGGGCAGACTCAGGCTTCAGGAGATCACCAGGACTGATTCAATATAAAGGGTTTCTTACTGAATTGCAAGACTTCGGTCTTCTCCGTGTGGAGTTTTAGTAAGGTTGACAGTCATCCATGTCATCACAGAATACAGGCAATCCCTAAACCGCTCAGCTGACATGCCGTCGTTTTGTGACGGCGAGACTATGACTTGATTGTTGTCTACGCCCGTCCGTGCCAGGAACGCGCCTAGCGCCAGACCCCCTACCTCCCGCACTCCCTACTCCACCCGCATAAGATATGACGCTGCAACCCTCTCTGCCCTTAACCCCGGCCGACTCCCAAACTGCTACCAAGCCGGCCCAGGACACACCCATGGACCCTTCACCTGCCACTCCTGCAAGTTCGACAGCATCAAGACCCACACCAAACCCACAAACTCCAAGGAAAGCTCCGACACTAACCAGCTAAAATGCATCCTACTCAACACCCGCTCAGTCCACAGACACTCTATTGAACTCTGGAACCTACTCGACACCACATCGCCGGACGTCGCCTTCCTTACAGAAACATGGATGAACGCCTCATCAGCGCCCGACATCGCCATAGCCATCCCGGACACCTACAAGATTATCCAAAAAGATCGCACCAACCAAACAGGAGGAGGCATCGCCATCGGCCATAAGAACACCATCCGCATCACGACCAGTTCCGACGATAACCTCGCTACCGCCGAACACCTGCACTTCCAGATTCACACCAACCCCAAAACCACACTCAGAGGCACCCTCATCTATAGACTACCCGGACCCCGCACACTATTCAGCGAAGACATCACTGACTTCATCACCCCTCACGCCCTCCCCTCCGAGGACTACATTCTACTGGGAGACCTCAACTTCCACCTGGAAAAGAAAAACGATTACAACACCACCACTCTTCTGGACAACCTAGCCAATCTCGGACTCAAGCAACTTGTCGACACCCCCACCCACTCTGCCGGACACACGCTCGACCCTATCTTCACCTCCAGCAAGCACATCTCCTTCGATCACACCACAGCTCTCCATTGGACGGACCACAGCTGCGTTCACTTCTACTACAAAAAGACCACGACCCACAACCCCCAACAACCCATTCCTCGAAGAAACTGGAACAAAATCACCACCGACCAGCTCCTCACATCAATTCACCAAAACCCCCCTGCCAAATCATCGGACCCAAACCAAGCAGCCACTAACCTCACACAATGGATCACCCACAGCGCGACGAACTAGCACCCTTGAAAAACCATCTAATCAAGCAAAGCAGCAAAAAAGCCCCCTGGTTCAACAAGGATCTAAAGAAATCCAAGAAGTTCTGTCGTACTCTAGAGAAAACCTGGAGAAAAAACCCATCCACTGACAACCTAGCCACCTTCAAGAACGCCACCCGCAAACACCACCAAATGATCCGCTCCACCAAGAAATCCGCATTCAAGGATCGACTTGACAACAATGCGAAAAAAGGAAAGGGACTATTCAACATCGTCAAAGAATTTACTAACCCCACCGCCAGCACCAACGACATCACTCCCTCCCAAGACCTCTGCGACTCCCTATCCTCATTCTTCCACAACAAAATAGCCGAAATACACAACAGGTTTGAAAAGCAGTCCGAAGACCAATCCACTCCACCCACCTCCGAACCTAAACCGCATTCTAACAACCTCTGCGCCTAGAACCCAATCACCACCGATGACACCATCCGCCTGATGAACTCCATCCACTCAGGATCACCAACCGACCCATGTCCCCACCACATCTTCAACAAAGCAGACTCCATCATCGCACCCCATCTCCGCGAGGTCATCAACTGCTCCTTCAACACCGCTACCTTCCCGGAAAACTGGAAACACGCCGAACTCAGCGCCTTTCTGAAGAAACCCACAGCAGACCCCACCGAACTTAAGAACTACCGCCCCATCTCGCTCCTCCCATTCCCTGCCAAAGTCATTGAGAAAGCCGTCAATAGTCAGCTCGCCGCCTTCCTCGAATCCAACAAATCCCTCGACCCTTCACAGTCCGGCTTCCGAGCCAAACACAGCACCGAGACCGCCCTCATCGCAGCAACAGACGACATTCAAACACTACTAGACAACGGAGAAACAGTTGCCCTCCTCTTACTTGACCTCTCCGCAGCCTTCGATACAGTCTGTCATAGCACCCTCATACAACGCCTCAGCAACGTCGGAATACAAGGAAAAGCACTGGAATGGATCACCTCGTTCCTCGCCGGAAGAACCCAGAGAGTCCGCCTCCCCCCTTTCAAATCAGAAGCCACCAAAGTCATCTGCGGCGTACCACAAGGATCATCACTCAGCCCCACCCTCTTCAACGTATACATGAGTCCCCTCGCATCCATCGCACGCCAACACAACCTCAACATCATCTCCTACGCAGACGACACCCAGGTAATCCTCTCCCTCACCAAAGACCCAAACACCGCCAAAACCAACTTACACGATGGAATGAAAGAAGTAGCCGAGTGGATGAAAAACAGCCGTTTAAAATTAAACTCGGACAAAACAGAAGTCCTCATCTTAGGATCATCCCCCTCTGCCTGGGACGACTCCTGGTGGCCTCCGGCCCTGGGAACCGCACCCATACCTACGAACCACGCACGTAACCTGGGCTTCATCCTGGATTCCTCCCTCTCGATGACCAGACAAGTCAACGCCGTCTCATCATCTTGCTTCAACACCCTACGCATGCTCAAAAAAATCTTCTGTTGGATCCCACCGAAACAAGAAAGACGGTCACCCACGCACTGGTCACGAGCAGACTGGATTACGGAAACACCCTGTATGCCGGAACCACAGCCAAACTACAGAAAAAACTCAAACGCATCCAAAACGCCTCAGCCAGACTCATATTGGACATCCCTCGACAAGCACACATTTCCGGCCACCTCAAAGACCTCCACTGGCTCCCTGTCAACAAGAGAATAACATTCTGTCTCCTCACCCACGCACACAAAGCTCTCTACGACCTAGGACCCGAATGCATCATCACGCGACTTTCCTTCTACACCCCCTCCCGCCAACTACGATCGTCCAACCAAGCCCTCGCCGTCATTCCACGCATCCACAGATCCACCATGGGAGGAAGATCCTTCTCTTACTTAGCGGCCAAAACCTGGAACTCTCTCCCCACCCACCTCCGCCTTACACAGAACCACCTCTCCTTCAGAAAGCAACTAAAAACTTGGATATTTGATAAGTAAAGCACCTCCCTCCCTCAAGCGCCTTGAGACCCTCTGGGTGAGTATTGCGCTATACAAATTTTGGAACTTGAACTTGAACTTGAACTAGCATGAGATCTGAGCGTCAAATCATAGCTTTTGATTAGCCTGGCTAATGGTGTAAAATACATGTTAAATGATGTGGGTGAAAGTGCCGGTCCCTGGGGAGAGTGCCTGAACTGCAGAGTCAAAATCTACACCCCAACCCACCACTGTCCCCCACATCCACGGCTGCAGATCCTTCTCCTACCTCAACCCCATGAGCTAGAACACCCTCCCTACCCACCTATAGCAGAACCAAGACCTACTCTCCTTAAGGTGACTCCTCAAGGCCTGGTTCTTTGAGCAGTAGCAGCACACCCTCCCATCAGCACCTTGAGACGTTCACGGGTTAGTAGCGCACTTTACAAGTACTCAGATTGATTGATTGGGGTGTTCTGACATTGTGATTTGACTATGTTTGCCTAGATTTTCATGGCACATTTGAGGTCTGGCTGGCTGGCACAATAGGCAATGATATAAAATGTGTCACCGACATTGTAGCATCTTTTTCATGAGGGTGATGCTGCTTCCTCAACACAACGGTGCTTGCTGATATGCACTATTGTATTCAAATTGTAAAAAGGCTTCTGGTGTGCACATGGCGTAATATTTACAGACAAATACTCAATTTGGCATGTTCCTCCTCAGTGAGCTATTTCATCCCACTAATACATCGTTACACTGGCTTCATTTCGGTAACTATGGCCCTGTGGGGAATTTTATCTACTAAGTGGGTAAGAAAGGCGGTGGCCATCTTGGCTTGACACTTCTCTTCGCCACTTCGTTACGGCTATGCTGCACCACATTACCAAGGATATGGTTCAGCCTAGCATTTCTCCCAGCAATGGTGGTGTTTTTTATAACTTATCGCCAGCACAGGCACCTTTGCACCAGAGTGCAAGGGTGTCTGCGATCAGGGAGGTTTGTTTATGTTCAAGAAGGAGTTTCTTCATGCACATGGACTTAGCTTCAAAGTCATTTTGTAACTTGAGTTGAAAATTAGCATTTTTGTGATGATGTTTGTTTAGGTACAGGAAAGGACACCTTCCTACATGAACGGGTCATGGCATTGTGCTATTTCCATGTGTGCTGCACAAGGCAGAACACATGGTAGGAACACAAACTAGGGGGCATATTATCAAGGACAGGTGTTAAAATTATCACAATTTTGTCATAAGGACACTGCCAATGAAACGCCGATAATGGGCTTGATAATGCACCCTTGTTAAATCCCAGGGATGCCCATGTTGACATTGGAACATGGGCTTCAATGGTAATTTACAAGGGAGTATTGTCAAGCTCATTGTCGGCGCTTGATTGGCAGTTTCCTACTGATGAAACGTCAATTATTTTAACAATGGTCGTTGATAATATGCCACTTGGAGATACAATACTTTTCTCTACGTTTCACCACCTTCAGGACAGGACTTTCCTTTTCTACAATTTGGCGCTGTCAGCTGTTGTCACATTAATTGTTAATATTTGGCAACAACAAAGTGCTGCCATGGAATGCACACCACAACACCCACTGCACGCCCCCTTTCACAATGAGTTAATTGGGAAAGTGACTCTATTACAGAGGCAGCGTTTATTATTTGTACTTGGCTTTGTGCACAGTTATTTGGATTTACACTGCCTTGATAATAGAGCGATGCACATATTTCTACATTAATAGCAGAATAGTGGCAGTGACGCAGCAATAAAGGGCTTGGTGATATGCCCCTGTGTGTTGTGGGAGTTGCTGTTTGTGAATGGTGATATGTCCCTATGCCAGCATGCACAGGGGTATCTGGGACTTGTTGTGGAGTACATGAGGGTATGCATTACAATGACTTTCATAGTACATGTGTGCCACTGTGCCCATCCACCCACTTCCCCCCGTCCCTGCTTAACACTCACCCTGGTGTTGTTGTGGGCGTTCCAAATCAGCACTATCCTGGCCTCTGACTCCGACAATGGTCTCCTCACTGATGACGTGGGACACCTGCTTCTCCAGCTTATCCAGCTCCTCCTGTGGAGATGGTCCGCCGCCTCCGGTCTCCATCGCTGCCCTGAGGTTGGCTCCCAGTTTCTTTTTGGTCTTGGTCCTGGTATCAAGCCACCGCTTCTTTCACTCGTCCACTGTCCTCCTTCTCTCCCCCATGGCATTGACTTTGGTCATAATGTCCTGCCATATCTCCCTTTTCCTTGCCATGGTGACGGTGGAACTCACAAAGAGTTCCTGCTGGTGTTGCGTCACCTCTTCAACCAGTACCTGGTTCTCCATCGGACTGCACTTTGAGTTCCTCTTCCTCTTGGCCTTTCCTTGGGTCTCTGCCTGGCTGTCCTGGGTGTTGTTTCTTCCCTCTGTACTTGTCCCTGACTGCTCACCATCATCTACTATGTTCTCCCTGTTCTCCATGTTCTTTGCTATATTTTTGCTATATTTTAGCTAGAGTTTGGCGATTTGCGGGCGTTTTCCGGGTCGCTATCGCATAAAATGCAAGCCTGGGGGCTATTGGTTAGCAATATTTATCGGTGATTGGCCCAACGTGCTTTATTGGCACGCTAACGCGTGTTGCGTTAGCTGTGTCACGCTAACTCTACCGCCTAATTTTATCGCTTTGCTGGGGAAATATCGCCGGCTAGAGACGTATTGGTAATACGTCGCTGCAGCAGCGATAAATAGAGGCGAAGCGCGGCGATAAAAAAATTTGCGCTAACTATCATAGGTGATCATTTTCGCCTATTGTTGGTAATATGCCCTTAAGTTTCAAATAATGCCTCTCTCCCTCAGATTCTCCAAACACTAAACATTAGCCAGGTACTGCCCCACCCAGTTAACGCCTGGAGCTAAGCAGTTCTCACATCCAAGGGAGTCAGCTAATTGATCTTTCGGGACCATATCTTTTTACCCTGCTTCTGAGCTTCCCTCCTCTTTCAGTTATACAAGATACCCACTAATTACCCAATACAAGCCTGATACGTAGGAGGTTCTGCAATTTTCCACACTGTTGCAATTAGCGGTCAGGCTACTGTTGTAGATATAATTATAAAGTAGGTCTGAGGCAAGCCTCTTTCAAAATGATTGTCATAACCGAGCAGCATCATAAGTGGGGCGTGTTAAGGTTCCATAATGGAGGTAGCTGAACATCAGAAACTATTCAATACTAAAATCAAGGGACACAGTACAAGCATTGATCACAAGTGATTTAAAAAAAACGGCAAGGTGCCTGGTAGAATCCAAACAGTAAAGGGTCTAGGAAGAAACAAACACAAATAGTTAACGTTTGCGGTTTTTACGAGATTCACTAAACCCATGGCAATGAACATACCCATAGATCGAGGAGAACCAAAACAACAATAACATGCCATAAGGATTTATACTCATTTACAAGGCAACCAACCAGTACCTACAAAGAGAGACACATCTTTGTCTTGAAAATGATGGAACAAGAATCCTAAACCATCGAAACGTGTCGACGCCATAATCCACACAATCAATGGAACTATAATTAATCCTGTAGAAAAGATAAGAATGTGCTACTAGGACTGGTTGGAATTTATAAACCCTGATGTGTTACTTGATGACAAATTGCACTGTCTGTTTTATGTCTCTCTGTGTGTACTGTTTATGCTACATTCAGCGTCTGGACAAAGATGTGTCCCTCTTCGCTATAAAATGTTTAGTTGCCTAGGGCAAATTTGGGGTTTCTTTCTCTACATAACGGTAGAATACATGTTTTTAAGATAGGATGATAGGTGGTTATGAATTTTATGTCTATAATTTTTAATTGCAATACACCATTGTATTTTTAAATAAAAGTATATTACATTTTATATGTTGTCTGGTGATACTTAGAAGTAGGCAAGATTCAACGTATGGGCTAAAATGTTGTGATGTTCCTCATGTGTTTCATAATTGTTCGTTTAATTGTTTATTGGTACAATCTGTCCACCAAGGGAAAACTCTTTCTCTACCAACTTTAAGTTGGCAAGTGCAAGGGGGAAAATCTTACTCCAATCCAACTCCCGGTGAGATTTCCCAAAGCTGATAGATTGTGATTGCCCTCATTGCTCGAGTTGAGAAACCTTCTGTTCAAGCTGAGGAAGCTACCACTCTTGTGGGACCTCTCCTCGGGTGGCAGAAAGATCCCCACATCTGGTCTTAGTTGGTTCTGAGAGGTAGGGTGGGAGTCTGACTCCCTAAGTTCTGCCTGTGAGAAATTAGAGCATCCAGTCTGGGGCCTTTCCTTTGATGCTGGCATTACGGAGTCTGGTGGCTAGCGTGCCGTGGGAGAAGGTGTTGAAGGCAGTTGAGAAGTCCAGGAGGATGAGGGCTGACATTTGGCCTTGGTTGAGGAGAGTGCAGATGTCCTCGGTGGTGGCTAGTAAGGCAGTCTTGGTCCTGTGGTTGCTGCAGTATCCGGAAAGGGAGGAGTCCAGGAAGTTGTTGGTTTCTTTGAAAACTGCTAGTTGGATGTTGACGACCTTGTCTATGACTTTGGCTGCAAAAGGAAGCAGTGAGATGGGCCTGAAACTATTGAGGTCCTTCGGGTCGGCTGAGGGTTTCTTAAGGAGGAGGTTGCCTTCGGTGTGTTTTTAATTGTTGAGGAATGTGGAAGTCTCGAGAAAGCAGTTGATGATCCTGCATAGTTGGGGTGCAATGGCCATGGCAGCTCTGTGGAAGATGTGGTGGGGGACAGGGGTCTGAGGGCGCTCCTGAGTAGATGCTATTCATGAAATTCAAGGTAAGTTCAAAGTTATCCTATGGAAGAAAACAATAATGCATTTATATGGGTGAGTATCACGCTTACAATTCCAGTATTAAAGACTAAAGGTCTGCAAGGGACAAGGGTCAGATGACTACCAAAACTTCACCACCAGCGACAAAGGGGGATGCTGGGTGCAGCGATCACAATCAGAGTTAGACCAAGCTTTTGGGGTTGGATCAAGCACGGGGGCCACAAAGCAGTGAGGTTGGGTGCCTGGGGAAAAAATCTGCGTCTGGTGCCCAATGCTTTACAATGGGTATTCTCCTTCATACAAACAGGCTGCAGTTGTCAAGGTGATAGTTTCAGGAGTGAGACTACCAACAGCAGAGGTAAGTAGAGATGCAGGGAGTCACAGGAGTACTGTCAATTCAGCTCACCGAGGCACAGGGGCTTCGGGTGCTGGGGGTCCCTTTAGATGTCAGAGTGTTCTTACTGGAGCCAGTCGGGTCAGGGGGAGCCTCTGGATTCAGTTAGAAGGCACCGTCGATGGTCCAGGAGCATTCAGCCAAATCTGGACTCGAGGTCAGATCCCTCAGGGTACTTCACTGGATAGGTGGGACACTAAGACTCGGGCTGTGGCATTGGGTGCAGAGTGGGCAGGAGTTGCAGTTTCAGCTGGATCCAGAGTTCTTGTTTCTACTAGACACGGCTGCTGTCCTCAGGACATCTGGTCTTTGTTGAAGAGCTGGCAGCCTTCCTTGGGATTATGGAAGTTGTTATCTTCTTTACAAAGTCTTTAAAGCTGGATACAGGCCAATAGAGCTGGGGCCAAGTCAATAGTCCTCTTCAAGCTTTGCTGCATGGCTTCTTCTTCGTCCTTCTTCTAGGTCTAGAGAAGCCACCAAAATATTAAATATAGGGGATGTTTTCAGGAAGTAGTAGGTAGGGCCAATGGGCAGTTTACCTGGGGTGACTACACACACTGTTATGCCACCCTCCTTTGGGAGGGGCATAATCCTAACCCTGATTGGAGGAGTCTCTTCACCTTCAAGATGGAGGGGCTGAAAAGTGTGCTTAACTTCGCCTTCTCCACCTGAGGGGTGGAGTTGGCAAAGGTAGGCACATCTGAAGGAAGTGGTCCAACTAGGGTCACCCGGGTCACTCTCGACCTCCTCTTGCCTTCCAGAAATGAAGAGTCGATGATGCAGTAGAGAATGCAATCAAACTGTTTTATTCACAAATTACACTGCACTGGATTCGAGTCTGAACAGCCGAGGAAGATGGCTGTCAAGGTACTGAATCTAACAAGCATTAGGCTACTTATGCATGTTGCAGAGCCCACAAAAGACCCGCCCATTCTGTAAAAATACAGCTTGGGCAAACACTGAACAAAGGAGGCCGAGAAGGTTGAGCTAAGTGTCTGAGACCTGGCACACACAGTCTCTCTGGGAAGGTCATACAGTCTGTGCTTGCAGCTGGAATAGTGGGAACACCCTTTATCTTAGGGAAAGGTATGCAGTAACAAGCAACTTTCCCATGCTTCAGTGAGGCCTAACATATGAGATGCAAATGCATCCCAGCAGCTTCGTGCTGAGACAAGCAACATAAGACAAAAGTTTGTTCTTAGTTACAAAACAAGATGGTGCCAATAAAGATCGCACCATGCATGCTAACAACACAAAATAGAGTTTGATCATAGCAAAGGGAGCATTTTGATTCAGTAAACATTTCAAATCTAACACATCACCTGGGCTGCCATCAACTGCTAGCAGCAGAGGCTAGGGATTTGCATTACCGCTGCTGCATGCCTTTGATGCTTCCCATTTGAGCACTGGCCCATCCTGGGGGAGGAGGTGTTGACACTTCTGGCCAGGATGTACATTGTTACTGGTCCTAGAGAGCAGTGGACCGCTACCCAGGGTTCGTGAAACGTGTGTGTGTGGCCTAAAGCCAGTCAGTGCCCACTCCAGGTAAAGTAGGTTTTCAGAGGGCTCCCCGGAGGTGCCCTCTGAGTACAGGTTTTAAAAAATCTCACACTGGTGTCAGTGTGGATTTATCACAGGGTTCTGTTTGCTACCAAACACTCCTGGCTTCAGTTAAGGCAGCAGTGTTCTGAGGAACTCAAATTATTGAGTTTCCAGCCCATGTACTCATTATGGCACTTACAATATTTAAGGATGGACATAAGTATTGTAGGGGCATATCTAATCATGCAGATAGGCCCCCACCCGTGGTATAGTGTACCCTGCCTAAGGTCTGTAAGGCCTGCTAGAGGAGAGACTTGCCTATATTCACATGCAGTACAGGTTGGCATGGTACCCAGGCAGGTTGCCATGTTGACATTGTCATTTTTCACCTCACAAGGGCATACAAGCTGCAAGGGCAGGGGTATTGTCCAAATGAGAGGGGTCCCAGGAGACCTCCTTCAGCTTCTAAGTTCCTAAGTACCCAGAATATCACTTACTAGTGTTTTACAGGGGTCAGAAGTACTAGTGTGGGATATGATTTAAGGAAGAAACCCTGACACAGGGGACCTCGTTGGCAGGGACCCTGTGCACTACAATCAAAAACACATCATATATCAGGCAAAAAAAGTGTTCTAACCAAGTCAGAAGAGGCACTTTCTCACATGACCCCCCACCAAACAATATGCCATGTGTTCAGTGCATGACCCTTTGTAGTTTTCCTTATATTAGCCTAATTGTGCATGATATAGTCTGCGTTAGCTTTGCACACGTTACTATATAAACACACTTATTTGTGTGCCACATTGTACTTTCACAAAGAACTTGCAGTTGTTTTCCCTTTCTGTTCTTTCAGAAAGACAAGGTCAAACAATAATATCCCTTATTATTTTGTTCTGCTCAGGCAGTAGCAGTGACACACAACACATGAGTGCAGCTGTTGTTTGTGAGCATATGAGTCAGGTCATATGGGTATGCACAGTAATATAATATACATAGTGGGAGAGATTTTCTGAGAGAAAATCACGGCTGTACCTGGAATGTAGAATGTCTATATGTGTATCCCAAGGTGCAGGGTCCGCTTCTAGTACCAGAGATCTCTGTTGTATAATTATTCTGCTTCTGTCAAAGGGAAGGAGGGCCATGCTAATCTGCCTTATAATATGACAGGGATTTTCATATTATAGGGTTTACTGACTACACTGACTGTATTTTTGTTCACCATTTGTTTTCTAATTGTGACAGAAATACTGCTTCTAGAGCATGATAGTTTAAATAAACATTTTCCACTTCTTTTGTGTCTCTGTTGTATCTTATTGTGGATGAGTATGAGTGTGAGAGCGAAGGGGGATGTCCTGTTACCGTTATCCCTGATAGGATTGAGAGTGTTGTGTTATATGCCGCCAATTAACTTGTCCCTCTAGATATGGTTAGCAGGGCAAGTGAGACACTATAGTTAGTCGGGCTCATGGTTACTGAGGTGGTATGGTGACTAAGTCCATGTCTACTAACGTTCTATTGTTCCGAGCATAGTTCTGTTACTATTCAAAATCCCTGCAACATAAAGAGTATGAAACTAACCTTCCCCTAGAACGCCTTCATCTTCTAAGTGGAAGAAACTGTAGGGGACATCGGCATTGACATAAGCAGTCAAAGGTCTGTGTTCCACTACAAATTCCATTCCCTGCGCGGATCTGGACCATCTTGGTAGTTTGAGATTGTCACTTTCCATCTGTTGTAGCCAACTGAGAGGCCTGTGGTTGTCTGAACTAGGAAGTGAATGCCAAACAGGTCTGTCCTCAACTTCTTCAGGGCCCAGACCACAGTAAAGGCTTCCCGCTTTCCTGCATATGAAAGCAACATGTTGGTCATATCCCTCATCATTTGTTTAGCTTAGGACTGTACCTATCTCATGCTCAGAGGCATCTATCTGTACAAGGAACAGTTTGGAGTAATCTGAAGCTTTTAGGACTGAGACAGAGCATATTGCATCCTTCAGAGACTCAAAAGCCTTTTGAAAGCTCACTGTCCAGTTCACTTTCTTTGGCATCTTCTTGGAGATGAGTTCTGTGAAGGGGTTATTATGGACCTATAACCCTGTATAAAGCTCATGTGGTGCCCATGCAAGCCAAGGAACACCCTAATTTGAGTGTGGGTTTTTGGACTTTTCCAGGCCATAATTGTCTGGAACTTGGGTTGGAGTGGCTGAACTTGGCCTTCACTTACTAAGTGGCCCAAGTATACAACACTGCATTACCCTACCTGGCACTTGCTTGCCTTGATAGTGAGGTCTACACTTCTCAGAGCCTCAAGGATGTTTCCAAGGTAGGTCCTGCCAGGTGGAGATATAGACAGCAATATCATCCTAATAAACTGCACTATGGGATTCCAGTCTAGCAAGGATCTTGTTCACAAACGTCTGGAAGGTGGCAGGGGTATTTTTTTGTAGGGGACAGACCTGTCTGCCAGAGCCCTGATGTGAGATCAAAGGATTCTTAGATATTTGGCTGCCCTTAACTTGTCAATTAACTCATCTGCCGTAGGAATTGGATGAGCATCAGTCTTTGTCACAGCATTGAGGTCCCTATAGTCCACACAAACCGATTTTCTTTCTTTTCACCCTTGGAGTGAGGTTTGGGGAACAAGATAACTAGGCTGGCCCAGGGGCTCTATGGGGGTTCAATGACACCCAATTCCAGCAGCTTGCATACTTCAAGTTGGATTCTCTCTTTGACATGATCAGGCTGCATGTAAATTTTTATTTTGACAAGTAGGCTGTCACCAATGTCCACATTATGGGTACACCAGCTAGTCTGACCAGTGGTCACAGGGAAGAGCTCAGCCTACAGACTTAGGGCTTGTCAACAGTCAGATTGCTGTTGGTGAGTGAGGGTATCTGATAAGACCACTCCATCAATAGACCCATCGTATGGATTTCTGGAGAGGAAATCAGGGAGAGTTACACTCTCAGCTTTCTGTCCGGCATCTGTAACCATGATCACATCAGTTCTCACATAATAGGGCTTGATGCAGTTGACATGTATCACCATTTTGGGGTGCTTGCAACCACGAAGGTGCACCAAATAGGTGAATTCCCCTGTTCATTCAAGCACAAGGTAATGTCCACTCCACTTATCTTGGCGGTCCCTAAGGGAGACAGGCTCCAATACTCATACCTTCTGCCCTGGTTTCAATTGAACCATGGCAGCCTTCTAGTCATATCACTCTCTTGACGAGAAAGACCTCGAATATGGGGTAAAGAAAAAATCAAGATGGTTGTTCAGGTAGTGAGGTCCTATGTTGTGCAGGGCCTTGTACATGTGCGTGAGGAGCTTGAAAGTTATCCTTCTTTCGACAGGGAGCCAGTGCAAATTGCAAAGGTGTTGGGTGATGTGGGTTTGCCTGGGTATGTCAAGGATTAGTCTGGCTTCAGTTTTCTGGAGGTATGGATCTTGCGGGGAAGTTTTTTGTTGATTCTGGCAAAGAGGGTGTTGCAGTAGTGCTGGTGATGAGGGCTTGTGTGACTGTTTTTCTGGATACAGAGGGGATCAATTTGAATGTTTTACAGAGTATGCATTGAACTGGCAGTTCATCTTGAGCGATGAGTCCAGTATGATGCCAAGGTGATGTCAAGTATGTGAATGAACTGTCGGGGTGGGTGGGTTTTCGAGGGCCGGGGGCCACTAGGTGTCATCCCAAGCTGAGGGGGTATAGCTGAGAATGAGAACTTCTGTGTTCTCTGAGTTGAGTTTCAGGCAGCTGTTCTTCATCCAGTTTTCATCCCTTCTTAAAAGTTGTGCCTGGTGATGTTGTGTTCGATGGTGAGGTCAGAATATGAGCTTGGTGTCAACAGTATCAGAGAGGATGTTGAACCCTTGGTTTCTGACGAAGGTAGCAAGGAAGGCTGTGTAGATGTTTGAAAGGTTGGGGCTGAGGGAAGGTCCTTGTGGTACTCCGTATCTGGTCTATTTTGGTTCTGAGAGGTAGGGCCGGAGTCCGACTCTCTGTGTTCTGCCTCTGGGGAATGAGCATATCCAGTCTAAGGCCTTTCCTCAGGTTCCCGGAGTCTTGGAGTCTGATGGCTAGTGTGCAGTGGGAGAGGGTGTTAAAGGCTGCTGATAGGTCCAGAAGGAGGAGGGTTGCCGTTTGGCTTTGGTCGAGGAGGGCGTGGATGTCGTTAGTGGCAGTCAGGAGGGCAGTCTTGATGCTGTGGTTCTTGTGAAATCCTGATTGGGAGATGTCTACGATGTTGTTAGTTTCGATGAACTATGCTAGTTGGGTGTTGATGGCCTTTTCAATAACTTTGGCCCCAAAGAGAAGCAGTGAGATGGGCCTAAAATTCTTGAGGTTTGTTGAGTCTGCAAAGGGTTTCTTGAGGAGGGGGTTGACTTTCAGTCATCAGGGAATGAGGCAGTCTTGAGGCAGCAGTTGATCGTTCGACATAGCTCGGGTGCAATGGCTGTGGCAGCCCTGTGGAAGATGTGGGGCCAATAGGGGGTCTGAGGGTGCTCCAAAGTGGATGCTCTTCATGGTCTTTAAGGTGTCTTCTATTGTGAGAGGGTCCAGGTGAGTAGGGTCTGTTGAGAGGCATCACTGTAAGCTGGGAATTGGGGCAGTGAAGAGGTCTTGGTCATCAATATAACAATGCAAACCCTAATAGAGCCCGAATAGGGATTTTGTTCCTGGTAAATGTGTTATTTCACATATTAGGATACATCTCAACAGGCAACACACTTGGAGCAAACTAACTCCCCATGGAAGTCCCATGGATTTGCAAGTACAGAGTATCATTGTACTGTAAAAGGTTTCTTGTTAATGCGAAGTCCACTAAGCCTGATATTAAAGATCTGAGGTTTTTATAGTCCCAATTCTTTGAGATGAGGACATTTTCAGAAACCTGAAATGTCTCTCTCTGAAGAATATTTGTATAAAGTAATTTGATATCCAATCAAATCAGCAGATCTTCTTTTGGATTGAAATCTATCAGAGTTAACACCTCCCTACTGTCTTGTGTATGTATGCTAAAATCCTCTGAACTAAGGGTCTGGGATAAAAATCACAAAATTGTGATATATGTTCCAAGATGGAGTCTATCCCATAGACTAATGCTCTTCCGGGAGGAGCCTCATGATTGTATGTACTTTCTGAAGAGTATAAAAGTATGAGATCTTAGGGTTTTTATTGATTATAAAGGCTGTCTTCTTTTGACTCATCTACCCATTAGCACGTGCTTCTTTCAGAATGCTATTAATCTCTCTGCAATTGTGTAGTGGGGTCTATTCTCAGAACATAATAGTTTCTCCTATGCCCCAAGAGGCATAGACATTCTGTATTATAAGCCTCTGTTTGGATGACAATAGCGCCCCCTTTGTCTGTTGGTTTTCGAACATTGTGTTTGTCTTCTTTTAGTTCTAGTATCACTTTCTTCTCTAGTTCTGTCAAATCGCTGAATGTCTTTTTCTGTTTTATTTCAGTAGAATTATCAATTTTATGTCTGACTGCTTGTTCAAATACCCCTATTTATGTTAATACTTGTGCCACTGATGGAACAAAAGTAAACTTCTGATGGAGTCCTGTGTCTTCCTGTTGTTTCATATATTGTCTCTCTTCTCATTATCAAAGAAAATGACTTGATTGGTTGAAACAAAACCAAGGCCCTTATTCAGAACCATCTCTCAGTCTTCCATGAGTGTGATGTCTGTCAGGTTCATAATCAAGCTGTTTCTGTGCTGAAGCTCAGTAGGGACCCGTTGAATCAGGTTTTCCTACTGCACTATAAGTCCCTTCTGTCTGGTCCTTACTCTCCCTTTGCTTCTCCTTAAAAAAGTATTCTGTTTGGTAAAGTATTGGAAGGGTTGAACATTGGGGCGTATATCTGTGGCGAGCCATATCCTGGCCCAGGTGGTAACTGTTGGAAAGTCAGTGGAGCTCTGTGATAATACTCTCTCACCCTCTTTCTCTATCTATAACCTGTATCAATGCTCTCACTAACTGAGCTGGAAGTATCAGTATCCCTTCTTCCTCCCAAATTGTTCTTAGTATTGAGTGTTTCCTTTTGTATTATATACTCATCACTCACATAGGGGTAGACTGTTTCTAGTGAACTTTATTTTAGTTTATTGCAGTTTATTGATATTGAACGTGTCAAATAGTCTTTATTTGTGTTTTAGATTATTTGCAGTTGTCTGAATTTTAATTAATAATGCATCAGATCTTTTTTGCGGTATTAATGATTAAACTAATCTCTGGTACACTTCCACACTATGAGTTACCACTCTTAAATATGCAGTTATGATGGCACAATGTAAAATAGTCTTAACTTAAGTTCTTTTGAGTTCAGTGAGTGTGTCCCAACCCTATACCATAGTTAAATGGTAATGGTGGACTCCCCCAACAAAGAACGATCTTTTAGAAACATATATCTCCTATTCGGGGCCGGTTTCCCAAATATTGAATATTGTAGAGGAATTAATGGACTTGTCTTTTCTTGAACTGGTTTCTCAGGTGACTCATCCATTTCCTTGGGTTTCTTGCCACTTTGCATCCCTCCTTTTTGTGTCACTTGCTTTCTGGATCTCCCTGACCTCATTTTATTGTGCTGTGTATAGCCGTTTATTTTCTTTATTAGCATCAGTGTTCAATAAAAGACTGATATGGCTGTTTCCGTTTTTTTGGGGGAGTTATTTTCCTCCCTAGTGGTGCAGGTGTACTATTTTGAACCATGTTAAACCCCTACTTCAATAAGGGACTGGGAGAAACTTCCTGTACCACCCACCGCTGGTCCACTGGTCTCAGCTGACTGGAGGATCAAACTACTACCACAGCCACAGCAATCAGTTGTCCGTAAGCAATCCATGGATACTCCGTAGGCTGACTGCAGTAACAAAGTGCCTCTATTCACCGGCTGCCAGAGCCCTCAGGAGCTTATACTTGCTCTGACTTTCCTTGCTTACTTATGCCCTTTGCTAGACCCCAAACTCAATCCCTGACACAACCCGAGCTTGCAGAAAGAGCAGGGAGAGTAAAGAAAGAAGTAAATTGCTTGGGTAAGAGTGGAAGTATGGGGGGGTAGTGAGAGTGTGGAGGAATGAGTACTTCACATGCCTCTTCTCTCAATCCCCAGTAGCATTCACATTGCCAGAGAGGGGTCCGCACTAGTTCTCCGGCACTTGCTACTCCTGGCTACTGGCTCAGCATAATCAATTAGGCTCCAAGTGCCACCAAAGGAGTTATCAACAAACTCCACTTACATATGCGGAGCTTCTGCCCCTTTGAAAATAATGTTAGCGGCTTCTGCCGCTTTTAAAATTAGAATTCGAGGCTCCTGCCACTTTGGAATACCTGCTCCCGCTGACGTGTGGTGAAATCAGCCCTCGCTGCCCTTGAACGCAGGCTGCTGCTACTACGCTTACCGGTGACTTACCCGCCCCAAAAAGTGGAAGTCGAAGTCGCGGTCTCCGATGGCAACAGAACAGCTCTGCAGGCTAGCGGCTCCGGCCGCTTCCAACACAGTCTGGGCGCTTACAGCAGGATGTGGGTAAGCAGGACACAGGCAGCTTTTCGTCCGTTTCCAACAAGTGGTTCACGGTTCTCGGGTCTCGGGTCCGAGCCGCTGCCGCCACTGCTCTACTGCTTCGCCTGCTTTGTCGGCTTCCCGCTCCCGCTCTCCTGGGTCTCACGCAAAACCTGGAGGCACTCAGCCGATTTCAGGTTTCTCACTGAGTTTTGGGAAATCATTTGTGAATGATAAAATATCTGGCAGGACCTGGGGACATGCACATAACCTCCTCCTGGTACTTCTCTCATTGGACACAATCTTTCTACCTTTTCTGGTTCTTTTAATAAATATTCATTTGTAGTATTTTTCGCCTGGGCTTCCTCCTTTTTCTTTGCCCATCTAGCTCTCCATTTGTCTAACTCACCCCACTTTTGCAATAGGGACAGTAGCTCCTTGATTTACACTTCACTTCCTGACACATTCATGTTTTCTAAATCTTTGTGTGAAAATTCAGCTCAGTAAGGTTTCTGTAAAACCAATTCCAATTTCAGGAGCCAAACTCGTTAACTTTTCATGAAATGTTTTAGTATTTCGAGTGATACTTCGACATATAAACAACAATTCACTGAAAGTGTTTAAACTGTCCAATCCCACATTTCCAGCAATCATTTCTTCTAATTCAACTCTTAATTTAAAAATATCCAATACCTTTGGCAGTGATTTTGGTTTTTCTATTTCTCGGGACCATCTCTCTATTTCTTCTAAGTTAACTCCAGTAGCACTTCTTGTACCTGAGGATGTTTCCATCCGTACCTCTCTAGAGCTTTCAGGAGTGTTTTTCCTGATCGAGTCACAGACCGGTTCTCTTATAGGTAAATCCATCAGGGAAATCACTGATTCGCATTCAGTTGCTTGATCATCAACTATCAAGGGTTCTTTTCTAGATTGCACTATAGGTGTAGTCAGAACAGGAGGTTTAGGATATGAATGTTTTTCTCCATATAATGGAACAACGGGACCTATGGTTACCGGAATGGTCAAGGCTTCAGGACTCATATTGAACTGTGAAATTGTCTGAATTAATTCACTTCTCTGTTTATTTATGGCTTCTCGTTCCCTCTCCTGTAGCACTTTTTCTAACGAAGTTCCATGCACTACTTGCGGACCCAAAGGTGGTTTTAAGAACGGGGCGCTAGGTTTAACTTTATTTGCTTCTTCATGGTAAGGTGGTAGACTTTTCATTAACAGATTCCCCAAGTAGTCATCATCTGATTCACCACAAGTCATTACATTTCTCGTTTTCCCTGTGCATTTGCTTCCTGACGGTTCCTCTAAAGTCAGTGCAGGATAAAATCGTTGTACTAACATAAACTGTCTCCATTTCTTCATTTGTTTATCTCTTGTCTCTTTAGGAAATCTGGGATAAAATGTACTCCAATTTCTGTCGCTTCTGGGTCTATCTCGTTCAAAAGCCTCAGTTTCTCATTCTTTTAATGCTTCGTAGTGGGTTAATCTAGGTCTAGGATCTAATTCATTCATATGTGTTCTCAAATTGTACAAAACTCTACCATTAAAGGTACCATGTTCTGGAAATGCCAAAACACCATCATGTGTGGTAGCCCTTTTCTACTAACCTGTATGATGCGGGCGTTTTTGGTGGAGGAATAATAATCCCTTCTCTAGTTTTAATCATTTTATCTTTCTTAAATAAATTCTTAATTTTCTTAAATAGCAACATTTTTCTCTCTTCTCCGTACATGATATGAGGTCTTCCCCTTATGTATTGCTCTTGCGCAAAACCTAAGTATCTCCTATCGGGATCTATTTCCCGTAAGTGCCGGATCTAAATGCCACATATAATTGGCACCGATAAATTTAATATGGAGCTACACTCAATTGTTTACTAAATGCTACACCAATTCCAGCACGTTTCTTATTTTCGAGAACCAATCGGTGTTTAGAATTCAAATACATTTCGAATAATGGTGCGGCTTTTCTCGTGAGACAAGTTCTCACGCTCCTGTACTCACCCCTCCTTTACAATTACATCATCTACACACTCGCTGTCTCAACCAATACCAGTGCAGCTCTGGGTGACGTCAGTGCAGCTCTGCAACTGACTCCCTCCTTTGCAAGGTAATACATAAACGTACTTCTTTTCACTTTTAAAGGAAATATTCATTAATTAACAACGTAAAACATTCACCACTGTGCCTAAGGGACTAAATGTAATGAAAATAAAAATTTCTCTCACTGCGAGTAAATCCCTTCCGCTTACTCTTCATACACTACAAGTAGATCCCTTCCGCCTACTCTTCATACAAGCATTAGAGAACCTGCTACTCCCTCAGGCTTACCCTTTTTAGGTGATATAAAGCCAAAGTTTCACCAGCGAACTCCTTTGCTGTCATTTATTCACACATTGATACAGAAAAATCCCTAATCAGTGCTTCCAGTTTTACCTAACAATGCACTTACTTCCTTAGGAAAGTGGCCTCACTGCAAAGTGGCTTCCATTTACCACCCGCTATTCTGCCCCCTGGGATTCCAAACAAACATAGAACAATACAAACGGGTTTTGGTTAATACATAAAATCAAATACAATCAATTGATCAATACACGACTAACTACCTACCTTAACTAAACCCTAACCATCTATCTGCTACCAAAAGAATACTGATAGAGCGTGGGCGAACCTGCTCATTTTACCTATACTCATCTGGGCCCATATAAAACATACACACTTTGAACAGGTAAACCTACGCTAATCAGTAATTTAATTTAATCATTTAGGACCTATACCAGTTATCTTACCAATTCTTGTCACGGGTACCTAGAATCCAAAGGGTTCAAGGGTGTTAGCATAATAGGCAGTAAATAAACATTTGCACACCACAGACTCAGGAAAAATTTAACACTTTATCCATGTAAATTCTTAAATATCATAGTCCATACCAATTCAATAAATGCTTGTTCAGTTAGGAAGAATATAATCAGGATGATGTAAAAATATTATAAGACCTTCTTTAAGCATTGAAACATAGGAAGGGTAAGAAAAGGGTAAGAAAAGGTAAACCACACAAAGACATACCCACATGTATTTTATATTTACCTAGAATGGTGTGAAGACCAACCCTCGGCCACGGGCTGGAATAAAAGACAGGACTTCTTGTAGTTGAGATGCCAGTAAGACAGCGCAGGAGATCAGGACCAGTGATGACCAAATTAGGATGGATTTAGATTAGAACTAGGTACCCTCAGCTAAGTTCAACGCCAGCGTTGCAGCCCTCACTGCGGCTAACAGTTGTACCCCGATTGGGTTAGCGAATCTTCTCCCGCAGGAACGACGATTGGGTTATCGAATCTCCTTCCCAGAACCCCGATTGGGTTATCGATTCTTCTGACAGAGTGCTTCGCCAGCGCCTCTGCTCTCGATCGCCTATTGAGTGCGTTGGGTCAGTGACAGGTCAGCTATTCGGACAATTTGGACAATCTAACTAGCTAAGCCTAATTTAGTTATACCATTTTCCAGGGCAGTGTACCACCCCCCCATGTTGCAAATGTGTGTATTCCCTCAATTTGATTGGTCAAAAGAGGAGGAGAAGTCATCACACCATTCCCGTTATGAGGTCACCTGATTCAATAATGCAAATTATCTTCCCGCCCATAACTTTAATTTTCCCATGCATTTTATTCCAGCCAACAATGAATGTTCTGATAGTAAATGCAATGTTAAACAAATTATCAACATGTCTTCCTCTTGAGAGGTCACAGGGTGAGTTTCCCAGGTGCATCTTCAGGTAAGACGTCGTTGGCATGAATTCAATGCCATAGCTTGTGGACTCTTGAAAATGCAGTTTATGCGCAGTCGCGCAACCCAAGATGGAGCAACATTGTACTTGATTGGTCCAAACACGACCTAATAGCAAAATCAAAGAGGAACAGTTTTAGAACAAAGAATACATGAATGCACTGTATACCACTTATCTCTACTCTATTCCCATTACTTTATTTGAACTACAGCGTTAGGATTTAGGCAGAACAAACAACTTAGTAAAAGATGCAAAGGAAGCGTTAGCACATGAAAATATAAAGCAGCCATCTTTAGTTCTAGCTCGCAGAAGCAAAATTTTCCCAGCAAGCTAAGAATACGTCATGTCATGCGAATGTGACATCCGCATGCGCAGTAAAGTTGCTGGGGCTGGGGCTATATTAGGTTACTCGAGTTACCATTAGTAGCAAGCACATTGTCAAGCTTCCCCAGCTTACTAGAACTGTTGTGTTTTGCACTGTTAATAAGACAAAACATGTTTATTAGTCTATTACAGTTTATTTCAAGAGGGCTGAGTACGATCAAATTTCTTTACGAGTGAAACCTTGCTCCATCAGGTATTAAATTGTGTGTTTGAAAATGCCACTTTTAGAAAGTGGCCATTTCATACTTAACCATCATGTGCACCTCTGCTTGTTTGTTTATTTACTGTCTGGTTTTGGAGTGACAGGAGCTTGGGATGTGCATTCACTAGACAGTCAAAATTCAAAATTCAAATTCAAAATCAAAAGTAACTTTATTCGGTTTTCATGGTTTACAAAACCATAAAAGTACAGTTTAAAAAAACATTTTTCTTTTTACATCTCATAAAAAGGAAAAGATTCCATAAGTTAAAAACTTTTATACAATAAAATTTAGGCTAAAAGAAAAACTTCTTATCATTCATGAAATAGGCTAATTTCGAGGGAACATTATTTCATATTTATATCGAAATACTTAAAATCCTAGGCAGGAGAATGATACTAAATTCCAAATTTAATCTATGACGAACAATAAACTTTAAAAATGTCATTATAATCTTTCTTAGCCGTTCCTCCTCCAAAAACTGTAAAAATTACAATGCGGGACGGCACCTCCTAATTCCCATATGTTTCAATACCGGAATAAGCCAGGACTTTCTAGGTTCACAATAGAACTTACAAAATAAAATTGTATGGATGGTGGCCTGGGTAGAGAGATCGTCACATGGACATGGTGGTAAAGCTGTTGACCAGTCATTTCTTTTCGGAAAAGTAACCAAACGATGGAAGAAATTTAATCTAAACCGAGTCAACGAATATCTCTCATAACTAGTGGTATTGAAAGTTAAATAGGGTTGAATAAAAAATGTGGTCTGCATGGCCAAGCTGTGCACAGTTGATGGTTTACTGGTCTCTTTGGCCAATCGCAATTCATCTAGGTGCCTTAAGCACAGCGCCTAGAATGCTTTTCTGGATATCTCAAGGATTGAGGTGGGTGAATGGAAATATTTTCCCAAGCCTAAATCATACAGAAAGGCTTTAATGTAACGTAACCACCCAATTTTATTGGCGTTTTCCAAAGTAATACAATCCATAATAAACCCTTGGGTTCTGTCTGAAGTCCATATATGATGCCACAGAAGGAGTGGTTGTATTTTGACAATATTAGCCAAATAGGAGAGGCCCAGTTCCAAATGGCATGGATATGTCGCAGTACCCAGAGGAACTGCAAGAAGATACCTCAGGAATCTATTTTTAACCATTTGTAGAGCGTCGATATTTTCATAGCCCCACTCCTGCCCCATATGTCGCTACGGTTAAACATTTGGCCTTGTATAGTGCTACTAATTCAACAGGTGGTCTTCTTCCCAGCCTTCGTGCAAAATTTACCAGAGCAGAGGTAGCTCTCATGAAGAGAAGTTTTCTAGACTCTATAGCCGGTTTCCAAGTGATTTTGTGGTCAATAATGATCCCTAATATGGGTATTTTTCAGTACACTCAAGCTTTTCATTTTTCAGGAAGATACCCTTTGTTTTTTTCTTACTGGATCCCGAGGACATGACAACGGTCTTTTTGATATTTATATTTAGGTCCAGATTGGCCATAAAGGAAGCATATCTGTCAAGGGCCCGTTGCAATTCAACAGGGGTGCGGGCTAGGATCACCGCGTCGTCGGCGTAGAGTTGGGCCGGAATTGGGCGATTGTTTATGTACGGGAGATGCTGGCACCCTTTGACCATGTCCCGCTCCAGGCCGTTAGTATGGAGTGTAAAGAGAAAGGGTGCCAGGACACAGCCCTGTCTCACCCCTCTCTCCACACCGAACGACGCAGTTAACGCTCCATTTACCCCGTACCGCACTCTGGCTGTAGAGTCTGAGTATAGTTCTCGCAAAAAATGTACAAGCCTCAGCTCTACCCCCATTTCTAATAGAACTGACCAACGTTTTGCATGGCTAACACAATCGAAGGCGGCCGATAAGTCAACATACACCATGTGAAGGGCCCCATCACTAGACAGTCACAAGGGGGGTTAGGTGTGCCTTGACTTTCTAGGGTGACTCATAGCCAGGCTGAAAAGATATTTCTGCATTTACAGTTGTGTAAAGAGTTTTCACCAGCATCTGAATGGGCTGTGTCTGCTCTGCACAATGCTTTTTCCATCTCCTATAGTGAAGCTGGACTAGAGAGGACAAAACTGGTTTCTACTGAACTCAGAGACTTTCTGGGAACAGTGGCATAAACATTGGGGCCCTGACTTCAGGACTTTAGAATTTGTTTGTACTAAGGTACCTGCCATGAACACGAGCTGGAGATGCTGTGAGGAGAAGCTAGCACTTTGCTGTGTTGGCCTGCAGTGCCTGCTTCTGTATTGGGCAGAGAAGGTCTGGACTGGACTTTCCACAACTTAATATCCTGAGTGTCTCTAAGGACTTGAGGCGGAACTTGCCCCCAGTTCAATAAATCTCATGAACAACAAAAACTTCAAGCTCATCTACTACTAGCACTGGGAATTCTGTGTTTTGTGCTGCAACAGAAAAAAAAGCAACCGATGCCGTCAACAACACCACTGCTGACTCTGTGACCTGTAGGCCAGTGGACAGTCCAAAGTGTTGGTTAGTGTTGCTCTCTCGGAGGAAGGGGTCCCAACAGAGGTGGGGGATCCCACAGAAATGACCCTTGTCTCACTAGGTTGACAGTGAGATAGGCCAGGGAAGCCAGGTGTGTGTAAACACTAAAATGTACAGTGTCTGGGTAACCATCAATGGGCAAAGAGTAGAGTGCTTTAGAGATACTGGAGCCAGCGTGACCTCTATCGGTGTCACCTGGTATCTGAGGAGCAAGTAGTCCTTGGTGCATTTCACCAAGTTGTTCCTGTAGACAACTTGGAGTTCCAATGTCGGGTGGTGCTGGTTCCCTTAGAGTGGGGGTGTCTCAAATCCCTTGAGGGTGGTTGTGAGCCCTACCATGCTGGTAGATTGGCTGCTAGGTAATGATATGGAGCAGTTCTTGTGGGAGGATACAGAGCTCAGGTCTCACTTGGAGATGCTTGGGTTGCCAAATTGGGCAAGCGCGATCACTCAGTCCATGGCAGCCAGCAAGGGTGATCAGAAGGACCTGGACCTTGAAACTGTGGCCAAGGTGCCTGCCAAGACAAAGGGCAAGGAGCACAGGAAACCTGCTCCTGAAGTTCCCAGAGTCTGACCTCAAGGGGGATGCCCCGGAACCTATAGGCAAATGGCTGAGCTGGAGGACTTACCTGAGCTGACCAATTGGTAGCAAGAGGGGGTCCTACCTGGGAAGAATTCGGCAGGGTGCATAGAGAATGCCCTTCTATGGAGGGATTGTGGCAGCAGGCTGCAAACCAGTCAGTTGGTGATCAGTCGGAATCACACTGGATCTACTGGGAGAATGATTTTCTATACTGTGAGCCTTAGGTCATTGAGCCTGGGTCAGCCCTTTGTTCTGGTGGTACCCTAGCACTTCAGGACCTTCCTACTGGGTCTGCCTCTCAACTTATCATTGGCAGGACATTTAAGGCAGGGCAAAACCTTGGACTGGATTTTCACCCAATTGTTTTTGCCCCAAATGTGTAGGTAGTCCGATGCACTTTGTAGGTCTTGCAAGCTTGCAAGGTAATTTGTAAGTGTGGAAAAAAGTATAAGGAAGTGTAAGGCTCCTCTCCAATCTTTTCCAGTTGTAGGCACTTCTTTTGAGGGGGCGGGGGTGGATATTGTGGTGCCTCTGGACCTCAAGTCAACTATGGGCAACAGGTACATCCTGATCTTGGTGGACCATGCCATCTGGTACCTGGGGACTTTCACACTCAGGACGACATCACCCATGGTGGGCCGGGCGTTAATGAGAATCTTTTCCTGTACGGGGTTCCCCAGAGAAGTAGTATCTGACTGGAGTACAAATTTCATACCCAAATTTATGACATCCCTGTATGAGGAATGCAATGTATTTTTTAGGTTCACAACTCCTTACCACACCCAATGTAATGGGTTGGTGGAGAGATTCAACCAAACCCTGAAGGGCATGATCAAGGATCTGGCTAAACCCATGAGGCTTAAGTGGGACATCCTCTTACCATGCCTTCTCTTTGCTTACAGGGAGGTACCAAAGAAGTCATTTGGGTTTAGTCCCTTTGAGTTACTGTATATGAGGATGTATTTAGCTACATGCCGGCCTTTAGAAACCAGACCGTATGCTTCAGAAGACTCACTCAGGCAAACCTATAAGCCAGCCACCTATTTGATTAACTTGCAGACTCCAAGGAACACTTTGCGGGTCCTTCACTTGAACTACCTTAAACCTCACTTTGAGCGGTCTGGATTAAGCATGCTCTTTGCAACAGATGAGGTGGTAGAAGAGGATTGTGAACCTCACCCTTGCCTCCTGTCTGTGAAGGAGCATGATGGGTCAATGGAAGGTGTGAACCACTACCCCACCCTGACCCCAGAGCAGAAGAGTAACTGTTGCCAGTTGTTGGGGCACTTTGCCACACTGCTCTCCCTGATCCCTAGTGTCACCCACTGGTGCACCCATGATATGGACACTGGGGACAGTCCTCTTGTGACCAGCAAAGACAACTCTAGACAGCAAAATGCTGCAGATGATCCATTCAGATACCATACCAAGACCTGTAATGTTGCAAAAGTTATGTAATATTGCATCTTTGTGCATCATCAGCTTAGCATGTTTCTGGCTGCATCCATCCATAGCAAGAACTCTGCCTAATCACATGAGCCTACCTTGAAATTTCTAACATGCTTGCATAGGCACCTCTGATTTTACAGAAAAGAGGTTTTTGGAAGTAATAAGACCACCACACCAGTGCACAAATATATCTGCTCGATCTGTAGTGCCAGAGTGGACCTTAACATATCTTGGTCAGCCGTCCTTAATAACAAATGGACCCCAGAATAGAGTTCCAGTGTAGGGGTGTTTATCTCAATGATACCAGGGAAAATGTGTCCATAAGGGAAGGGTTGAATGCCAGCATCGATAGTCCATGTCTTAGACACTGAGATAGATGGGTAAACATGGGTAGGAAGGAAGGGGCAACCCTTAATCGTACAGAAAGGTACATTTTATTCCTTGAGTTTCAGAGGAACAATACCACTTTGCATCAATAAATATTGTGAAGCAATACTGCATGTACCAGTTATTTAATGGGGCACCTTTGAGATGATGGATACGTACTGGAAGTGTGAGGAGTTTGCCTACACCCAGCTCCTCTGCTCCAAGGCGGTGGGCAACAGCTAAGTATTCTTTAATTTCAGTTATTATTGTTCCCCACGCTGCCTCACCATTTTTCCCTGTTAACAACCACCCCTGCATATAGGGAAGTATAGATTCATTATTCCTAACCACACACCAAAATACCTTGAAGTTATATGTACTGCTTAGGTATATATATATATATATATATATATATATATATATATATATATATATATATATATATATATATATATATATATATATATTACCTACTGGCGGTCGCCAGTAGGTATATATAGTTAGGATTTTTTCTCTATGGGATTTTTGAAAATTCTATGTCTAATAACTTTGGCGTTTGTGGACGGAATTGGCTGAAATTTTCAGGAAAATGGCACATTTTGTTTCTGAGCAGCCCCTGAAAATTGGGGGGGGGTTCGTCCAGGGGGGGTCGAGAAAAAAGGGGGGCCCCAAAACGTGTTTTTAACATTGAGTTTTCCATAGGGCGGTTGGCCTCACTTTTAGCCCGAACGGCTGAATGGATTTGCACGAAACTTGGCAAAATTGTAGGGACTGGTAGCCCGATGTGCCTTTTGTAGGTCTCAATATATGTGCTACAGTGGATTTTGAGAAATTAACGTTTAAAAAAAGATATATATCTGTAACAGCGGACCGGGCAGCGCTCCAGTACGCGTACTTTTCGCGCAACGGAGCTTTGTGAAGCGAAGCTGATTGGTTCTCCGGCGTCTGTAAACATTCCAAACAGTCCGTAGCGGCCGCCATCTTGTCTCTCGGTAGGATCGAGAGACAAGAGGAGGCCAAAGCGAAGGGGCAAATGACCATAAGGGGGCATAGTAGATCCTCGCTGACCCCCTAGGTTTGATGTGGAGGTTTTAAAAGGGCCCCGCAGGGCAAAAAAAAATAATAATAATAATAATCGAACGGCTGAATGGATTTGCACGAAACTTGGTAAAATATTAGGGACTGGTAGCCCGATGTGCCTTTGCTAGGTCTCAATATATGTGCTCCAGTGGATTTTGAGAAATTAACGTTCAAAAAAAGATATATATCTGTAACAGCGCTCCGCTTCGCGTAACGGAGGTGTGCGAAGCTGATTGGTTCTCCGGCGTCTGTAAACATTGCAAACAGTCCGTAGCGGCCGCCATCTTGTCTCTCGGTAGGATCGAGAGACAAGAGGAGGCCAAAGCAAAGGGGCAAATGACCATAAGGGGGCATAGTAGATCCTCCTTGACCTCTTAGGTTTGATGTGGAGGTTTTAAAAGGGCCCCGCGAGGCAAAAAAAATAAAAATAATAATAATCGAACGGCTGAATGGATTTGCACGAAACTTGGCAAAATTGTAGGGACTGGTAGTCCGATGTGCCTTTGCTAGGTCTCAATATATGTGCTCCAGTGGATTTTGAGAAATTAACGTTCAAAAAAAGAGATATATCTGTAACAGCGCTCCGCTTCGCGGAGATAAAATTATATCTGTATTACCTAGCTGTTGCTAACACCAGTTAGCGACGGCTAGTAGGAGATAGCGACCATCTTGGGCCCCACTTTGCATGTGAGTGATATTTATCACTAATGACATGCAAAGTGGGCATGCCAAGATGTTAGCGACTGGAAACAGTCGCTAACATCGCTATCTCCTATTATCAACTTTTGGAAATATTCGCGATAAGCGCGAATATCTCCAAAAGCTAGCACCTGCCCTGAGCAGTTCTAAGGCATGTTATCCAATGGGAGGTGGATAACATGGCTAAGAGCATTAGCTCGGTAATGCATGAATATCGCTGAGTTTTCAGCGATATTAATGCATTGCGGTCGTTTTTTATCGTATTTGCGATAAACCTTGATAATAGCAAGGTTTATCTGCGATAATTTCTGACGATGCTTAGCGGTAAAAAAATCGTTGCTAAGCATCGTTAGGGATAAATATCGCTTAACTTTGGTAATATGCCCCAACGTCTGTTAACGTTCGATTCGAAGGAAATCAGGAAGTGTTGAAAAACATTGTCTGCGCCATCTTGCCTTTTTTCAAATGCCACACTTTTGTCGTGCACGGCAGTCATTTTAGATGCCTTGACCAGACCCACTCTGTGCACGCTGTCGATCCTTAGCATGACTCCCCACCCTCGCAAGCATCTCCCCCAGGCAGTGGTCACCCCCGCTCTCTGTCTTATGCATGGGTAATAAACCACCCCCCATCTGCGCTGCTCTTCCCTGAGAATCACACCCTGTGCCCGCCCGACACCTCCCTTTCGCCCTATTCACTACCGCACCCTCTGACACTCCTTTTCCTCTGTGTCCGATTGTCCAGGCCGGTCCTAGGGTATCAGCTAGCCCTGCAGATGTAGTTTATGGCCCCAGCTGTAAAGAATCACCCCTCTTCAAAGGAGTTATTGTAGATCAAGGCCCACACTCGATGAGATCCGTCACAGCAGACGCGTTCCTATTATCTGAAAACCATCCTGTGTTGTGATTGGGGAGGGGACCGAGCCTGAAGCGGAAGATTCCAGGGATGACTCTTTGTACATCAAAGTTTTTACAATTATGTGTCACATTAAAAATATATAGCACTCCAACAAAGTAGTAAGATTATAAAACTTTAATAACTTATAAATATATACAAGAAAACAAAAACAGTAATAACATATAAACATTTTTAGGGAAAAACAACGAAGTAGCGGTCGGCTGTGCGAATAGTCCCAACGCAGCACAACGTCCAGATTTCTGGCGTGGGGCGTCGCGGGGGGTGGGTCATCAGTAGCAAACTGTTGTGCGAATAGTTTCAAGGCAGCAGAACGATGGCACCAAGGTGATGTCCAGTAAGTTGCCGCACTGGTTTTGGTATCCTACAATGCTGCTCCGAATAACGGCGTGGGGCGCCCCGGGGGAGGCGGCGTGAACGGGCCTCTCCAGGTGGAGTGTCATCTGTTGTACTGGGGCGCCCCTTTACCGTTTCAGTTGCCATTCCGTCCGTTTTTGGTCCACTGTGTCAAAAGCCGCAATTCAGCTGAGTTGCGCCCACTCTTGCGGTGCAGCGATAGGCGGCTGTCACAGGACTCTCAAAATGGCGGCAGGCTCTTTCCTTTTTGGGCCTGGTCCACTGAAATGGCCCTGGGACACCTTAAAAATCGGACGCTTGTCTGCTAGGTCTTGGACCCCATTCTCGAAAGCGTCCCCTCCGCCTTGAGGATTTATCAAAAGTTTTGGGGGCCCCCGACTCCTGTAGGCTTCTGGTGGGGAGCGGTTGCCATGATTGCTCGCGGAATTACCACGACGGAGCTACGAGATGGTGGTGCTCTCATGCTGAAGCCAGCTTCAGTCTGAAACATCCAGAAACAAGGTGGGGCTTTCATCGTTTGGGAAAAAAAAAAAGTTTTCATCCAATGAAAAGTGTTGTTTTTAGGTCATATGATCAAGCCTCCCATCATTAGGAAACCAAAAGTAAAATGAACCAATGAAAAGTTTTATAAACAAGTCACATGACCTGTTATGCGGCATAGGGTATAAAATGCGGAGAAAATACGTTGGCACGTGAGGCGGCGTCAGTAGCGGACCGATGTGCGAATAGGCCGAAGGCAATACAACGCGCCAAGATCCGGATGGCACCGAGGTGATGTCCCGCAAGTTGCAAAAAACAACAAGTGATGGACTGAATGTGGATCAATGTCACACACTCCCCCAGTCAAAAGATCTGGGCCCAAATCCATCGTTTTTTTGCACTCCACACCACCCTGGGTCAGATAATGGCTTTATGCAAATCAGCTCTGACCCTGTTGCCCCATGGGAACAGTCCAGTCCGAACTACAACAGCCATATCTTTCCCAGACCGGAATCAAGCATCCGAGGACCGGACCGGTTTCGAGGTAACACCTCTCTTCAGCCCGGCTAGCTTGACTCCAAGTGGTGTGGAGTGCCTGGGACCCACGTCTGGGCATCCCCAGCGCACTTAGGGCGGCAATTGCAAAAAACAACAAGTGATGGACTGAATGTGGATCAATGTCACACACTCCCCCAGTCAAAAGATCTGGGCCCAAATCCATCGTTTTTTTGCACTCCACACCACCCTGGGTCAGATAATGGCTTTATGCAAATCAGCTCTGACCCTGTTGCCCCATGGGAACAGTCCAGTCCGAACTACAACAGCCATATCTTTCCCAGACCGGAATCAAGCATCCGAGGACCGGACCGGTTTCGAGGTAACACCTCTCTTCAGCCCGGCTAGCTTGACTCCAAGTGGTGTGGAGTGCCTGGGACCCACGTCTGGGCATCCCCAGCGCACTTAGGGCGGCAATTGCAAAAAACAACAAGTGATGGACTGAATGTGGATCAATGTCACACACTCCCCCAGTCAAAAGATCTGGGCCCAAATCCATCGTTTTTTTGCACTCCACACCACCCTGGGTCAGATAATGGCTTTATGCAAATCAGCTCTGACCCTGTTGCCCCATGGGAACAGTCCAGTCCGAACTACAACAGCCATATCTTTCCCAGACCGGAATCAAGCATCCGAGGACCGGACCGGTTTCGAGGTAACACCTCTCTTCAGCCCGGCTAGCTTGACTCCAAGTGGTGTGGAGTGCCTGGGACCCACGTCTGGGCATCCCCAGCGCACTTAGGGCGGCAATTGCAAAAAACAACAAGTGATGGACTGAATGTGGATCAATGTCACACACTCCCCCAGTCAAAAGATCTGGGCCCAAATCCATCGTTTTTTTGCACTCCACACCACCCTGGGTCAGATAATGGCTTTATGCAAATCAGCTCTGACCCTGTTGCCCCATGGGAACAGTCCAGTCCGAACTACAACAGCCATATCTTTCCCAGACCGGAATCAAGCATCCGAGGACCGGACCGGTTTCGAGGTAACACCTCTCTTCAGCCCGGCTAGCTTGACTCCAAGTGGTGTGGAGTGCCTGGGACCCACGTCTGGGCATCCCCAGCGCACTTAGGGCGGCAATTGCAAAAAACAACAAGTGATGGACTGAATGTGGATCAATGTCACACACTCCCCCAGTCAAAAGATCTGGGCCCAAATCCATCGTTTTTTTTGCACTCCACACCACCCTGGGTCAGATAATGGCTTTATGCAAATCAGCTCTGACCCTGTTGCCCCATGGGAACAGTCCAGTCCGAACTACAACAGCCATATCTTTCCCAGACTGGAATCAAGCATCCGAGGACCGGACCAGTTTCGAGGTAACACCTCTCTTCAGCCCGGCTAGCTTGACTCCAAGTGGTGTGGAGTGCCTGGGACCCACGCCTGGGCATCCCCAGCGCACTTAGGGCGGCAATTGCAAAAAACAACAAGTGATGGACTGAATGTGGATCAATGTCACACACTCCCCCAGTCAAAAGATCTGGGCCCAAATCCATCGTTTTTTTGCACTCCACACCACCCTGGGTCAGATAATGGCTTTATGCAAATCAGCTCTGACCCTGTTGCCCCATGGGAACAGTCCAGTCCGAACTACAACAGCCATATCTTTCCCAGACCGGAATCAAGCATCCGAGGACCGGACCGGTTTCGAGGTAACACCTCTCTTCAGCCCGGCTAGCTTGACTCCAAGTGGTGTGGAGTGCCTGGGACCCACGTCTGGGCATCCCCAGCGCACTTAGGGCGGCAATTGCAAAAAACAACAAGTGATGGACTGAATGTGGATCAATGTCACACACTCCCCCAGTCAAAAGATCTGGGCCCAAATCCATCGTTTTTTTGCACTCCACACCACCCTGGGTCAGATAATGGCTTTATGCAAATCAGCTCTGACCCTGTTGCCCCATGGGAACAGTCCAGTCCGAACTACAACAGCCATATCTTTCCCAGACCGGAATCAAGCATCCGAGGACCGGACCGGTTTCGAGGTAACACCTCTCTTCAGCCCGGCTAGCTTGACTCCAAGTGGTGTGGAGTGCCTGGGACCCACGTCTGGGCATCCCCAGCGCACTTAGGGCGGCAATTGCAAAAAACAACAAGTGATGGACTGAATGTGGATCAATGTCACACACTCCCCCAGTCAAAAGATCTGGGCCCAAATCCATCGTTTTTTTGCACTCCACACCACCCTGGGTCAGATAATGGCTTTATGCAAATCAGCTCTGACCCTGTTGCCCCATGGGAACAGTCCAGTCCGAACTACAACAGCCATATCTTTCCCAGACAGGAATCAAGCATCCGAGGACCGGACCGGTTTCGAGGTAACACCTCTCTTCAGCCCGGCTAGCTTGACTCCAAGTGGTGTGGAGTGCCTGGGACCCACGTCTGGGCATCCCCAGCGCACTTAGGGCGGCAATTGCAAAAAACAACAAGTGATGGACTGAATGTGGATCAATGTCACATACTCCCCCAGTCAAAAGATCTGGGCCCAAATCCATCGTTTTTTTGCACTCCACACCACCCTGGGTCAGATAATGGCTTTATGCAAATCAGCTCTGACCCTGTTGCCCCATGGGAACAGTCCAGTCCGAACTACAACAGCCATATCTTTCCCAGACCGGAATCAAGCATCCGAGGACCGGACCGGTTTCGAGGTAACACCTCTCTTCAGCCCGGCTAGCTTGACTCCAAGTGGTGTGGAGTGCCTGGGACCCACGTCTGGGCATCCCCAGCGCACTTAGGGCGGCAATTGCAAAAAACAACAAGTGATGGACTGAATGTGGATCAATGTCACACACTCCCCCAGTCAAAAGATCTGGGCCCAAATCCATTGTTTTTTTGCACTCCACACCACCCTGGGTCAGATAATGGCTTTATGCAAATCAGCTCTGACCCTGTTGCCCCATGGGAACAGTCCAGTCCGAACTACAACAGCCATATCTTTCCCAGACCGGAATCAAGCATCCGAGGACCGGACCGGTTTCGAGGTAACACCTCTCTTCAGCCCGGCTAGCTTGACTCCAAGTGGTGTGGAGTGCCTGGGACCCACGTCTGGGCATCCCCAGCGCACTTAGGGCGGCAATTGCAAAAAACAACAAGTGATGGACTGAATGTGGATCAATGTCACACACTCCCCCAGTCAAAAGATCTGGGCCCAAATCCATCGTTTTTTTGCACTCCACACCACCCTGGGTCAGATAATGGCTTTATGCAAATCAGCTCTGACCCTGTTGCCCCATGGGAACAGTCCAGTCCGAACTACAACAGCCATATCTTTCCCAGACCGGAATCAAGCATCCGAGGACCGGACCAGTTTCGAGGTAACACCTCTCTTCAGCCCGGCTAGCTTGACTCCAAGTGGTGTGGAGTGCCTGGGACCCACGTCTGGGCATCCCCAGCGCACTTAGGGCGGCAATTGCAAAAAACAACAAGTGATGGACTGAATGTGGATCAATGTCACACACTCCCCCAGTCAAAAGATCTGGGCCCAAATCCATCGTTTTTTTGCACTCCACACCACCCTGGGTCAGATAATGGCTTTATGCAAATCAGCTCTGACCCTGTTGCCCCATGGGAACAGTCCAGTCCGAACTACAACAGCCATATCTTTCCCAGACCAGAATCAAGCATCCGAGGACCGGACCGGTTTCGAGGTAACACCTCTCTTCAGCCCGGCTAGCTTTACTCCAAGTGGTGTGGAGTGCCTGGGACCCACGTCTGGGCATCCCCAGCGCACTTAGGGCGGCAATTGCAAAAAACAACAAGTGATGGACTGAATGTGGATCAATGTCACACACTCCCCCAGTCAAAAGATCTAGGCCCAAATCCATTGTTTTTTTGCACTCCACACCACCCTGGGTCAGATAATGGCTTTATGCAAATCAGCTCTGACCCTGTTGCCCCATGGGAACAGTCCAGTCCGAACTACAACAGCCATATCTTTCCCAGACCGGAATCAAGCATCCGAGGACCGGACCGGTTTCGAGGTAACACCTCTCTTCAGCCCGGCTAGCTTGACTCCAAGTGGTGTGGAGTGCCTGGGACCCACGTCTGGGCATCCCCAGCGCACTTAGGGCGGCAATTGCAAAAAACAACAAGTGATGGACTGAATGTGGATCAATGTCACACACTCCCCCAGTCAAAGGATCTGGGCCCAAATCCATCGTTTTTTTGCACTCCACACCACCCTGGGTCAGATAATGGCTTTATGCAAATCAGCTCTGACCCTGTTGCCCCATGGGAACAGTCCAGTCCGAACTACAACAGCCATATCTTTCCCAGACCGGAATCAAGCATCCGAGGACCGGACCGGTTTCGAGGTAACACCTCTCTTTAGCCCGGCTAGCTTGACTCCAAGTGGTGTGGAGTGCCTGGGACCCACGTCTGGGCATCCCCAGCGCACTTAGGGCGGCAATTGCAAAAAACAACAAGTGATGGACTGAATGTGGATCAATGTCACACACTCCCCCAGTCAAAAGATCTGGGCCCAAATCCATCGTTTTTTTGCACTCCACACCACCCTGGGTCAGATAATGGTTTTATGCAAATCAGCTCTGACCCTGTTGCCCCATGGGAACAGTCCAGTCCGAACTACAACAGCCATATCTTTCCCAGACCGGAATCAAGCATCCGAGGACCGGACCGGTTTCGAGGTAACACCTCTCTTCAGCCCGGCTAGCTTGACTCCAAGTGGTGTGGAGTGCCTGGGACCCACGTCTGGGCATCCCCAGCGCACTTAGGGCGGCAATTGCAAAAAACAACAAGTGATGGACTGAATGTGGATCAATGTCACACACTCCCCCAGTCAAAAGATCTGGGCCCAAATCCATCGTTTTTTTGCACTCCACACCACCCTGGGTCAGATAATGGCTTTATGCAAATCAGCTCTGACCCTGTTGCCCCATGGGAACAGTCCAGTCCGAACTACAACAGCCATATCTTTCCCAGACCGGAATCAAGCATCCGAGGACCGGACCGGTTTCGAGGTAACACCTCTCTTCAGCCCGGCTAGCTTGACTCCAAGTGGTGTGGAGTGCCTGGGACCCACGTCTGGGCATCCCCAGCGCACTTAGGGCGGCAATTGCAAAAAACAACAAGTGATGGACTGAATGTGGATCAATGTCACACACTCCCCCAGTCAAAAGATCTGGGCCCAAATCCATCGTTTTTTTGCACTCCACACCACCCTGGGTCAGATAATGGCTTTATGCAAATCAGCTCTGACCCTGTTGCCCCATGGGAACAGTCCAGTCCGAACTACAACAGCCATATCTTTCCCAGACCGGAATCAAGCATCCGAGGACCGGACCGGTTTCGAGGTAACACCTCTCTTCAGCCCGGCTAGCTTGACTCCAAGTGGTGTGGAGTGCCTGGGACCCACGTCTGGGCATCCCCAGCGCACTTAGGGCGGCAATTGCAAAAAACAACAAGTGATGGACTGAATGTGGATCAATGTCACACACTCCCCCAGTCAAAAGATCTGGGCCCAAATCCATCGTTTTTTTGCACTCCACACCACCCTGGGTCAGATAATGGCTTTATGCAAATCAGCTCTGACCCTGTTGCCCCATGGGAACAGTCCAGTCCGAACTACAACAGCCATATCTTTCCCAGACCGGAATCAAGCATCCGAGGACCGGACCGGTTTCGAGGTAACACCTCTCTTCAGCCCGGCTAGCTTGACTCCAAGTGGTGTGGAGTGCCTGGGACCCACGTCTGGGCATCCCCAGCGCACTTAGGGCGGCAATTGCAAAAAACAACAAGTGATGGACTGAATGTGGATCAATGTCACACACTCCCCCAGTCAAAAGATCTGGGCCCAAATCCATCGTTTTTTTGCACTCCACACCACCCTGGGTCAGATAATGGCTTTATGCAAATCAGCTCTGACCCTGTTGCCCCATGGGAACAGTCCAGTCCGAACTACAACAGCCATATCTTTCCCAGACCGGAATCAAGCATCCGAGGACCGGACCGGTTTCGAGGTAACACCTCTCTTCAGCCCGGCTAGCTTGACTCCAAGTGGTGTGGAGAGCCTGGGACCCACGTCTGGGAATCCCCAGCGCACTTAGGGCGGCAATTGCAAAAAACAACAAGTGATGGACTGAATGTGGATCAATGTCACACACTCCCCCAGTCAAAAGATCTGGGCCCAAATCCATCGTTTTTTTGCACTCCACACCACCCTGGGTCAGATAATGGCTTTATGCAAATCAGCTCTGACCCTGTTGCCCCATGGGAACAGTCCAGTCCGAACTACAACAGCCATATCTTTCCCAGACCGGAATCAAGCATCCGAGGACCGGACCGGTTTCGAGGTAACACCTCTCTTCAGCCCGGCTAGCTTGACTCCAAGTGGTGTGGAGTGCCTGGGACCCACGTCTGGGCATCCCCAGCGCACTTAGGGCGGCAATTGCAAAAAACAACAAGTGATGGACTGAATGTGGATCAATGTCACACACTCCCCCAGTCAAAAGATCTGGGCCCAAATCCATCGTTTTTTTGCACTCCACACCACCCTGGGTCAGATAATGGCTTTATGCAAATCAGCTCTGACCCTGTTGCCCCATGGGAACAGTCCAGTCCGAACTACAACAGCCATATCTTTCCCAGACCGGAATCAAGCATCCGAGGACCGGACCGGTTTCGAGGTAACACCTCTCTTCAGCCCGGCTAGCTTGACTCCAAGTGGTGTGGAGTGCCTGGGACCCACGTCTGGGCATCCCCAGCGCACTTAGGGCGGCAATTGCAAAAAACAACAAGTGATGGACTGAATGTGGATCAATGTCACACACTCCCCCAGTCAAAAGATCTGGGCCCAAATCCATCGTTTTTTTGCACTCCACACCACCCTGGGTCAGATAATGGCTTTATGCAAATCAGCTCTGACCCTGTTGCCCCATGGGAACAGTCCAGTCCGAATTACAACAGCCATATCTTTCCCAGACCGGAATCAAGCATCCGAGGACCGGACCGGTTTCGAGGTAACACCTGTCTTCAGCCCGGCTAGCTTGACTCCAAGTGGTGTGGAGTGCCTGGGACCCACGTCTGGGCATCCCCAGCGCACTTAGGGCGGCAATTGCAAAAAACAACAAGTGATGGACTGAATGTGGATCAATGTCACACACTCCCCCAGTCAAAAGATCTGGGCCCAAATCCATCGTTTTTTTGCACTCCACACCACCCTGAAAGATATGGCTGTTGTAGTTCGGACTGGACTGTTCCCATGGGGCAACAGGGTCAGAGCTGATTTGCATAAAGCCATTATCTGACCCAGGGTGGTGTGGAGTGCAAAAAAACGATGGATTTGGGCCCAGATCTTTTGACTGGGGGAGTGTGTGACATTGATCCACATTCAGTCCATCACTTGTTGTTTTTTGCAATTGCTGCCCTAAGTGCGCTGGGGATGCCCAGACGTGGGTCCCAGGCACTCCACACCACTTGGAGTCAAGCTAGCCGGGCTGAAGAGAGGTGTTACCTCGAAACCGGTCCGGTCCTCGGATGCTTGATTCCGGTCTGGGAAAGATATGGCTGTTGTAGTTCGGACTGGACTGTTCCCATGGGGCAACAGGGTCAGAGCTGATTTGCATAAAGCCATTATCTGACCCAGGGTGGTGTGGAGTGCAAAAAAACGATGGATTTGGGCCCAGATCTTTTGACTGGGGGAGTGTGTGACATTGATCCACATTCAGTCCATCACTTGTTGTTTTTTGCAATTGCCGCCCTAAGTGCGCTGGGGATGCCCAGACGTGGGTCCCAGGCACTCCACACCACTTGGAGTCAAGCTAGCTGGGCTGAAGAGAGGTGTTACCTCGAAACCGGTCCGGTCCTCGGATGCTTGATTCCGGTCTGGGAAAGATATGGCTGTTGTAGTTCGGACTGGACTGTTCCCATGGGGCAACAGGGTCAGAGCTGATTTGCATAAAGCCATTATCTGACCCAGGGTGGTGTGGAGTGCAAAAAAACGATGGATTTGGGCCCAGATCTTTTGACTGGGGGAGTGTGTGACATTGATCCACATTCAGTCCATCACTTGTTGTTTTTTGCAATTGCCGCCCTAAGTGCGCTGGGGATGCCCAGACGTGGGTCCCAGGCACTCCACACCACTTGGAGTCAAGCTAGCCGGGCTGAGGAGAGGTGTTACCTCGAAACCGGTCCGGTCCTCGGATGCTTGATTCCGGTCTGGGAAAGATATGGCTGTTGTAGTTCGGACTGGACTGTTCCCATGGGGCAACAGGGTCAGAGCTGATTTGCATAAAGCCATTATCTGACCCAGGGTGGTGTGGAGTGCAAAAAAACGATGGATTTGGGCCCAGATCTTTTGACTGGGGGAGTGTGTGACATTGATCCACATTCAGTCCATCACTTGTTGTTTTTTGCAATTGCCGCCCTAAGTGCGCTGGGGATGCCCAGACGTGGGTCCCAGGCACTCCACACCACTTGGAGTCAAGCTAGCCGGGCTGAAGAGAGGTGTTACCTCGAAACCGGTCCGGTCCTCGGATGCTTGATTCCGGTCTGGGAAAGATATGGCTGTTGTAGTTCGGACTGGACTGTTCCCATGGGGCAACAGGGTCAGAGCTGATTTGCATAAAGCCATTATCTGACCCAGGGTGGTGTGGAGTGCAAAAAAACAATGGATTTGGGCCCAGATCTTTTGACTGGGGGAGTGTGTGACATTGATCCACATTCAGTCCATCACTTGTTGTTTTTTGCAATTGCCGCCCTAAGTGCGCTGGGGATGCCCAGACGTGGGTCCCAGGCACTCCACACCACTTGGAGTCAAGCTAGCCGGGCTGAAGAGAGGTGTTACCTCGAAACCGGTCCGGTCCTCGGATGCTTGATTCCGGTCTGGGAAAGATATGGCTGTTGTAGTTCGGACTGGACTGTTCCCATGGGGCAACAGGGTCAGAGCTGATTTGCATAAAGCCATTATCTGACCCAGGGTGGTGTGGAGTGCAAAAAAACGATGGATTTGGGCCCAGATCTTTTGATTGGGGGAGTGTGTGACATTGATCCACATTCAGTCCATCACTTGTTGTTTTTTGCAAGTCCCGCAAGTTGCAGCACTGGTGTGGCCATCCTACAATGCTGAAAGTTGGCGTGGGGCGCCCCGTTGGCCTGTGAGTTTGCGTCAGTAGCGGACCGATGTGCGAATAGGCCGAAGGCAGCACAACGCGCCAAGATCCGGATGGCACCGAGGTGGTGTCTAGTAAGTTGCCGCACTGGTGTGGCCATCCTACAATGTTGAAAGTCGGCGTGGGGCGCCCCGTTGGCCTGTGAGATGGCAGCAGTAGCGGACCGATGTGCGAATGGGGCCAAAGGCAGCGCAACAATATTTTCGGAATAGAAGACACCACAAGGCGCTGAGATGCCAAGATCCGGATGGCACCGAGGTGGTGTCTAGCAAGTTGTGGCACTGGTGTGGCCATCCTACAATGGTAAAAGTCTGCGTGGGGCGCCCTGTTGGCCTGTGAGATGGTGTCAGTAGCGGACTGATGTGCGAATGGGGCCAAAGGCAGCGCAACAATATTTTCTGACTGACACCACAAGGCGCTGAGATGCCAAGATCCGGATGGCACCGAGGTGATGTCTAAGTTGCGGACCGATGTGCGAATGGGGTCAAAGGCAGCGCAACAATATTTTCTGTATGGAAGATACCACTAGGCGTTGAGATGCCAAGATCCGGATGGCACCGAGGTGATGTCTAGCAAGTTGCTGTACTGGTGTGGCCATCCTACAATGGTAAAAGTCGGCGTGGGGCGCCCTGTTGGCTTGTGAGATGGTGTCAGTTGCAGACCGATGTGCGAATGGGGCCAAAGGCAGCGCAACAATATTTTCTGTATGGAAGATACCACTAGGCGTTGAGATGCCAAGATCCGGATGGCACCGAGGTGATGTCTAGCAAGTTGCTGTACTGGTGTGGTCATCCTACAATGCTGAAACTCGGCGTGGGGCGCCCTATTAGCCTGTGAGATGGCGTCAGTAGCGGACCGATGTGTGAATGGGGCAAAGGTAGCGCAAGAATATTTTCTGAATAGAAGACACCACAAGGCGCTGAGATGCCAAGATCCGGATGGCACCGAGGTGGTGTCTAGTAAGGTGCACTGGTGTGGTCATCCTACAATGCTGAAACTCGGCGTGGGGCGCCCCATTAGTCTGTGAGATGGCGTCAGTAGCGGACCGATGTGCGAATAGGCCGAAGGCAGCACAACGCGCCAAGATCCGGATGTCACCGTGGTGGTTTCATAGTTGAGAGGCACTTCATCTGCAGTGGGGCGCCGAGATCCGGATGGCACCGAGGTGATGTCTAGCAAGTTGCTGTACTGGTGTGGTCATCCTACAATGCTGAAACTCGGCGTGGGGCGCCCCATTAGCCTGTGAGATGGCGTCAGTAGCGGACCGATGTGCGAATAGGTCGAAGGCAGCACAACGCGCCAAGATCCGGATGTCACCGTGGTGGTTTCATAGTTGAGAGGCACGTCATCTGCAGTGGGGCGCCGAGATCCGGATGGCACCGAGGTGATGTCTAGCAAGTTGCTGTACTGGTGTGGTCATCCTACAATGCTGAAACTCGGCGTGGGGCGCCCCATTAGCCTGTGAGATGGCGTCAGTAGCGGACCGATGTGCGAATAGGCCGAAGGCAGCACAACGCGCCAAGATCCGGATGTCACCGTGGTGGTTTCATAGTTGAGAGGCACTTCATCTGCAGTGGGGCGCCGAGATCCGGATGGCACCGAGGTGATGTCTAGCAAGTTGCTGTACTGGTGTGGTCATCCTACAATGCTGAAACTCGGCGTGGGGCGCCCCATTAGCCTGTGAGATGGCGTCAGTAGCGGACCGATGTGCGAATGGGGCCAAAGGCAGCGCAACAATATTTTCTGAAGAGAAGACACCAAAAGGCGCTGAGATTCCAAGATCCGGATGGCACCGAGGTGGTGTCTAGCAAGCTATGCAGTTGAGTTGTGTGCGCACTTGCGGCGAATAGGTCGAAGGCAGCATAACAATGTTTTCTGAATAGAAGACACCACAAGGCGTTGAGATTCGGTTACCACCGAGGTGATGTCTAGCAAGTTGCCGCACTGGTGTGGCCATCCTACAATACTGCTCCGAATAACGGCGTGGGGTGCCCGAAGGGGGGGGGGGGGAGGCGGCGTGAACGGGCCTTCCTAGGTGGAGGCTCGTCTGCTGTAGTGGGGCGCCCCTTTACCGTTTCAGTTGCCATTCTGCTGAGTTTCGGCTGCTCTTGATGCTACAGCGACAGGCGGCTGCAACAGGACTCTCAAAATGGCGGCCTGTTCTTTGGATTTGGGCCTGGTCCACTAAAATGGCCCTGGGACACCTTAGAACTCGGACGCTCGATTTTTTTTCCTTTCCTGTACATGCAAAAAAAGGTAAATGCCCGGTACGTTACACGCTTCATCTGCCACGATGAACTCTCCAGAGGAACCGAAAAAAAATATAGTTATGGTAACTATACCATGCATCGTCATATGGAGAGGTGGCACCAATTAATTATAGTGCTGCATAAAAGAGAGATTTGGAGGAGAACCCCTGACCTGCTAGTACATTCATCAAAGAAGTGGCACTGACAGCATCAGAGGCAAGGGAAACGGTCCCAAATATTTAGAAGAACTTTGGAAAGATTAAAATGACATGTTTAGATTGTGGCAAATTAATTTCATGTGGACAGATGAGTGTTACTCTAATAAATACAGCATATGAACATCATCATAGTCGATGGTTGGTAGAGACATTTTGACTATATCCTGGACCTGCCCGTCCTCGCCCAAAATGGCGCAGGAATAAATGGGACTCGTAACTCCTTGTTGTGTACTGGTTGCAGCACCTTGAAATCACGAGATACGTATGCAGTTTTGAAGCACATGGCGGGCGGGGACGAGAATTGATTGAATATTTCGACATCCCTATTGATATTAAGTTCTGATGTGTTATTGATTACTGTACTATTGAAAGTTCGAATTAACGTCACCCATGGTACTTGCCCGCAAATGTATATCTAGATAATTTTATTGTAACTGGCCCTGTCGTATTTTAATTATAAAATGTACGTCCACCAATTCCGTAACTGTTAGACACCTTAGTTCTTGCAACCTAATGGCCCGCCCGTTACGTTCCTCTACAGTGTAAATGTCTACTCATCATATACGATTACAGTTTGCTCCGTGGCCGGCCCACGTGGTTATAGGCTCGTATTTGTATAATGAAATTTTCACAATAAAGGTTTTTAAAAGAAAACATGGTAGTAGTATATACATTGGTAAAGTTTTTAATAATAGTCACTGTTTTAGAATCATTAAAAGGCAAGTGAAATAAAGCAGACCAATTACATGAAGGGTAAAAGGTATAATACGAAGGAACGCAGTAAAGATAAATGGTCAAGGGCTGTTGTGTTTTCTATTCCTGCAACATAAAGTGATCGATAAGAATCTCATATTCAGGCGTATCGGCGACTAAGACAGCAGGTCGACCCTCTTTTGCTCAACGGCTCCGTCATGGGACGAAGAAACGCTCTTTTTCTCGAAAAAAGAATATATTTTACTAGCAGGACAGTTGTAAATTTTCCGGGAAAGTACATTAGCCTGGAACATTATAACATATATTTAAGAAAAAATAATGTTCGGAAGTAATAAAAAGCGTAATTTTTAGGTCATATGACCAAGCCTTTCATCATTAGAATAAGAAAAGTAAAATGAACCAATGAAAAGTTTTATTAACAAGTCACATGACTTGTTATGCTTACGTTACGCGCTGCGCGCCCCGGATGACTTCCGGATGCGCTAACGCGGCGCGTCATATGACGCATTACGCGACAACGCAGGTCCAGAATATAGTCAAAATGTCTCCACCAACCAGCGGTCGGAACACAACCCCTTTCAGCAGGCTAAATAGTTCTGTTAAATGACAACAGAAGGGACAGGCAACAAGAAACATCAGTCAAAGAGGGGAGGGCTAGTTCTTCTCTACCGGGTTACATTGGGGCGCTACCGGAACTGATCGAATTGGTAGTCTACAGTGTTTCTGGATGTTTCAGACTGAAGCTGGGGTTAGCATGAGAGCAGTACCATTTCGTAGCTCCGTCGTGGCCATTCCGCAACCAATCATGGCAGCCGCTCTTTATCGTTATTTTGGGCGGGGTGGGTGGCGGAGCCGAGCTGTTTTGCAGCCATCATTGTGTGGAGTTCAGTTCATTTCACTAGTTTTGTATTTGTCATGAGGGGTTGTTCCTAATGTTTCTATTTTAGCGAGGTCAAAAAGAGATCCCATTAGTGGCCTACTGATTTTGCTCGATTCCTTTTCTTTTTTTTTTACACGATTTTTCGTTATCTGCAAAGACTAAACAGAGTATTGCGGCTCTGTGTTTGTTTGTAAATAGAGAATGAACCAAAGAGAACCAATTCTAAAACAGTAAATACTTGGATAACAATCAATCAAATGGAGAGAGAAGCAGGCACGACGTATTACAACGGGGGCAACGGCCTGCGTTAACTACCCTTCACTATGTGCAAAGAGAGAGTACTCCTAATAGAAATGAGGGGGGGGCACCATTCAAAGCAGATCAGTGTGCATAAACACGAAAATGTTTTCACTTACCACGTACTTGACATTCGACAGCTTATGATATTTGCTATTAAAAAACCATTGAAATTCACTGAAAAAACCATAGGTTATAGACCATATATAGTTAGGAATTAGCATTTACAAAACCTTGAAAATTCACTGAAAAAACCATAGGTTATAGACCATATATAGTTAGGAATTAGCATTTAAAAAACCTTATTTTACTCACACAAAACCATTGAAATTCCATATATAGTTAGTTGCACTAACTATATGTCGCGCACCTGCAATCCACTGCTGATGATGTCACATATTACATCATTCATGACATGGTCAGTTACATCACTGATGACATCACTGATGACATCTCAAATGACATCACTGATGACATCACTGATGACATCTCATTTGACATCAATGACCACATCACTGATGATATCATTCATGTGACAATACAATGCATCTCCTCACATTTTAATATAACCTCTGTTTCACCCAGTGTTAAATACAGAGTATAATTTTTGAAACCATTGACACACCAATACTAGTTACTACATATGTACTCACTGATTCCTACGTCTACACACACATTCACTCATTCACCCATACAATCATTCATACATACAATCACTCATCTTTACAACACTATCATATGCACTCATACACCTATACAGACACTCACACTCTGCCACTCATCCATGGAGTTACTCACACACCTAGTCAGTCCTGTAAAGAATCAATCACACTTCCATTTTCTTGTCTATACAGTTAAACATAGAGCACCTTACATTTTCAAACATATACTAACACATACTTACCTTGTTATACAATCATTGATATAAGTACACATTGATCTGCACAGAGTCACACACCTCCCAGCCAGCCACACACACACTCAGTCTCCCATACAAATACTTGGACAATCAATCAGTAACCCATATAGTTAATCATATAGCTACTGATCAACACATGCAGCAGTTTACAGAACAACAGACATAATGATGCACAAATTAAGACACTTTAGTCACTAACCCATGCACTCAGTGAGACACATTTAATCACTCACTCATACATTCAGTCATGCACCTACTAAATCCTTTGTCCAGACACTTATACTTCCACTCATTCTTCAATATGTAAGACACATTTTAAATTTACAGAAACATACAGTCACTGGATGTTGTCATCAGTGATGTCATCAGTGATGTCATTTGAGATGTCATCAGTGATGTCACTGACCATGTCATGAATGATGTAATATGTGACATCATCAGCAGTGGATTGCAGGTGCGCGATATATAGTTAGTGCAACTAACTATATATGGAATTTCAATGGTTTTGTGTGAGTAAAATAAGGTTTTTTAAATGCTAATTCCTAACTATATATGGTCTATAACCTATGGTTTTTTCAGTGAATTTTCAAGGTTTTGTAAATGCTAATTCCTAACTATATATGGTCTATAACCTATGGTTTTTTCAGTGAATATATATATATATATTACCTACTGGCGGTCGCCAGTAGGTATATATAGTTAGGATTTTTTCTCTATGGGATTTTTGAAAATTCTATGTCTAATAACTTTGGCGTTTGTGGACGGAATTGGCTGAAATTTTCAGGAAAATGGAACATTTTGTTTCTGAGCAGGCACTGAAAATTTGGGGGGGTTTGTCAAGGGGGGGCCGAGAAAAAAGGGGGGTCCCAAAACACGTTTTTCCCATGTTAATTTCCATAGGGCGGTGTGTCGCACTTTTAGCCCGAACGGCTGAATGGATTAGCACAAAACTTGGCAAAATTGTAGGGACTGGTAGCCCGATGTGCCTTTGCTAGGTCTCAATATATGTGCTCCAGTGGATTTTGAGAAATTAACGTTAAAAAAAATATATATATCTGTAAGCGCGCTCCGGGCAGCGCCCCGGTTCGCGTACTTGACGCGTAACGGAACTTTGCGAAGCGAAGCTGATTGGCTCTCCGGTGCCTGTCAACATTCTAAACAGTCCGGAGCGGCCGCCATCTTGTCTCTCGGTAGGATCGAGAGACAAGAGGAGGCCAAAACAAAGGGGGAAATGACCATAAGGGGGCATAGTAGATCCTCCCTGACCCCCTAGGTTTGATGTGGAGGCTTTAAAAGGGCCCCGCGGGGCAAAAAAAAATAAAAAAAAATTGTTTTTTTTGCGTGGGGAGCGCCCGGTTCGCGAACCGGGAAGCGGTCCGGGGAGCGTACTATAAGGAAAAAAGAATGATAGACTATGATATTTTGAAATATTGTATGTTTATTGATTGTTCTTTTTGTTGTTTTATTTTTTTTATTTAAGTAGCAGTATTAATGATTATTAAATATAAATGTATTTTTGGAATTGTGCACAGTATACTATAAGTCTGACTTTACATTATAATCAATTTGGTACTAGTTTATGAATTACATATAAAAATGATTAAAGACTCAAACAATTTTTTAATATTAAATATAATTTTATTTTTCTGATTCTTTTTCAAAATTTAATAGAACGTCTAACATTTGACTGTCCTATATGTCCTCTTGTTGAGTGAACATAACTTCCCACATTTGACCGTCATCATAATGAAGTAAATAATCCACAGATTCTACACATTGTAGAAGTTCATGGTCTCGTGATTCATCCATGAATTCCAAGTCAATGGGTTCAATTATTTCCTCATTATTCATGTCTAGGAAAATTTCAAAGGAAACGTTCTGTTCTCCTTGCATTTTTGTGCTGAAATTTGAATAAAAAATAAATATATCAGTAGAGATAGGGCACTGTTGGGTTTAAGTTCAGACAGGTACTTTTGAGGCATGAAGTAGTACTATTAAAAAGTGCCTGTGAGAAAGCCTATGTAAATTCATAATTATACCAAAGAAACCTAAATCAATCCATAATTATAATAAACAAGCCTTTCTCAATGTCTAACTCTTACAGAGGGATAGTATATAACTATGTGAAAATGTTTTCAAATTTATGAAATAATATCTTACCTTTTAAAAAGAAGTTTAAGTTGTGAGTGAAAATGATTTTGCTATGTAGTTCAGGAAGTAGTAGTCAAAATGGCTGTGTTTCTCTCTCTTTTTTTTAATATATATTCAGGTACATAACCAATCAAATGTCAGGTAAAAAAAGTAGAAAATGAAAGTAACATTTTAATTGGTTGTCAATTCCAACACTTCAGATGTGTTTTGTGAAGTAATTTACCTCAGGGTATTTAGAGAGGTCTACAGGCTAAATGGCTAAATGGAATTCCAACCAAATTTGTGAAAATGGTAGGGATTGGTATGTAGTATGAGCAAATCTATATTTGGTGAAAGTGTCTCCAGGGTTTCTTCTGTAAATTACTTTCCCACCTTTTTTAATGGAGCGCTTCCCGGTGAGCGCCCCGGTACGCGAACCGGCAGCGTTGCGGGAGTCCACCATTTTGTGTTTCGGTCGAATTAAGATACAAGATGGAGGGCAAATAATGTTCAGAATGGGTAGAAGGGGGCACGGTAGACGTATTTTGACCCCCTAGGTTTTCTGAGGGTGGCTGAGGAGGCCCATATGTGCGAAAAAAAAAAAATTACAAAAATTTCGCGCGGTTAGCTTCCGGTTCGCGTACCGGGTAGCGCTCCGGGGAGCGTACTTTGTTGAAAATTAGTGAAAAAAGTTAGAGTAAAATAATAATTGTGAGTGATCAGATGTAGGGTAGCTCTGAGAAGAGCTTTTGGGTTTATGGTACATTTAGGTACTTATAAGTAGGTACCAATGCACAGTCTTAAATTCAGAATGAAAACTCTGTTCCCTTCATCTGAGAAGTGAACTCCATCTCCTCTGTAGATATCTTGCATGTAGTAACGCAAGTTATTGTTGTACATGGAGCTCATTCCATGGTCTCTCATGTAAGCTGAAACAGATTTGTTTACATGCTTCCTCGATTTCTCAATTTGTGGACAAAATTGGTTCGACCACCTCCATTTCTGTCTTTGGCATATATTTGAATATACCAAAGCAGTTTGAGGAAAAAGTGCCATCAATTGCTCAAAGGTGTCCTTTAAAAGCATTTCCAGACCTACACCAGTCAAAGTGCCCAAGTCATTACCTCCACAGTGCAAAATTAACAGGTCAGGTTTAGGCAAATGCATAAAGGTTTTTAACAATGGTATCAATTGGTGACATTTTAATCCTCTGTTGCCAATCCACTTTATTTCCACATTTTGTAAATTGAGGTTAGGTCAATTTCTGTTATCAGCATACCTCTGAGCCCAGTAGATGTAAATATGTCCAACAATCCAGACAGAAAACATGGTGAGAGAAGGTTCTGCTGCAGTCAGATGAAGTGTGGCAATGAAATGGCAGTTGAAAAAATAAGAGTTTAAAATGAAAAGAACTGTGGAGTTTCTGTGTTAAGGAAGCAGTAGCAGTGATTGGTGGATTTTGATTGCTGAAAACAGAAAGTTAGGGTGCATGGATGAGTTCTTTGAAAGATGTAATTTGAATGGTCAAGAAAAAATCATTTTATGAAAGATTGCACTGGATATGCAGGTGCACTGAGAGTTCAGAGTTCAATTGAAACATTGTGGTGTGAACTTGCAAACATCAGAGGTCTTTCAGGAGGTGGTTGCTATGCAAAAAAGGCAGAAAGGGCAGAGGGGGGAAGGGTGTTGATTTAAAAAAAGTGAGGGAAGAGTTTTGATTGGGTGACATGAGAGATATGTGTGATGAATTACAGCATTTCTGTGCTTTTCATGGCTGCAGACTCTGGAGTGCATACCTTTTGCTCTGCTAAAGTCAAATTGGTGTGTTTCTGAGACTGTTTTGAAACTCATAACGTATTTGCTAAGGTGAGAAAAGATTCATTTAATTTAGATAGAGAATAGTATGCTTTAGGGAGAAAATTATGAAGAAAGTTGTGTATTTAAAATGTTGCTTTGTGTCAAGTGTTTTACAAATAGATTTTGTTTCTTTGTGTTACATAGCCATGTTAAAAGTGACGCAAAAATAGTGCAAGGGTCTTACAAAAATGCTTTCATGTGTCTTAGGGTATTTTAACTCACTTCCCCATGAATGTATGATTATAATTTGTTTACAAGATGTGTTTAAAAACGTTTTTTGAAATCAATTAGGTTTCTTGATATATACTGCTAGAGTTTCATAGGTTGCTTGGGGCATATTTATATTTATAAGGCCTTTGAGTCTCTCTGATGTTATTATTACCATTTTAATTTAAGACCTTTCCCTGTGGTGCAAGGTCCTTGTAAATACGCCCCCATCTGTGCTTGGCAAATTTAGATCTTGATTATTTGACTTACATAGCCATGTTAAAAGTGATCTAAAAATGGAGCAAGGGTTTAAAAAAAATGCTTTCATGTGTCTTAGGGCTTTTTAAGTCACTTCCTGATGAATGTAGGTATATAATTGATTTAGATGATGTGTTTTAAAACGTTTTTGGACATCAATTAGGTTTCTGGATATGTAGTGCTAGAGTTTCATAGGTTGCTTGGGGCATATTTATAAGGCATTTGAGTCTCTCTGAAGTTATTTTTCCCATTTTACTTTAAGACCTTTCCCCGTGGTGCAAGGTCCTTGTAAATATGCCCCCATCTGTGCTTGGCAAATTTAGATTTTAATTCTTTGACTAACATAGCCATGTTAAAAGTGACCCAAAAATGTTGCAAGGGCCTTAAAAAAACGCTTTCATGTGTCTTAGGCCATTTTAAGTCATTTCCCCTTGAATGTAGGTATATAATTGATTAAGATGATGTGTTTAAAAACGTTTTATGAAAACAATTAGGTTTCTTGATATGTACTGCTAGAGCTTCATAGGTTGCTTGGGGCATATTTATAAGGCCTTTGAGTCTCTCTGATGTTATTTTTACCATTTTAATTTAAGACCTTTCCCTGTGGTGCAAGGTCCTTGTAAATACGCCCCCATCTGTGCTTGGCAAATTTAGATCTTGATTATTTGACTTACATAGCCATGTTAAAAGTGATCTAAAAATGGAGCAAGGGTTTAAAAAAAACGCTTTCATGTGTCTTAGGCCATTTTAAGTCATTTCCCCTTGAATGTAGGTATATAATTGATTTAGATGATGTGTTTAAAAACGATTTTTGAAATCAATTAGGTTTCTTGATATGTAGTGCTACAGTTTCATAGGTTGCTTGGGGTATATTTAAAAGGCATTTGAGTCCCTTTGATGTTATTTTTCTCATTTTAATTAAAGACATTTCCTCGTGGTGGAAGGTCCTTGTAAATACACCCCCATGTGTGCTTGGCAAATTTAGATTTTGATTATTTGACTTACATAGCCATGTTCCATACAGTTCTCACCTTCTGCGTAGTCTTTGATATGCTAGACTTCATCTGCACTATGAGATACCTAAGCAAAGGAAACACAGGTGATATATTGTATGTTTATTGATTGTTCTTTTTGTTGTTTTTTTTTATTTAAGTAGCAGTATTAATGATTATTAAATATAAATGTATTTTTGGAATTGTGCACAGTATACTATAAGTCTGACTTTACATTATAATCAATTTGGTACTAGTTTATGAATTACATATAAAAATGATTAAAGACTCAAACAATTTTTTAATATTAAATATAATTTTATTTTTCTGATTCTTTTTCAAAATTTAATAGAACGTCTAACATTTGACTGTCCGATATGTCCTCTTGTTGAGTGAACATAACTTCCCACATTTGACCGTCATCATAATGAAGTAAATAATCCACAGATTCTACACATTGTAGAAGTTCATGGTCTCGTGATTCATCCATGAATTCCAAGTCAATGGGTTCAATTAGTTCCTCATTATTCATGTCTAGGACAATTTCAAAGGAAACGTTCTGTTCTCCTTGCATTTTTGTGCTGAAATTTGAATAAAAAATAAATATATCAGTAGAGATAGGGCACTGTTGGGTTTAAGTTCAGACAGGTACTTTTGAGGCATGAAGTAGTACTATTAAAAAGTGCCTGTGAGAAAGCCTATGTAAATTCATAATTATACCAAAGAAACCTAAATCAATCCATAATTATAATAAACAAGCCTTTCTCAATGTCTAACTCTTACAGAGGGATAGTATATAACTATGTGAAAATGTTTTCAAATTTATGAAATAATATCTTACCTTTTAAAAAGAAGTTTAAGTTGTGAGTGAAAATGATTTTGCTATGTAGTTCAGGAAGTAGTAGTCAAAATGGCTGTGTTTCTCTCTCTTTTTTTATATATATTCAGGTACATAACCAATCAAATGTCAGGTAAAAAAAGTAGAAAATGAAAGTAACATTTTAATTGGTTGTCAATTCCAACACTTCAGATGTGTTTTGTGAAGTAATTTACCTCAGGGTATTTAGAGAGGTCTATAGGCTAAATGGCTAAATGGAATTCCAACCAAATTTGTGAAAATGGTAGGGATTGGTATGTAGTATGAGCAAATCTATATTTGGTGAAAGTGTCTCCAGGGTTTCTTCTGTAAATTACTTTCCCACCTTTTTTAATGGAGCGCTTCCCGGTGAGCGCCCCGGTACGCGAACCGGCAGCGTTGCGGGAGTCCACCATTTTGTGTTTCGGTCGAATTAAGATACAAGATGGAGGGCAAATAATGTTCAGAATGGGTAGAAGGGTGCACGGTAGACGTATTTTGACCCCCTAGGTTTTCTGAGGGTGGCTGAGGAGGCCCATATGTGCGAAAAAAAAAAAATTACAAAAATTTCGCGCGGTTAGCTTCCGGTTCGCGTACCGGGTAACGCTCCGGGGAGCGTACTTTGTTGAAAATTAGTGAAAAAAGTTAGAGTAAAATAATAATTATGAGTGATCAGATGTAGGGTAGCTCTGAGAAGAGCTTTTGGGTTTATGGTACATTTAGGTACTTATAAGTAGGTACCAATGCACAGTCTTAAATTCAGAATGAAAACTCTGTTCCCTTCATCTGAGAAGTGAACTCCATCTCCTCTGTAGATATCTTGCATGTAGTAACGCAAGTTATTGTTGTACATGGAGCTCATTCCATGGTCTCTCATGTAAGCTGAAACAGATTTGTTTACATGCTTCCTCGATTTCTCAATTTGTGGACACAATTGGTTCGACCACCTCCATTTCTGTCTTTGGCATATATTTGAATATACCAAGGCAGTTTGAGGAAAAAGTGCCATCAATTGCTCAAAGGTGTCCTTTAAAAGCATTTCCAGACCTACACCAGTCAAAGTGCCCAAGTCATTACCTCCACAGTGCAAAATTAACAGGTCAGGTTTAGGCAAATGCATAAAGGTTTTCACCAATGGTATCAATTGGTGACATTTTAATCCTCTGTTGCCAATCCACTTAATTTCCACATTTTGTAAATTGAGGTTAGGTAAATTTCTGTTATCAGCATACCTCTGAGCCCAGTAGATGTAACTATGTCCAACAATCCAGACAGAAAACATGGTGAGAGAAGGTTCTGCTGCAGTCAGATGAAGTGTGGCAATGAAATGGCAGTTGAAAAAATAAGAGTTTAAAATGAAAAAAACTGTGGAGTTTCTGTGTTAAGGAAGCAGTAGCAGTGATTGGTGGATTTTGATTGCTGAAAACAGAAAGTTAGGGTGCATGGATGAGTTCTTTGAAAGATGTAATTTGAATGGTCAAGAAAAAATCATTTTATGAAAGATTGCACTGGATATGCAGGTGCACTGAGAGTTCAGAGTTCAATTGAAACATTGTGGTGTGAACTTGCAAACATCAGAGGTCTTTCAGGAGGTGGTTGCTATGCAAAAAAGGCAGAAAGGGCAGAGGGGGGAAGGGTGTTGATTTAAAAAAAGTGAGGGAAGAGTTTTGATTGGGTGACATGAGAGATATGTGTGATGAATTACAGCATTTCTGTGCTTTTCATGGCTGCAGACTCTGGAGTGCATACCTTTTGCTCTGCTAAAGACAAATTGGTGTGTTTCTGAGACTGTTTTAAAACTCATAACGTATTTGCTAAGGTGAGAAAAGATTCATTTAATTTAGATAGAGAATAGTATGCTTTAGGGAGAAAATTATGAAGAAAGTTGTGTATTTAAAATGTTGCTTTGTGTCAAGTGTTTTACAAATAGATTTTGTTTCTTTGTGTTACATAGCCATGTTAAAAGTGACGCAAAAATAGTGCAAGGGTCTTACAAAAATGCTTTCATGTGTCTTAGTGTATTTTAACTCACTTCCCCATGAATGTATGATTATAATTTGTTTACAAGATGTGTTTAAAAACGTTTTTTGAAATCAATTAGGTTTCTTGATATGTACTGCTAGAGTTTCATAGGTTGCTTGGGGCATATTTATAAGGCCTTTGAGTCTCTCTGATGTTATTATTACCATTTTAATTTAAGACCTTTCCCTGTGGTGCAAGGTCCTTGTAAATACGCCCCCATCTGTGCTTGGCAAATTTAGATCTTGATTATTTGACTTACATAGCCATGTTAAAAGTGATCTAAAAATGGAGCAAGGGTTTAAAAAAAACGCTTTCATGTGTCTTAGGGCATTTTAAGTCACTTCCTGATGAATGTAGGTATATAATTGATTTAGATGATGTGTTTTAAAACGTTTTTGGACATCAATTAGGTTTCTGGATATGTAGTGCTAGAGTTTCATAGGTTGCTTGGGGCATATTTATAAGGCATTTGAGTCTCTCTGAAGTTATTTTTCCCATTTTACTTTAAGACCTTCCCCGTGGTGCAAGGTCCTTGTAAATATGACCCCATCTGTGCTTGGCAAATTTAGATTTTAATTCTTTGACTAACATAGCCATGTTAAAAGTGACCCAAAAATGTTGCAAGGGCCTTAAAAAAACGCTTTCATGTGTCTTAGGCCATTTTAAGTCATTTCCCCTTGAATGTAGGTATATAATTGATTAAGATGATGTGTTTAAAAACGATTTATGAAAACAATTAGGTTTCTTGATATGTACTGCTAGAGCTTCATAGGTTGCTTGGGGCATATTTATAAGGCCTTTGAGTCTCTCTGATGTTATTTTTACCATTTTAATTTAAGACCTTTCCCTGTGGTGCAAGGTCCTTGTAAATACGCCCCCATCTGTGCTTGCCAAATTTAGATCTTGATTATTTGACTTACATAGCCATGTTAAAAGTGATCTAAAATGGAGCAAGGGTTTAAAAAAAAGCTTTCATGTGTCTTAGGGCATTTTAAGTCACTTCCTGATGAATGTAGGTATATAATTGATTTAGATGATGTGTTTTAAAACGTTTTTGGACATCAATTAGGTTTCTGGATATGTAGTGCTGGAGTTTCATAGGTTGCTTGGGGCATATTTATAAGGCATTTGAGTCTCTCTGAAGTTATTTTTCCCATTTTACTTTAAAACCTTTCCCAGTGGTGCAAGGTCCTTGTAAATATGCCCCCATCTGTGCTTGGCAAATTTAGATTTTAATTCTTTGACTAACATAGCCATGTTAAAAACGACCCAAAAATGGTGCAAGGGCCTTAAAAAAACGCTTTCATGTGTCTTAGGCCATTTTAAGTCATTTCCCCTTGAATGTAGGTATATAATTGATTTAGATGATGTGTTTAAAAACGATTTTTGAAATCAATTAGGTTTCTTGATATGTAGTGCTACAGTTTCATAGGTTGCTTGGGGTATATTTAAAAGGCATTTGAGTCCCTTTGATGTTATTTTTCTCATTTTAATTAAAGACATTTCCTCGTGGTGGAAGGTCCTTGTAAATACACCCCCATGTGTGCTTGGCAAATTTAGATTTTGATTATTTGACTTACATAGCCATGTTCCATACAGTTCTCACCTTCTGCGTAGTCTTTGATATGCTAGACTTCATCTGCACTATGAGATACCTAAGCAAAGGAAACACAGGTGATGTGATTGTGAAATGAGGAAAAGAAACCCTAAATTTCATCTGCAACCCTGAGTAGGCCTCATCTCAAACAAACCTCTGGATAGGCTACACCTTATCGTCATCCTGAATCAATCATTTAAAATGTTAGGGACAGATTTATGATAGGTGTGTGCCTCTTTTGCGTCTCTGTGCGTCACTTTTGTGACGCAGCGGCGGTGGAAAAGATTTGCTATGTGGCGACATATTTACAACTTGATGCATCTAAGCAGATGTGTCATGCTGTAAAGTCCCGTGCCACATGAAACCGATGCAGCAGTGATGCAAAAGATGCACCATGTTGCAAGACAGGCCTCACTTCATCTCCAACAAGATAAGAAGCTGAATTTTCTGTAAATGTCAAAATTGTTGTATACACTGCTGAACTTCTGTGTACTCTTTGATATTCTAGACTCCATCTGCACTATGAGATACCTAAGCAAAGGAAACACAGGTGATGTGATTGTGAAATGAGGAAAAGAAACTCCACATTTTTCAATTACATCACCTGTGTTTCCTAAGTTTATGAATGACATTGTGCAGATGAGGTTTAGGTCTGTCCACGGACACAGAAGAGGTCTGGCCTTTGTTCAAGAGTGAAGTGGATATGACTCACTTCATTGGTAGGCCTGCACATGTATTATCTCCTCTGTATTCTTCAACAACCCTAAATTTCCTCTGCAACCCTGAGTAGGCCTCACCTCAAACAAACCTCTGGATAGGCTACACCTTATCGTCATCCTGAATCAATCATTTAAAATGTTAGGGACAGATTTATGATAGGTGTGTGCCTCTTTTGTGCCGCTGTGCGTCATTTTTGTGACGCAGCGGCGGTGCAAAAGATTTGCTATGTGGCGACATATTTACAACTTGATGCATCTAGGTAGATGTGTCATGCTGTAAAGTCCTGTGCCACATGAAACCGATGCAGCAGTGATGGAAAAGATGCACCATGTTGCAAGACAGGCCTCACTTCATCTCCAACAAGATAAGAAGCTGAATCTTCTGTAAATGTCAAAATTGTTGTATACACTGCTGAACCTCTGTGTACACTTTGATATGCTAGACTCCATCTGCACTATGAGATACCTAAGCAAAGGAAACACAGGTGATGTGATTGTGAAATGAGGAAAAGAAACTCCACATTTTTCAATTACATCACCTGTGTTTCCTAAGTTTACGAATGACATTGTGCAGATGAGGTTTAGGTCTGTCCACGGACACAGAAGAGGTCTGGCCTTTGTTCAAGAGTGAAGTGGATATGACTTACTTCATTGGTAGGCCTTCACATATATTATCTCCTCTGTACTCTTCAACAAGCGTACATTTCATGTGCAACCCTGAGTAGGCCTCACCTTAAACAAACCTCTGGATAGGCCACAGCTTATTGTCATCCTGAATCAATCATTTAAAATGTTAGGGACAGATTTATGATAGGTGTGTGCCTCTTTTGCGTCTCTGTGCGTCACTTTTGTGACGCAGCGGCGGTGGAAAAGATTTGCTATGTGGCGACATATTTACAACTTGATGCATCTAGGCAGATGTGTTATGCTGTAAAGTACTGTGCCACATGAAACCGATGCAGCAGTGATGGAAAAGATGCACCATGTTGCAAGACAGGCCTCACTTCATCTCCAACAAGATAAGAAGCTGAATCTTCTGTAAATGTCAAAATTGTTGTATACACTGCTGAACTTCTGTGTACTCTTTGATATGCTAGACTCCATCTGCACTATGAGATACCTAAGCAAAGGAAACACAGGTGATGTGATTGTAAAATGAGGAAAAGAAACTCCACATTTTTCAATTACATCACCTGTGTTTCCTAAGTTTACGAATGACATTGTGCAGATGAGGTTTAGGTCTGTCCACGGACACAGAAGAGGTCTGGCCTTTGTTCAAGAGTGAAGTGGATATGACTCACTTCATTGGTAGGCCTGCACATGTATTATCTCTTCTGTATTCTTCAACAACCCTAAATTTCATCTGCAACCCTGAGTAGGCCTCACCTCAAACAAACCTCTGGATAGGCTACACCTTATCGTCATCCTGAATCAATCATTTAAAATGTTAGGGACAGATTTATGATAGGTGTGTGCCTCTTTTGTGCCGCTGTGCGTCACTTTTGTGATGCAGCGGCGGTGCAAAACATTTGCTATGTTGTGACATATTTACAACTTAATGCATCTAGGCAGATGTGTTATGCTGTAAAGTCCTGTGCCACATGAAACCTGCGTCAGGTTTCATATAGGTGTTTTGTTGCAGGGTGGGCATTCATTTGCATGAAAGCCCAGTAAAACTAACACAGTGAAATTTAGAAGATTTCACTGAGTCAGCTTTATAGCATTGCTGAATCAAATCCTTATGCCTGTTTGAAATAGCCTAAGGAGTGATGCACCATGCAATGTGTGGCTTCCTCCTGTGCATTGCAGTAGACATGTCATGCTTATGACGTGATTCCTGCAATGTGCTGCTTTTGCGGCACAGATGCGTGACGCTTCTGTGCTGTTTTTACTCAATGGTGCTCCACATTGTAAATGCGGCACACCATGGGTGGCAGAGCAGCGGTGCACGTTAACTGGTGCATCCCTGGGGATGTGCCAGTTAACATAAATCTGCCCCTTTACATTTAAGTATGTGCAGGGGACACAGAGTCGGTGAGGCTTATCCAAGGTTAAGAAGAGATGAGTCCTGTTCACTGAAAACTTGGACATAGGCCTCACCTCCTCAGCATCGCTGGACATGGCTAAATAATAGCTGCAAAATGTTACTCTTGTTAAACAAATTTACTATTATAGTCTCTGAGATTTGTGTCTTACTCTGCAACATCTCATTGTTGTTCTCTTTTTTTAAAGATAACAACAACATCAAGTATGAGTGATAATGAGCAATCAGTTGATCTCGATCTTATCGTTGAACTTGTGATTGAAACATCAGTGGAAGTAGATCCCTTTGATGATTTAAATCCTGAGGATGATGAAGAACATGATGAGGATGCCGATTTGTCAGAATTGTATGACATAGGGTGGGAAGCTGACCTGCTTGAGCCTATGGAACTATAAACATTTATTTTTCAAATTTAACGGAAATAAAAAGTAAAAATGTAAACCGTTTCATTTAAAATTAAACACAACTTCAAAAACAGGTTATGTGTAGTGTCTTTAATAAAATAGTATAATATGCTCATAAAATTAGATCAGATTCACATATAAAACAGCACAGGTAAAATGTAGAAGCATTCCATTTCTTTGGTACTATTTATGAATACTGAATTTGCCTATGCACTAAAAATTATTCTAAGTGAAAATGACAAGTAGTGTGTTAAGTTTTTGACGACTGTTATTGATTTACTGTTTGGTAATAGTGGTTAATAACATTTTTTATTATATTTTACCACAGATTGAACTGCAGATCATTTCAAAAGTAGAGAATGCCAGTAAGGATAGAATCAGAAAGGCTACAAAACGTCAAAGACAGCAGGTTCACAGATGTTTGCAGCAGTCCTCTACAAAAAAAAATCGTCAAGTCACCAAGAAAGCACCGGGTAAGACAACTAAATCATTCATAAGAAACATTTGTAGAACAAAAAGTATTACTACAGAAAATGTTTCAGTCCAGAAAAAGAGAAGCAATTTAAACGGAAAGGAAAGGCCAATCAAAAATGTTACTGCTAGAGCAAGAGATAACTCTGTGCATGATAGTAGAAGGAAACAACAGTTTAGGGACATTCGTAAACGAATGTTCCACAACAGGATAATTGGCAATTTGTTAAAAAATATTAAGAAAGGTCAACAGAAAGTGGTTTTTTATAAGAGAAAAAAAAAAGTTGAGAAAGTTATTGATCAGGCATTTGAAATTAAACGAAAATTATTTATTTTGATAATCAATAGAATTAGGAAGCTAAACAAGGCAATTTATGATTTCAAAAGAAATAGTAGATGTAAGAGAATAGTTAATCGTAGTAATTTTTGTGAAGTTTTTTCAGGAGAATGGATGCATAGTTCAAGTTGTGAGGCATTTTTTAATGAGGAGAGTTATTTCCAGGATAATGATTTGGTGTATGCAGTTGACATCAGTGGTCGAGCTTATGAGGTGAAAGATGGTTGTCCAGTTGAAAAAGAAAAACTTGTGACAACAGAGACAGAAGAGGTGTTAGGTAATGAGGTTTTAGGAAGACGTCCTAAGGGTCCTGTGTACACCTGGAAGTGTAGTAGTATTTGCAGTGTACGACAGGATTCCATCAATTTGCTTTGTGATTTTGTATGGACATTTAATAAGAAAAGTTTGAAGCAGAAAATGATGTTGTTGCAAGAATTAGATCCTTGCAGAGTGAGAGAAGTGACAGGTTTGCATGGTCATTCACTGGCTTGTCTTTCCAGGAGAGTATGCCAGAGTGTTTTTCATCATTTCAGGATGCTAGCAGTGCATCATAATAAAGTGAGGAAATTAGTTAGAATGTTGTATTATGCTAAGAGTCCAGCAATTATGCTTAAACAATTATGCGCTGCTCTTTTGCATGGTTCTGAAATAGATGTGAAGAATATTTGTGAAGAAATTGAGTTTTGTTACTTTGGAAGTAAAGAGGAGAATGTTGAAATTGACCCAGAAGAAGAGGGTAATGTGGAAGACAGTGTACAGGTTTCCAGTACAGATAATTTTCAGAAGGAAATTGCCACGTTTCAGGTTGAATCAAGTGGGAGGCCTAATTTCACTTGTGTGTGTTGTCGACGCACTTATTATAAGAATCAGACTAAGTTAGTGGATTTATATGCAAAAAGTGAAAGGGAAAATAATAGCGAATGGAAGGATTTCGCAACATACTTGATGGTAGAAAATTGTTTTGATTTGGGATCGGATCAACGTGTGTGTACTTATTGTTGTAACAAATTAAATCAAAACCAGATGCCTGCTAGAGCGGTTCATAATAATCTGGAATTGGTTGAGATTCCTTCTGAATTGAAGGATTTAAATACTTATGAATCTATTTTGATTCAAAGTATCCATCCCTTTCAGGCTATTGTAAGAATGGAGCCAAAGACAGGGAAATTGCCTCCATCAGATTTACAGAGAGGATTAAAGGGAAGAGTTGTTTATTTGCCTCTAGATTTGAAGAAAAATATTAACACAATTGGAGTAGAAAAAGTGGAAGAGGAACCTCTGGTTATCTTAGTTAATGGGGTTCCGACAAAGAATAAGAAAATATGGCAAGATTTAGTGGATGTTAGGAAAGTCAAAAAGGCAACATTGTATTTGAAAAAAAATAATAAGTACTATAAGAATGTATATGTTGCAGAAGAGGAAGTAAGTGAGGAAGAGGATAGCGATTTGTGTGCTGGTCAAATTGAGAAAGTAGAACCCTCTAAAAGTGAAGAAATATATGAACATTATAGTGTTCATCCTTTGCATTCCAAGGAAGTCATGGGGAATGCTATTGAGTTGTTTCAAATGAAACAAGCCAAAGGGAGTCCCATTAGTGTTTGGGAGGAAAGTTTGGAAGCTCGGTGTTTCCCACAGCTATTTCCAACAGGTCAAGGAGGAAGATATGATGAGCGACCTCATCAAATTCCTGCTTCTGAATACCGGACTTTACGATTGTATGCAGAAGATGCTAGGTTTCGACAATGCATTCCCTATTTGTTTCATCTCCTGTTTGAAAGCGATCTGTCTGGACTGTTATATGCAGTGAACCACATCTTGAAAAGTAGTATACAGATGCAAAACATCTCGGCAAGTGACTTTATGGATAAAGTCAATGTCCAAGACAGTATTTTGGATTGTCACCTGATTAATCTCATGGCGTGTCAGCGTGGTACTAATGAGTACTGGTACCGTCGTCATGGTGATTTAAAATGTATGCTGAGGAACTTAGGAACTCCCACATGGTTCCTCACTGTGAGCTGTGCCGAGTATGGCTGGGAAGACTTACTTGAATTTCTACGAGAGGCAAATGGAAACATTGAAAACATCGAATTCAAGACACCCAGAGAACTGTGCTCTTTGGATCCAGTCAATGTATGTAGGTACTTCAATCATAGATTTGAAGCTATGATGTCTTTCATCATGAATAAGAAGAATCCACCTCTTGGAGAGGTGTTGGATTTCTTCTGGAGAAAGGAGTACCAAGCAAGAGGTGCTCCTCATATATATATGCTGCTGTGGATCAAGGATGCACCTAAATTTGGAACAGATCCAGAAGACTTAGTGATGAGTTTCATACAACAGCATTCTACGTGTGCTGTTCCAAACGCAAAGGAGAAGAAAAGCCTAAGAGAACAAGTTCTACGTTTCCAAAGCCATCGTTGTGGAAAGTACTGTCGTCGTAAATTCAGAAACAAGGACAAGTTCTACACCAAATGTCGTTTCGGCTTTCCACGACCGGTGATTTCTAAAGGAAGAGTAAACAGTTTGATGTCTTCGCTGCGACATAATGTGATGAAGAAATCACCTAAAAACACATACAATTTGAAGAGGAACGAAGAGTCCAAGTACATCAATGACTACAACCCAGTGATTTTGTCCATGTGGAATGCTAACATGGATATACAGTTTGTGGCTGATAACTGTATGGCTGTGGCTCGGTATGTGACATCTTACATCACCAAAAAAGAAAAGACAGAATTGAAGGATATGTGGGAGGACATTTCCCATGAAAAGAGCCTCAGTAAGAAGTTGTACAGTTTCAGTCTGAAGATGTTGTCACATCGAGAAATCGGAGCTTACGAATGTTCTGACCGGTTGTCTTCAGCAAGTCTCTATGCCAAATCCAGGAGTATCATTTGGGCGAGTCTTGGTCTTGCTGCAACGCGTAATCGAGTTCTGAAACTTGTGCGGGAAATTGAGTATTTGGCGGAAAAGGAGCCAAACAGTACCGATATTTTGAAGACCAACATGTTGGATACATATTATCAAAATCGAAGCAGTCACCTCGAGAATGTTTGTCTGTATGAGGTTCTACAAAATTACATATTCAAGAGGAACATCAAAGAAGATATTGAGAAAGGAGTGTATGCTGTAATTGGAAGTGAGGGATGTCTGGTCAAGCAAAGAAAATGCCACTTGGTAAACCATCGAAAATTGAGTGGCGAATCTCCTGAAAAAAAGGAGTTTTTCTATTTAGCACTTTTGCAACTTTTCAAGCCTTGGCGTGCAGAAGAGGAACTGCTTGGAGATTTCCTCTGTTACTGTGGAAAAGTAAATTTTGCCATGTTCTGTGTCCCTACGAGTCCTCCATCATAAGTTATCTGTGCATGATTAATATGCATATGTATTCCCTATGTTCGATTAAATACGCAATTACAGTTGTGTCTAAATCTAGTATGTCAGTTTCCAGTTCTCGTGAATACTACGAATATCAGGCCTATGTAAAGTTACGTTGCCACGTTTCTCAGTGTGCACGTTATTCCATTGTAAAGTCCCCGTTTCTAGGCCTCAGAAGGGCCTGGACACCAGATTCAGTTCAGCTCCTGTCTCCTGTCTCCTGAAGCCTCGCTGAGGAGCGATACAGCCCCCACCTGTATCCTCGACCCTTCACTTACTTCCTGCCTCGCAGTGCCCGGCTCAGCCTGGCTCTGCCTCTGAGTCTGCCAAGAGTATGTTATGATTCCAGTTATCAGTTCAGTCCTCCTTCTCTGCATTCCTAAAGCTACTGAATCGCATCAATAGTTTCCGTCATTGTCTAGCCTTTACGTCTCCATGTAAGAGAAATACTGCATTTAATGGTCATTTCATATTCTTCATCACGCACTACATATAGAATAATGCATGCTCCAGTCTTAGAGTCCGTTAGCCTCTCCCCTCCTGACTCTTAGTTCATATCAACATGTTCTCTAAACATCAGATACTAGATACTGCTTAGGTACATGTCGCCCTGACTCTCCAGACTTCAGTCTCTGCTCCTAGCACAGAGTTCGAAGCCCCCAGCTTCTCCTAGTGATACGTCATTGCCAGTTTGCGCGCACCATCAGGTTAGAGGTCCCGGCTCCTCAGGTAGCCCCCTCCATGGTTTCCGCCCCATTCATGACATATTCTGTTACGTTTGCATCACATGTCTATGTATACGCCTCTGTTACACCCACTTTCACCCTTATCTTTCGCGACTGCTATTGACCACACCCACTGCTCCGCCTATCGTATGTATTGTAATGCAACTGTTTTAGTATATATGATCGTGTATTGTTATTAAATGGGAGCGCGCTCATCCCAGATCCAGCCCCAGCAGCTGCTGGGCCCTGCCATCCTATTCCTATGCAGGTTGTCCTGTTCCTGTCCTTATGCTGTATTAAACCTGCAAAACTCCTACTACCTCGAATCTTGACTCTTATTTATTGAGCTATCTGTTATTCATTTATTCATCCAAAAATAGAGGTATTATTTATTTATTTACCACATTACGAAGACTCTTTCAGTGCCGCCAAGGAGACCATAGAATGTCCTGCTTTTCCCAAATATCTAGAAATGTTGAATGCGGAAATCGAGCAGGAAGCAACAATTGCAGCCGAGATTGCCAGAGACAGTTCTCAGGACAGTCAGAGTTCTGTTTCATTGAGTCAAGATCCACTAGGAGGACCTGTTATCGAAAATGAAGCTGCCTCTGCCATGAATGAAGTGGAAAGAGCCATGGCACATGCTCAGGAGGATGCGGTTAACTTAGAAGACTTGGAAAGAAAACTCAACGTTGAGCAGAGGAAAATATATGACGAAGTTACCAACCAAATTGATCATGGATTAAGTCATGACAAGAAAGAGTGCTCATGTACGCCGTTGAAGCCTGTCCGACTGTACGTGAGTGGAGAAGCGGGAACTGGAAAAAGTTTCCTCATTAAAGCAATTTCATGTTATTTGCAGGAAAGGACTGAGTCATCGCTGTCTTGTGTTGTAACCGCTCCAACTGGACTGGCAGCACATAATATTAAAGGTATTACTTTGCATCGTCTACTGATGCTGCCAGTGGAGCATGATAACAAATTACAATACCACAAGTTATCTGGAGATGCTTGTTGTGAAGTTTCAAGAGTCTTGAGGAAAATGAAACTTCTTATCATTGACGAAGTAAGCATGGTTTCTAATGTCATGCTTGCCTTTGTGCATTTGAGAATGCAAGAAGTTCTTAAAACAGAGTATGATGTGTTATTTGGTGGCAAACACATCATTGTTTTCGGAGATCTTCTGCAGCTGACACCAGTGAAAGGACAACCTGTGTTCAAAATGCTCACGCATGAAGATACCAGGAAGTGCCTAGGGAGCATTGGCAACGTCAATATATGGTTAAACTTCAATTATGCTGAACTGCATGAAAATATGCGTCAGACGAAGGATGAAGATTACAAGAATATTCTACAAGATGTTAGAATTGGAAAAGTGACCGAGCATGGGAAAGAAGTTTTACATGCACGATTACTGTTAAATTTATATCCAGAAAAAGACGTTGTGCCTGAGAATATTTTTCAGAAAATTACTGAGAAGAAATCTGGAATATGTTTGATGCCAACTCTTGCAGAATGTGGCATCTTCAACAACAAAATGTTGCATTTAGAAAACCAAGAGATTGTGAAACTGGAAGCTATTGACAGAGTAGAGCATATGGGATCAACAATTATTTTGTCTGAGAATTTGAAAACAAAATTGGATTCATTAGAGAAGACTATATCTAAAACTGCAGGTTTTGAAAAGACTCTGAATGTGTGCTTAAACTGCCGTATAATTTTAAGAAGGAATTTACATGTTGAAAGAGGTCTGGTAAATGGATCAATGGATAATGTTGTTGATTTTGTGAAATACAGAAATAGAGATGGAATTGAATTTGTAAAAATTAAATTTGATGGCATTGAGGAAGTACAGCTAATTGGTCGTTGTTCTGCTAGATTTTTGCTTGTAAAAGACTTATATGTTCGCCGTAAGCAGTTTCCTGTTTGCTTGGCATATGCGGTGACAATCCATAAATCGCAAGGTTTAAGTGTAGACAGTGCATTGGTGAATATTGGCAGTTCTGTGTTCAAGGAGGGTATGGCATATGTGGCATTGTCACGAGTTAGAACTTTATCGGGATTGTACTTGATTGAGTGTGATGTCACAAACATTTGTGCGGATCTAGATTGTATTAAGGAATACAATAGGTTAAGAAGAGAGTATGCGCCACATTTGCCTCAATATCCTTTGTTTGAGAAACGTGTGGTAGGCCGGAAACGAAGAAATGTGACCAATACTAGGGAGGTTGTAGCAAAAAGACGAAAAGTCGATGAACCTGAAATTATAAGCTGAAACAAAAAGGATTCTGTTGAAGATGTTGTTGGTTTTCAATTTGAAAACAGTTCTGGTGTCAACTGCTATGCTAATGTAGTGGTTAATGTTTTGTTTTCTCTAGAAAATGTAAAAGAAGAGATTGTGGTCAATTCTGATCAAAGATTTTGCAGTTTGTTAACTTCTGTGTTAGAGAAATGTAGCACTGATAGAACAAAAATAGAAAGTGTGTCTGAAATTCGAAATCTGTTAGACAGATGTTCAGGTCAAACACAATTCTCTCAAAATATTCAGCAAGATTGTCAGGAGTTTGTAATGTATATGCTTGATGTATTGCATGCTGAAGGTGTAGATGTAGATCACCTGTTTGGGCTTTCTTATCAATGGCAGCATGACTGCGAGAACTGTAGGGTATCAAGTACTACTAGTGTAGACTCAGAAAGATTTATATATTTAACTTTGCCAGACAGTAAACCAGTCTCCTTTAATAAGCTAGTAAAAGCAGCTGATCACAACATGGAGTGTAGCCAATGTAAATCTGAAATGATGTCAACATTATTTATACGAACATATGGCCAGTATGTCATTTTAATGTTCCAACGATGTAGGCCTGATGGAACAAAATTGACAACTTTAATTAAAAATGTTGTTGCTTCGCAGTTGTCAATATCAGGAAGGACTTTTGTAACTGCAGCAATTATATATCATGATGGTCCTTCAATAACATCAGGACATTACACAGCTTATTTAAAGTCTAGAAATGGCTGGTCCTTCTGCAACGATTCTGTTTTAATTTTCAAAAAAAAATTACCTTTTGACCTTAAAAATTCTTACCTGGTGTTTTTAAAACCAACATTTTAGAGAAGGAATCTCGGGATTTGCTCTGAGGAATTTCGAGAGGTTCTAATGGCTCCTAAACGATTTGGCCTTGAGGATAAGTGTAGTACAGAGTCAAAAGTTATTTTTGAGTTTTAAATAGTTCCTGGAAAAAAAGAAGATTTTCTTATAGAAAGTGGTGGGCAGAGATTAGTTGAAGGACAACAGAGTATTTCCCAAAGCAAACGGTGTTCTTACCATAACACTTGACGTCATGGAAAAATAACTGCACTTTGAATGAGTTCAGAAAAACTGTTTCTTTTTATAAGCTAATTCAAGCAGCCAATCAAAACATGGAGTAGAGGGAATGTAAGTCTGCAATGCTGTCTAGATTATTGGTCCAAACTTTTGATTATAATGTCATTTTAAAAATCCAACTATATAAACCTGATGAAAGTAAGTCTTCAACTTTAATTACAAATGTTGTGGCTACACAGTCGTTGATTTTAGGAAGAACATTTGTAACTGCAGCTATTATATGGCATGATGGTCATTTGACAAGATCCGCTTATTACACAGCTTATTGAAAATGTAAAAAAAATTGCTGTTTCGGAAATTATTCCCATTTGACTACGATACAATGTTGCCTTTTTACTTAAAAATATTCTTACTTTCTGTTTTCAGAAAAGAGAATTTAGGGTAGGCAACTGGCGTATAATGATTCTAGGGGTTGATATAATTTTATCTACTGTTTTATATTGCTTTGTGATTAAAAGTGATGTAGAGAATTAAATAATTGTAGTAGTCATAGAGGTAGTGTAAGTCTGCTTCATAGTAAGCAGTATCAGTGTCATAGGAAATGTAGAACATGAGCAAGAAGGGTAAGATATTACTAGTCTAGGATTGTGAAAGTGATCTTGAACGTTTTCTTTCTGAAAGTTGCGGAAATAGAAAATGACGGGATTTGCTTACAAGAATTCCAAGAGTTATAAATGGCTCTTACATGATTTGGCCTTGTGGAAACGTGTGGTAGAGAGCGAGAAGTCATTTATTGTATTTAACATATTTTTCAAAACGATGGAGGTTTTCTTTCAGAAAGTGGCGGGCTGAAAATAAAAACAGCACAACCGAGTGTAAGCTGTTCATAGGACATCCTTCGACGTCATGGAAAGTAAGTTACTTTTGAGGAGTTCTGATTTCTGATTGGTTATGTTATATGGGTTTTTTAAACACAATCATTTTGATTGTGTTTTTTTTTCCCCGCTGTTATATGATGAATACCTTCAAGTCACTGTTTTTAGTGAAATTTGATACATTCTGAGAACAGCAAAAATAAACCATTTAACATGTATAATTAATTCTGTACTGTTTGTATTTATGATGTACATTTAGAACTGTGTAGGAGGCATGGAGAAGGTGAGGCTTCTGTAAGTGTCAAAGTTGTTGCATACAGTGCTCACATTCTACGTAGTCTTTCATATGATAGACTACATTTCCACAATGAGATACCTAAGCAAAGGAAATACAGGTGATGTGATTGTGGAATGAGCAAAAAAAATTGCACGTTTTTCAATTATATTACCTGTGTTTCCTAACATTACACATCACATTGTGTAGATGAGGTTTAGGCCTGTTCCAGGAGACAGAGGAGGTCTGACATTTGTTCAAGAGTGCAGTGGACATGACTCACTTCGTTAGTAGGCCTGCACATGTATTATCTCCTCTTTACTCTTCAACAAGCCTAAATTTCATCTGCAACCCTGAGTAGGACTTACCTGAAACAAATCTGTGGATAGGTTTCACCTTATCAGCATCTAGAAACAATTATTTAAAATGTTAACGGCAGTTTTATGAAGGCTGTGTGCCTCTTTTACGCCGCTGTTCCGTCACTTTTGTGTAAAAGATGCACCATGTTGCAAGATAGGCCTCAGTTCATTTCCAGCAAGATACCGTCAGTTTAAAATGTATATAATTAGGACTGTGTAGGGGGTATGGAGAAGCTGAGGCTTCAGTAAGTGTCAAAGTTGTTGCATGCAGTGCGTACTCTTTCATATGCTGGACTACATCTGCACAATGAGATACCTAACCAAAGGAAACACAAGTGATGTGATTGTGAAATGAGCAAAAGAAATTGCACGTTTTTCAAATACATTACCTGTGTTTCCTAACATTACGAAACACATTGTGCAGATGAAGTTTAGGCCTGTCCAGGGAAACAGAGGAAGTCTGAACTTTATTGGTTGGCCTGCACATGTATTATCTCCTCTGTACTCTTCAACAAGCCTAAATTTGATCTGCAACCCTGAGTAGGCCTCACCTGAAACAAACGTCTGGATAGGACACACCTTATTGCCATCCTGAAACAATCATTTAAAATGTTAGGAACAGTTTTATGATGATTGTGCACCTCTTTTGCGCTGCCATTGCGTCACTTTTGTGAGAGAACAGCAGTGCAAAAGATGCACCATGTTCCAAGATAGGCCTCACTTCATCTGCATCAAGATACTGTTAGTTTAAAATGTATATCTTTAGGACTGTGTAGGGGGCCTGGAGAAGCAGAAGCTTCTGTAAGTGTCAAAGTTGTTGAAAAACTGTTTGTCCTTCAATCTTTTCCCTTGTCTTTTCTAATTTTTAAATACATGTTTTAATATTTTTCAAATGTTTGTTCTCTCTTTCACAGATTGAAAGTATAAAAATAACAAGTGACTAAGTTAACGACAATTATAAGGTAAATGTTTTGTACTCTTTTCGTTACATTTCTATCACATTTAACTTCTATTAGTTTCACTGCTTCATTTCTTTAACCCTCACTTTCCTGCCTTTGCTACTTCCCCCATTCCTTTCTCTATTACTTACTTACTCTACTCTTTCCACTCTTTTTCTCAGTCCCTATTTTCTCATAGTTCCTCACTCTTGTTCACTAACCCCGTCTCTATTACTCTCACTGTCTCTGACTGATCACTCTTTCACTACTTGTTCATTATGCTTTCTCTGTGTAGTTGAAGCACAGTAAGGGGCATATTATCAACACAGCCAATTAAATTATCACTGCTTTTATCGGCAGAAAACTGCTGCAAAAGCGGCTTTAGCGGCAGTTTTCTGCCGCAAAAGCGGCTTTAGCGGCAGATTTCTGCCAATAAAAGCAGCAAAACTTTTATCGCCTATGTTGATAATATGCTCCTATGTTATTTAGATTTCTTTGCTGTTTCAATCATTCTTTTTCTGTTACTTCTTCTTTTCTGCATTCTGTTTTTTCTCTCTGTTATTCCAATGTTTTAATCTTAATTTGATCATTCAGTCACATTCTCTAAGAAACTCTTGTTTGTTATTCTTCTACTCTCCTTTTTTTTCCTCACTTCCTTATCTATTTTGTTTTTCACGATTATACCCTCTTAAATCTTTTCTTCAGTAAATAGATCTATTAAACAGTATCTCTAGTTTACTCCCTATAGCTGTCTTTCTTTTAACATAACTGTCTATTTCCTTCCCTTATACTTACTCTTCTTTTTTTTAAAACATTTTTTTTTGGTTCGCTCCCGGTTCGCGTACCGGAGAGCGAACCGGGAAGCGAACTAAAAGAAATAGAGGTTGGCAGAGTTCCAAATATTCTACCAATTTTTTTATAACGGGGAGGTAGTTCTGAAAAGAACTTTTTTTTAAATTGTTTTTGTTGTTTTATATTTTTTGTATTATTTTTCTAAACATTTTTTTACTTTTTTTGTATTTTCTGAACGGTTTTATATTTTTGGGGGGTTTTTTGGGGGGGGAAACGAAAACGATTCATTGTAAAGGGCTCAACAGGAGCAACAAAAAAAAAAGAATTTATTCTCTGGGGCGTTTCGGACAAACATGATTGTCGATAGCTCTGTTGATTAGATTGATGCTACTTTCTCTGTAGCAAATGAACTGATTACAACGCACGCACACTTGTTTCACTTCCCCGAATCTCATCTGTATATTTGGGACCATCTCCCTCGCCTCTGGTCCCGTCACTTCCTGTACAACTGATCTTCTGGCCATAGAAGGGGGATTATCTTGCTCGTCACGTAACTGCGCAGCACTGTAGTTGATAGGATGCCACCTACTCATATGGCGATGCATTGTGTAATTGCCGTAACTGTACTTCTTCTCGGTACCTCTGGACAGTCTATCTTTACATATAAGGCAAGTTACGTACCGTGCATTGACTTTTTTTTTGGCCCCGGGGATATGTAAAAAATTGCCAAATATAATTTTCTTTGACATGAGACCTCCTGGGCTCCTCACGCAAAAAATGCCTCTCTTCCTGCTCTTCCTCTTCTTGCTGAATGATAACTTCAGCAGGTGGTCCTCTCTTCCTTGGATGTGGTGGAGGTGGTGGGGAAGCACCAGCTGAAGCTACTAATGAAGCCATTGCTCAGTGATCACAAAGGGTCTTTCTCTCACAAAGATGAAAGTCAGAGTGAGGAAAGAAGGAGTGGTTTTCATCATTTGGGAAAAACAATAGTTCTAAACCAATGAAAAGTGTTAATTTTAGATCACATGACCTAGTCTTACATCATTAGGAAACCAAAAGTGAAATGAACCAATGAAAAGTGTTATTACCAAGTCACAACGTGCAGGCAAAGAAAGTGGCCGGGACCTGCTTTGGACTTTTGAAGTCATTGAGGAAAGTCCTGCCCATCCTGCCCCCCAACTCCCAAAAGTTGCTTATTCAAGGCCTAATAATCTCGAGGCTTGACTACAGCAACGTGATATACCTGGGCGCCCCAGAGATGACCCTGAATAAACTTCAAAGAATTCAGAATACCGCGGCCCGTATCCTCACGAATACCCCTGCCAGAGCGTTGGCCAAACCGGCCTTAAAACTCCTCCACTGGCTCCCCATTAGAGAGCGGGTCAAATTCAAGGCCCTGTGTCTGGCCCACAAACTACGACGAAATCAAGGCCCCCCTGCTCTCAAGAAATTCATCGCCCCTTACAAATCCTCAAGACCTCTCCGTTCTGACACCGAAAACCTCATTGTGGCCCCCAAATTCAAGAGAGCTTGATCGGGAGGAAGGCGTTTCTCAGTCCAGACTGCACAACTTTGGAACGCTCTCCCCCGAGTCCTGCGTCTCGAACCTCAATACCTCCGGTTTAGGAAACAGCTCAAAACCCACCTCTTCCCACAGTGAATCACTCCTGGCCTGTATCTTGTTCCTTGTTCCGCCCTCCCTGTCCTCTTCCTTGTCCCTCCTACCCTCTCCCCCTCCCTTGGTCCACTGTACTCAGGAGATAAGATTTATTAGCGCTGGGATACCTCCGGGTGACTACGCGCTCTACAAAAATAAATAATAATAATAATAATAATAACATGACCTGTTGTGTTTACGTTACGCGCTTTGCGCCGCGTCCCGGTTCGCTTCCGGGAAGCTGCGCTTCGCGCCTCGGTTCGCGTACCGGTTCGCTTCCGGGTACGCTAACGTGGCGCGTCATATGACGTATCACGCGACAACGCGATACGTCACGATGTTGTTTTCTAACGCGGCAGTTGCGGAAACGGAACGTTTACCGGTTTGCGGACCGGGTCGCGGCACCAAATTGAGCTAACGGGAAGCTAACCGGTTCGCGGACCGGGAGCGAAACAAAAAAAAAAATTAAAAAAAAAATTGTATTAAAAACATGTAAAATATATTTTTTGATTTAAAGAAAAATACATTTTAAAGCTTTTGTTATTTGCTATTAAAAAACCATTGAAATTCACTAAAAAAACCATAGGTTATAGACCATATATAGTTAGGAATTAGCATTTACAAAACCTTATTTTACTCACACAAAACCATTGAAATTCCATATATAGTTAGTTGTACTAACTATATATCGCGCACCCGCAATCCACTGCTGATCATGTCACATATTACATCATTCATGACATGGTCAGTGACATCACTGATGACATCACTGATGACATCTCAAATGACATCACTGATGACATCACTGATGACATCTCAAATGACATCACTGATGACATCACTGATGACAACATCCAGTGACTGTATGTTTCTGTAAAGTTCAAATATGTCTTACATATTGAAGAATGAGTGGATGTATAAGTGTCTGGACAAAGGATTTAGTAGGTGCATGACTGACTGTATGAGTGAGTGATTAAATGTGTCTCACTGAGTGCATGGGTTAGTGACTAAACTGTCTTAATTTGTGCATCATTATGTCTGTTGTTCTGTAAACTGCTGCATGTGTTGATCAGTAGCTATATGTTTAACTATATGGGTTATTGATTGGTTGCCCAAGTATTTGTATGGGAGACTGAGAGTGTGTATGGGTGGCTGGGAGGTGTATGACTCTCTGCATAGATGTGTGAGCAGTTGATTCACTAGGTGTATGGGTTCAAAAGTGCATGTGAAACATCTGTATGGGCGGTTGACTGTGTGCATGAGTGCATTGGTGAGTGAATGGATATCTCAGTGCTACATGTCAAAGTAAGTACATATGTAAAACACAGTACATGTGAGAGTTGACATATATAAATAACTGTGCATAAGAGCCAGTGAATGTGTGAGTGGCTGTATGAATCATTGTGAACTTGTATCAGGGATTGTATAAGAGAGTAAATATGTGTTAGTATATGTTTGAATAAGTAAGGTGTGTATAACTGTATAGTTGAGGAAATGGAGGTGTGATTGATTCTTTGCATGACTGACTAGGTGTGTGAGTAACTCCATGGATGAGTGACAGTCTGTGAGTGTCTGTTTACACTGATTGTATCTAAGGTTATATTAGAGTCTGAAGAGGTTCATTGTATTATCACATGAATGATGTCATCAGTGATGTGATCAGTAATGTCAAATGAGATGTCATCAGTGATGTCATCAGTGATGTCATTTGAGATGTCATCAGTGATGTCATGTGAGATGTCATCAGTGATGTCATCAGTGATGTCATCAGTGATGTCATCAGTGATGTCATTTGAGATGTCATCAGTGATGTCATCAGTGATGTCATTTGAGATGTCATCAGTGATGTCATCAGTGATGTCATTTGAGATGTCATCAGTGATGTCATCAGTGATGTCACTGACCATGTCATGAATGATGTAATATGTGACATGATCAGCAGTGGATTGCGGGTGCGCGATATATAGTTAGTACAACTAACTATATATGGAATTTCAATGGTTTTGTGTGAGTAAAATAATGTTTTGTAAATGCTAATTCCTAACTATATATGGTCTATAACCTATGGTTTTTTCAGTGAATATATATATATATATATATATATGTGTATATATAGTAAAGTACAGAAAATCAACACTTACCTATTGATATGTTTTTTCAAATATTTTGTCCTTGATATTTTGTCCCACTGACATTTGTGTATCTGATTTTCAGGGCGTACACCGTGAGTGAAGGATTCACAGCTGTATAATACCACTTTTGGTATCTTAGATGGAAGGTCTTATTAGCTTACTGGTTTTAATGATATACTTACATGTTTGAAACTTTTCTTCATGTACTTTAGTTTATTTTTTATCTATGGATGATCGTTTATGTCAGTTTTTGCTAAATAAAGATTTCTTGATGTATTCGGAGAAAAAAGAAGGAAAGGGTGTGATAAGAAACTAACGGCAAAAAGATAAGGAAAAGACGAAAAAGGACTTGTAAAAGTGAGGTAAAGGGACACACTTCTAGCAGGTAGCAGAAAGATATATCAGATTAGATTAGATTAGACTAAAATACTTGTAAAGTGCATGGCTGCCTCGGCAAAAAGGCGTCCCAGCGCTGGAGCAAGACTCAGCAGGTGACAAGACCAGGGGGTTAGACCTGAGAAAAGAGCCAGGTCTTCGAGACGTCTGAAGGCCTGATGGTCAGAGTTACTGCGAATGTGTAGGGGAAGAGAATTCCAGAGAGCGGGGGCCAGACGTCTAAAAGAGCGGCCACCCGATTTAGTTCTACGTATACGAGGGATATGTGCAGGACACTGGTTCGCCAAACGTAGGGCACGCGATGGGGTGTGCAGAGTGCACAGATCGCCTAGAATGTCTGGGGCGATTCCTATCAGTATCTTGTGCATGATGCAAAGCGTCTTAAAGCAAACATGCTCTTCGATGGGTAGCAAAAAAAGGTGACGGAGGAGATTAGAGACATTGCTGAATTTAGGGAGGGCAAAGATGGCGCATGCTGCCGCGTTCTGGACTTGCTGCAATCTATTAAGCACGGATTTATTAGAGCCGAGAAGAAGCACATTGCTGTAGTCCAGGCGGGCTAGGATAGAGGCTTGAATAATCAACTGGTGTGTTTGGGCCTCAAATAGACCCGAAATTGGTCTGAGGCTGCGTAGTATTCCAAAACACTTACCGGCCACTGATTTGGCATGTATTTCAAGATTAAGATCTTTGTAAAGTATGAAGCCCTAGTTTTTTACTACGGGTTTAGGGTCAGGGGGGTCACCAAGTGCCAGAGGCAACCATTCATTCATCCAAAGATGGGATTCTCTGTGAACCAGGAGAATCTCTGATTTGGTGGAGTTCAATTGCAGACAGTTAGTTGTCATCCATTCTGCGATAGCAGAGATATCGTCTTTAAATTTTATTTTGTCTTGATTGGGGTTATTGGACAAGGCGATCACCAGTTGGGTGTCATCGGCGTATGACACCAGGGAGATTCCTCGTGCTTTGGCTATCCGTGCCAAAGGGCTCATATATATATTGAAGAGCATAGGGCTCAATGAAGAGCCCTGGGGAACCCCAAAGCGGAGAGGGTGGACATGGGAGGAGAAAGGGGGAGAGGTCACTTGGAACACCTGGTCAGCCAAGAAGGAGAAGAACCACAATAAACCTTTATTTCCAATTCCTATCTCCACCAAACAGAGGAGCAGGATTTTGTGGGAGACTGTGTCAAATGCCGCGTTTGATCCATCAGCACCAGAGCTTATATACTGCCGGCATCTAGCGTGGATTTTAGTTATTCTGACACAGCCAATAGAGCCGACTCGGTACTGTACCGTGGTCGGAAACCGTTCTGTGAACTCTCGAGTATATGATTGGTTTCTAAGAAGTGTGTTAATGTAGAGTTCACGTGTGCTTCTAGGATTTTAGAGAGAAAAGGGAGCAGTGAAATTGGGCAGTAGCTTTCCGGTTTAGAGATGTCAAGCGTTGTTTTTTAAGTAAAGGAACTACTGTAGCATGCTTCCATGACTGAGGCATTACCGCTGTGGAAAGGGATCGAATAAGTAGCTCCAGACATTCTGGTAGAAGGCCTTGTCGAATTTTCCTGAAAATGTCTGGTCTAAGGGGGTCGTCTGGAGATCCTGATTTGATTTTGAGCATTAATCTCTCTAGTCCATTTAGGGGGATAGAGGGAAGTGATGCGAGAAGGGCAGTCTCAGGGCCGATGTGAGCATTCTTCCCACAGACACTGGAGGATGTACCATGACCGAACCTTTGGTAGATATGTTCGACCTTCTTCAGGAAGAGGGTCGCCAGCTTATCACAGTGTTGGTTGGAGGAAATAGTATTGCCTGATTCCACAGGGAAGGAGATCAAATCCTTCAGTAAAGAGAATATAGTTTTGCTATGATTGGTGCTTGTGGTGATCAAGCTTGAGTAACGAGCTGCTCTGGTTTTGCGCACTGGCTTATGGTAGGATTTATTAGCCACTCTATCTAGTACTTTGGCCTGGAGGTCATATGATCTCCTCCAGGATCTTTCCAAAAATACAGTTTTTCCTGGCAAGGGTTAGGTTTTCATTAAACCAGGCGTTAGCCCTGGTACTTTTGGAGTGAGTGAGTTTGAGGGGAATGCAAGTGTCTAAAGCTTGAGTTATCCACCTTTGAAAGAGCGTATCAGCCTCTTCCATGTTGTTAGATTTTACCAGAGGCTTTGCGCTCAAAGCTGTAAGGAGTTCTGCTTGATTCAATTTATGCCAGGGCTGTGTTAGTGAGGGATGCTGGTTAGGCTGGGACTTGGGGCTAGCTATCGTTAACCGCATTAGAATGAGGAAATGATCTGTCCAGATCATAGGTAGAGGTGCTAAAACTTTCAGGTTGGAAAATATAGGGGCAAGGAGATATCCCACTCTGTGCGTAGCACTAGGGGCCAATTCAGTCAGCGGGCAAGCTATGAGGTCCCCTAAAAAGCTGAGAATCTCTGAGGATTCTTGCAGCTCTAGGTGGAGTTTCAGATCTACTATAATATTAAAATTGGTGGTCTGCACAGCTAGAGCTGTGACAGTGTTTATAAGCGCTTATCTAAAGATTTTTGATGGGCCAGGAGGTTGATAGATGATAAGGCCAGAGAAGGTAAAGTTTGCGCTCAATGTGATTTTAAAAAGTGCACTCTCACAGTCGGGGAGATCTAGGGGGGACAGACTACAGGAGTGAGCTGATTTGTATAGAATCGCGATACCACCCCCTCTCCCTCCAGTTCTGTTTATGCTATGTATGGCATAGCCTGTAGGAAGCAAGAGCTGGTACGGCCACAGAAGACGCGCATTGCCACGTTTCTGTTAGAAAAAGGATCTCAGGTGAGTGTTCCTGGAGAAGATCTAACACTTCAGCATGATGTTTAGGCAGTGAGTTGCAGTTAATGCTCAGAAGAGTATTTGTCGACATCCTAGGGTCACATGATGTAGAGTGCTTCAAGGGAGACAATCTAAAAGTGCAAAGTTCACAGACGGAAGGGCACTCATCCGGGGCCCAGCTATGAATTCCGCAGGTATCCTCTCTACATAACGTGTAGAGCCCGTAGTTCTTCGCCGGAGTAACTAAGTCTTTGGGTTTTGGGTGGGACAGAGTCCCTTGCTCCTGGCGACGTCCAGGAGCGGACGGGCGCAGACAGGCATGCCTAAGGCGCGCCTGCTACACGCGTCAGCTGCGCGTCCTTGTGCCGGTGTGCATTTAAAGCCTCGGGAGCTCTGCAGGCTCCGCCTGTGCTGCACGCTGATTGGGTAAGAGCCAACCAATCAGCATGAGAGACTGAGAAAGTCAAGAAGTATGAACAGCCACATGAAAGGTACAGAAACATGTGGGAGGACTAATACAGGTTTTCTTTCAAGAAGTAGAGGGTGCATTTTGACAAAATTGTGAGTGCAATTAAAAGAACATAAAAACAATTCGATCAATCGTTCCTCTAACAATTCCCCAGTTTAAGTCACCACGCAGTCAGCCGCGCGCCCAGCGCCAGCTTCCTTTAAATGGCTCTGGAGCTCAGCAGGCTCTGTCCATGCTGCACACTGATTGGCTAAGAGCCACCCAACCAGCGTGAGAGACTGCGACAAACAGGAAGTATGAAGAGCCACACGAAAGGTACAGAAACGCGTGGGAGGACTAATACAGGTTTTCCTTCAAGAAGGTTAGTTTGCAGGTTGGCAAAATTGTGAGTGCAATCAAAAGAACATTAAAACAATTTGATCAATCATTCCCCCAAATATTCCCCAGTTTAAGTCACGGTCTTGATGGAATCAGGACTAGGGATTCCTGGTATGCAGCAATACCGGATCATGAAAGCACTAATGGTAGTGTCATAAGAAGAGCACAGATTACATTTAATCATGGCATTCATAAATTCAGCACATACAATATACCTCTTACATAATGGTGTAACTAGGTCATTAACCTCTCTTTCGTTTTTTCACACAACCTCATCTCTATTTAATCCTTACCTCTCCATTACTCTCTCCATGCCTTCTCTACCTACCTTTCTCTAACTCTTGCTCCTCCCTTTCTCTAGCTCACCACTTCCTCACCTCTCACTCATCTCTCTCTCTCTAGCTCATATCTCCCTTATTATCTACCCTCACTACAACCCACTGATCTCTCTAGCACTACCTAACCTCTAACTTTAGTTCAACATTACTTCAATAGCTCACCCTCAACCTCTCCATCTTCTCTTCCTCTTATTCCACTTCTGTCCATTTTCTTCATCCCTCCAAATATCTTACTTCTGTCTGCCTCTGTTTATGGATCTCTACAACAGATTCTTAAGCTGTCACTGGCCACACCTCTCAAGCATCAGGCTCTGCAGACAGGAGCAGCAGCAGCAGCATGTGGTGGTGAGGGGTCTCAGGCAGCAGGCTCTGGAGACAGGAGCAGCAGCAGGTGGTGGTGAGGGGTCTCAGGCAGCAGGCTGTGGGGACAGGAGCATCAGCAGCAGCAGGCGGTGCTGAGGGGTCTCAGGCAACAGGCTCTGGATACAGGAGCAGCAGCAGCAGGTGGTGGTGAGGGGTCTCAGGCAACAGGCTCTAGAAGCTGTGGAAATGTGAGGCTCTCTCCCACACATATATAGCCCCCTGGGGAAGTTTCAGTGTTTCTAAGCTGCTGCAATTCGTGTTCCAGGTCAGCCTTTTTCAAATGCATCAAACGACCTGCTCCGCAGTGGAGGAGCACGCCTACCGCGATTTCCAAAATTACATTAGTCTACCGCGATTGTGGTTCCCATTTGCTGTAAGGCACGGGCCATGGCGGTGACACAATGCAGGGGCCAGGCGGTTGCAACCGTGATCGCGCATTTTTCAATTGCATCCAATGACGGGCTCCGCGGTGGCTGAGCACGCCTACCGCGATTTTCAAAATTGCATTCGTCTACCGCAATTGTGGTTCCCATTGGCTGTAAGGGCATGGGCTTTGGCGGTGACTCACAGCTGATCCAGGCGGTAGCTTCCGTGATATGGTTGCCGTGCATTGCTGTGAGTGACTGTGATGTGGGTGGCGGAGCATGCCAACCACCATTCGGCCAAACACATATCACTATGACCACAGGGAGTGTGGCTTTGGTATTGGCAGTGACAGTGACACAGCACAGGGACCAGGTGGTAGCTTCTGCAATATGGGTGCCATACATTGCTGTGAGTGACCGTGATCTGGGTGGCGAAGCATGCCAACTGCCATTTGGCCAAACACATATCACTACCGTGAGTGTGGCTTTGGCATTGGCAGCGACACACCGCTGGGGCCAGGCGGTAGCTACTGCGATATCGGTGCCACACATTGCTGAGAATGACCCTGATCTGGGTGGCGGAATACATTGACAGCACCTGTGGACACATCATGCCGTGTAAATGGCCAATGGGCAGTTCTCAGCAGTGCACAGTGGCCACATGATTAATGGAACATGATTGTGCAAACAATACCAATGTAACATTTACCCCATTGATGATTACACAAGGCAGTTTTGTGTATATGATTTTGAACATTGGCATGATCTCCCTCCCATGTCACTAGTGATTTTGATGGGCATGTACACAGAACAGTGTTGTGATGGACTCTACAATGGGTACGCATGTTAATGTGTGAAAGGGTAGAGCAACACACAGTGATGAATGTCTGACTAGCCATTGTGCATTTTTTACTGTCTACTTGTCGTGGTTCATGCACAAACTTGTAGTATGCGCGCAGACTGGGCTCATTGTGTTGTTGATGTGTGCACTGTTCAACTTATGCAAGAAGATGTGCAGGTACATCTGCTAGGTAGGAGACAATAGTATGGCAGTCTCACATATTCAGTTGGTACTAATCTCAGGGCTGCCCATGTAAGATGTGGCCATATCCCTTTGTGCATTCAGATAGTCGGATATTGTTTATAAGGTGCTAGCTGTGTGAAAAGTGGACAGGTGTACGGATGGTCTAATGTAAGTTATGCCATAAGCTGAACTGTGATCATTGTTTGTGTTGTGTCTGTCAAAACGTAAGATGTTGGACACATCTCATGGTGCATTGAATATTGTCCGCTTTAATCTCCCCTAGGAAGAGGCCAAATGTCCATCGTCCCTTCACAGTGCTGGCAGACATGGAAGATGAGGAGGTCATACAGAAATTCTGACAATCGAGCAACCCTCTAAGACCTATGTTCTATTTTGGAGCCCCACCTGCAGCCTCGCAGTACATATCCGGGTGTTTGCACACCAACGTCTAAGGTGATGGCGACCCTGCATTTATTTGCTTGAGGAGCTTTTCAGTACACGGTGTCCACCACAGGTGGGATGTCGCAACCTATGTTCAGCATAGTGCTACGTGATGTCCTGTCCGCTATGATGATCTACAAGGACAGATATATCAATTTCCCCAGGAGGCATGAATTGGCAGCTGTGAAGGGAGATTTGTATGCACACCCCCATGTTGTTGGTGCCATTGACTGCACACATGTTGGCCTGGTCCCACCACAGGCATGTGAGCACATCTACAGGAACAGGAAGCATTTCCATTCCATCAATGTGTAAGTGGTGTGCCAGGCAGATATGATCATCTCACACGTGTTAAGGGGATACATGCTGCCATTGTTTGATTTCACTTGACTCTGTATTGTGTATGGTTGCATTTGGAGTTGTGAAAGTGGCCAAGTCCCAAAGGGCGACTTGGGCTCACACTAGCACAGCTTGTGGGGTTAATACTCACAATATTTCAACAGTACCCAATTTCAATTCTGCTGTTAAACATACAAAAAGTGTATAATTCATATCACACAATTTTTAATCATTGTTACTGAATTCATTTACTCATGTATTTTGAAGAAACAATTTTTTTTATGCAAACTGTGGTAATTGCATGAGTTTCAAAAGGTAAACAAACAATACATTCAAGTAAATAGTTTAGAGTCAAAGTAACGAAATACAAGCAAAACAACAATTGATGAAGCACGCCCGATGCATTTCGGGACTCCTGTCCCTTCGTCAGGGGAAAAATCTGAAAAAATCATTAGAAGCTTATATCAATAATCTATTTAAATTGCACAGCCGAAACAATTTCCCTGTCAATGGTTACATTATTATCAGAATTCAATGTGACCCATGTTGCAAAATGAGGGTGCTCGCCCGTGGAATTATCCAACCCACAGCCTCCTAATCAAACTTAGGGGCATATTACCAAGCAATAGCGATAATTATCGCTATTGCTTGGTTAGAGACAACATTTTACCGCTGAGCTGTGGCGATTTTTATCGCAGATAAACCTTGGTGTTACCAAGGTTTATCGCAAATGCGATAAAAGACGGCCGCAATGCATGAATATCGCTGAAAAGTCAGTGATATTCATGCATTACCGAGCTAATGCTCTTAGCCATGTTATCCACCTCCCATTGGATAACATGGCTAAGAACTGCTCAGGGCAGGTGTTATCTTTTGGAGATATTCGCGCTTAGCGCGAATATCTCCAAAAGTTGGTAATAGGAGACTGTTTCCAGTCGCTAACATCTTGGCATGCCCACTTTGCATGTCATTAGTGATAAATATCACTGACATGCAAAGTGGGGCCCAAGATGGTCGCTATCTCCTACTAGCTGTCGCTAACTGGTGTTAGCAACAGCTAGGTAATAGGGAGATAATTTTATCTCCGCTTTCTTGGCTTTTAAAGCCAAAAAAGAAGAGATAAACCCCCTTGATAAACCCCCTTGATAATATGCCCCTGAGTCCTTACACTGTTCGCTCATGGTAAAAAAATGTTACCATCACCAAATCACCCAGTAGGTGTGAGAATCTAATAGATGTGCCCAATGTTTTTAGAAGATATTGACCAAATACCTTAGTGCTAAGCACTGCCTTTACATTGAAAAATCTCCAGACCACCTCAGTTCTGTGAAAGCAACAACATAATAAAATATAACCTCCGTCCCTTATTGCAATGTGTTCCAGCATACAATCTGACATTCAATCTGTGAGTCGCCTACCTCTGCCGTGTCAATGTAATACGGCTGTATCGGTGGTCGTGTCTATCGTGCTACGCAATTACACTCGCGTCCACTACCTGCAATTGCCAAATGCTCGAGTTTTTTTATCATGCTAATGGACCCAACTGACAGACCAACCACATTCAACTACTCTTTGCCTGCCCTCACTTTCCACACTCATTTGCATTTGGAGTTGGACATACTGTTGGTGCAATGCATGTTATGTGTACATGGACTCAACTTGGCCTCTTGCCTTTGATTGTGCTTGTTGCTTCTTTGCTTGCTGCTCACGTGCTGCAATGCCACATCACTCGCTTCCCTCGCGTGTTTAATGGTGTGCGGCTTTCACGTGAGGGTCGCGAACGTTCTGGGAGCAGCACTGTATAAAAGGCTGCCTTGAGGACACGGTGATGCTTCGCTTCATTTAAAGCGTCACCGCGAGAGTTCCTGTGCTTCCTGAACATCGTCCAGGGAATCCCCCCGGTCTCCGCCCTTTCTACAAACCAGCCGTCCTGCGTGTTTCCTCTTGCTGTGTCCCATTCGTTTCTGAAACCCAGCATCTTGTCCCGGCTTACCTGAGCATCAGACCTCGTCGGAAAAAAAGCCTTCTGCATACTTCCTGGAAGCCTGTCATCTCCGGTGCAGTAAGACTCTTTTAACCCCTTCCTCTCTTAATGGATTCGAGTAGGACTCCCTGAGTAGAGAAAAAGGATCTCCATTGACTATTGCCATTTGCTAACATAATCAAACATTGATACAAACAATAACATTATCCTGTTGGCAAATTAAACAATCATTGGTTAAGGCAAATGTAACTAATGCTTACTTCTGCTGAGAACAAGGCAACAAACATTGGTTCATACAAATGTTATTTATGTCTTCTTGTGAACAAGATAACAAGCATTGGTTCAGACAAATGTGATTAATGTTTACTTGTGCTGTGAACAAGATAACAAACATTGGTTAAAGCTGAATGCGATCAAGGCATACTTGTGTTGAGAACAAGACATGTCAATTGCATTAGAGTGGTAAAGCAAACCTTAATATATATACAGCGGAAATACATTGGGAGCTCATTGCTAGAGTTCTTGGATATTTGGTGTTTTCTTGTTTCTTTTATTCCTTTCAGATCAGAACCCCCACATCTAGCCTTTGACAACAATTATCAGGTATGATTCAGGGGTTATAATCATAATCATTGATCCAAGTACTAACAACATTAACCGGTTATAATTTTTGAACATAGTGTTGTTGGTATTTCATGTTATGTCACCTTTCTTGAAGGTAATCACGAGTAGAGAAGAGTCTTCTATTATCTGATAATTGTAGAAGTGTCAGCAAGGGCCCGAAGACTTTTTGGTATGTTCATTTGAATGTTTTAGTAAATGTTTGCATAATACGTATTCTGAGATAGTCTCAGTAGGTATTGAGTATTGTTTATGCATATTGTACAGAACCTGACAACTAGACATCAGGAGGCCCGGCACACTTCAGCCAGAGAAACGTTACTGGGATCTCGTCAAGACCAGTGTTTTGTTTGTTTCTCTCTCCACTTCCCCTTTTCCTTGCGGAGAAATCAGAGTAGTCAAGTGTCAGTAATCCTTGTTACCTGATTGATCCACGGAGGAGTTGGGAGTTTGCAGCATTAAGGAGAAACACACACAGGTGCCTCGTGGTTGGAAGCTCAACAGAAAGCGAAGACACACTTCCTCTTTCTTCTTGATGATGTAAACTTGTGAGGATATATTAGGATGGATTTTAACCAGTTAGCTCAGTAAATGCAGAAACTTAATGAAGAGATGCAGGACTTATGCCAAGAAAACCAGTCATTACGGCAGGAATTAGACAGGACCAAAGCTGGTTTCACTACCTGGAGGGGACCCACTGTAAGTTTACAGGAGACGCCAGTCGATTTTCTACATTCATGAGTCAATGTCAGTTGCATTTTCTGTGCAAACCGCAGATCTTTACTACTGACACTGCTAAAGTGGCTTTTATCATTTCCTATTTGGGAGGAGTGGCAGCTAATTGGGCTATGCCACTGGTTGATAATGACGATCCTCTCTTGCATAATTTAAATGACTTTAAGAAAGCCATGACTAGTCTCTTTGCCAAACATGTCTTCCTTCAGGTTTTGGCGTCGTTACCGAGACTCAAACCCAGATCCCCAGGTCCGAGGTCGAGCGCCTTAGCCGTTAGGCCAGCTCCTCTCCCCCAGTTGCGCCCAGAGGCAAAATGCTGCATCTTGAACATATAGGAGCCAATGGACTTACCAGCTAGTGGCAGGCTCTGGGCCACGCTTGGCCAGATGGTAGCTAAGCGCAACATTGCAAGACTCTGGGGGGCAGTCACGCCTCCACGAATCGCTGAATGGAAACGGGACATGGACTGGTGCATGTTGCAAGAGAGGACAGTATATGTAGCCCGGGGGTGTCCCAAGAAATGGGGGGATGTATGGGATAAATGGAACGACTACAGAGGCGGCATATGTGAACCCCCCAGCCTCGACGATCGGTACTTGAGGTAGACGTCTGATTGTTTTGATATATTGCAGCCATATTGCCATGACACTGATGTAACACTGTACCCCTTGTGTGATCTACTGGACGCCTTTGCAGCCCTTGTGTGTGACCATGATGGCCACTGTTGGTCTTAACTTCAATAAAAAGAATAAAAAAAACCAAAAAACTTTAAAGCTGGGATACAAGATTAACACATTAAAAACCTAAGGGTCCCATGAAACTTACTCTGAGAATATTTGGAAATCTGTAGACTGGTCACCAATTTCACTGTAGAAGTTCTAAAATACAGTATCTCAAAGTAGAATTCTTTTCTGTGGAGATAGGTAATATAAAATGTAGGGCTTACCAAATAAAGTAAAAGCTACAGCGGACAGTAGTCTATTTGTATAATGTGCATTCATACAGACTTACATTCAAACGGTAGTAATTTCTTCCATAGTTAAGTCAGGAAGCAAGAGGAGACATCTCAATCGGGTACTGTGATAAGACCCTGAGTAAAAGAGAAATAGAACAATGTAATCGTGCAGATGTAATAGTTGTGGGTAAGGAGCCGAGATGTCAGTAGCAGGAAATTAGATGAATAAAATAGTACACTGTCCACAATATATATTAGATGTCCTAAGAGATAATTATTGTCATGTTGCAAGTAAACCTATTTGATATCTAAGCGTGCAAACAGACACCTGTTAAGGTTAAGGACATATGTCAATTGTGTACTGCATAACGCGAAATCGGGAAGCTAAAATAAGAAACCAGTATAAACATATCAATGTTTAATCCCTCAAAAACGTCCCACAAGCAAATAGTCCCGCAGTTGTACCTAGCTACCCAACCCTTCCATGGGTCCTAATTGCCCACGCTCGTTTTACAGAAAACGTCGCTGACATTCATAATGAAATGTCGGCCGGAAAGGGTCCAACAGCGTATATCCGGAAAGTACTAGGCCCTCAGAAACAGCAGCGGACGAACATACTTACCAATAAAGGTATCTACAAGCGATCCCAGCACCCGCACACGTCCGTTTCCTGTGTCTAATACGAGTGAAAAAGCGCTAACAATTTAACTTGAAAGTTCACCCGGATGTAAATAGAGCTATGTCTAAAAAGTGATGATGGACTGAAAGAGGTGTGGCGCCGCGGCTAGGCCGACTGACTCTGGAATCTGGGGATGACGGTTCGATCCCCGGCACCGGTGGCAGATTAGCTCAGCACCATGTGATTCTGGGCAATAGCTTGCTTAATCTTCCCGACGGCCCCCAGCGCCTAGAGACCCTTACGAGTGATTGTGCAGTTTACAAATGTGGATTATTAAAGTAGTCGGTTCTGCCCGACGTGGCCATTGGTGAGTGGTAAACCGGTGCAATGTTGGCAGATAACTGTTTCCAATAGGGACCCAATCCTTTGCTCCACTATGTGTAATCCGTGGTGCGCAATGAAAGCTTGATCCCTGCTTAGTGTGAAAAAGGGAAGGGGGGAGACAAAGTATGTCATATAGAAATGCCCATAAGTGAATATACAACAGAGTTACGTGTCACAGTACAGATGAATAGTTTAGCACTCGAGTAACAGCAGGTTGGAATTTCTCTTTTTTGTCACATAAATTAAATATTTACTCTTTACATTTTCAGCATGTTTTAAAGAGTGTTAATTCACCAAAAGATGACAGTACAGTCAGCATAATCTATTATATACAAACTAGTCTTCATATATTATAAATATAGTTTGTGTACTCAATTCAAAATGTTATACAACCACATATGTCCCTTAAACAAAACATGATTGATCATGACAATCCATATTACAAGTTATGTATAGGTACAGACAATCCAAATTAGACCTGACAGAAATTATTTATGTATCATGTAAGCTGATCATAATGATGAAAAACACATGCAGGTACAGGGGTCTTAGGCAACTTATGATCAACAGAATTATTCAGTTAAAAACACATGTAGTTCCCTATCAGAATTCAGACCCTGTTCGACCGCTCTCAGCATAATGATCCATTGGGTTTCTGACCTACGTTAATTTAAATGTCGGTACCCCCCTCTCTGATGTAACTGCGTATGGCTAATGCCATGGACCCTAATGCCCATTAAGCTAGTTAGGGGATGTGTCTCGTTGAAATGTACCGCAAAGGGGTAGTCTGCGTTGTTATTTCGGACTGCCCTGATATGTTCCTGAATTCTTTCTTTCAGGGGACGTGATGTGCTCCCTATATAAATGAGTCCACACACACAGATTAGACAGTAAACCACGTATCTCATGTTGCAATTTATGAACTCACGTATTTGGTATTGGGAGAGAGTGTTATACTTAAAGTCAACAAGTTTGTTCAGAGCAAAGGGGCAGATGGTACATTTTGTGCAGCTAAAAAAACCTATTGGTTTGGTTGGTAGCCAGGTTGTGTTATGGCTCACCTGAGGAAGGAAGCTTGGACACAAGATGTTACGTAGGGTAGTACCTCTTCTGTGTGCCACCCTAGGTTTCGTTGTGATGTATTTACAGACTGTGTTATCCAACAACAGTAAGTGCCAATGTTTTTGTAAGATCTTATAAATGTCGTGGCTTCGGGTATTATAGCCAGTTACAAAGGCCAGTTTGTTATCCTTTGTACATTTTTTGCTCTTTTTCTTGTTAGTATTATGTAGTACAGAATCTCTTGGGGTTTGTAAAATTTGTGTCTTAGCTTTGTCTTAAACCCTCTGGGAATAGCCCCTTTGAATGAAACGGTCATCTGAGTGTTCCAACTCCAAGAGAAATGTTGACTGGTCGCTACAGTTTCTCCTAATTCTTGTAATTTCACCCATTGGAATGGCATTAATTTGAGAATTAGGGTGAGCACTGGTCGCATGCAGAACAGAGTTGCACGCTTTCTCCTTTCTGAACAATCTAGTCATGAGCCTGTCATTATTTACATATATGACAACATCAAGAAATTCAATTTTACGTGGGTTGAATTTATGCGTGAAACTTAAATTATAATTGTTGTTGTTGAGATGTTCCACAAGTCACAAAAGGCCTGTCACATCCCCTGACCAAATCATAAAAATGTCGTCAATATACCGTGACCAATAAATAATGTGTTCCGTGATTTCAGGAGGACCTGCTTTCCAAAGGTGTTTCTGCTCAAAGTTCCCCATATACAAATTTTCGTATGATGGCGAAAACTTTGAGCCCATGGCAACTCCTACAGCCTGTCTATACCAATCCTTTTGATGTAAAACACATTCTCTAGAATCAAACAAGTTAGTTCTAGGATCATCAAGGTGTGTTCATAACGTGTTGCGTCTCTCTAACATAGAGCTTCAGTTAGTGCTTGCAATCCCTTTTCTAGTGGTATACATCTATATAATGATTTCACATCTAGTGTCACTAGGGTGAATTCATTGGACCACTCAACATCCTCCAGTTTGATTAAAAGATCCCCAGTGTTCCTGAGGTAAAAGGGTAAATTCCATACCAGCGGCTGTAGATACATATCTATAAATTCCAATATACGTTCAGTGGGAGAACCAATACCAGAGATTATCGGTCTCCCCTCAGGGAAATCATTTGGCTTGTGGATTTTGGGGAGAATATAGAGACACGGTGCTATAGGAGAGGATTTAAAGAGAAATTTGTATTCAATATCTGTGATTAGTCCTTGTGCTCTGAAAAGTGTTAGTTTCTCTCGTATTAGACCTGTCACCTCATTCATTGGGTTACTGGTAAGTCTGGTATAAGCTGACCCATCTAGAAGTTGTCTTTCAATCTAATTAGTGTAATCAGTGTGACACATAATGACAATGTTGCCCCCCCTTGTCCACCTCCTTTATAACAACATCTGTGTTGTTGGCAAGAGTCTTAAGGACCTGATGTTCCTGTCTAGTGAGGTTAAATTTGGGGGGCTTGCAAAACAGTATAGAAGTATCCTCTAATTTATGCAAGTCACTTGTCACAGTTCTAAAAAATACATCAATCAAGTTGTCAGATGGAAGTGGCGGTATGAATGAGGATTTTTGTTTCAGACCACTGTCTAGATTAGGATTCGTAACAATGTCTAGATCAGACATAATGTCTAACATTGAGGGTGAGGCGCCAGAACAGTCATCCAATGATGATAACAAATGCAAGTCCTGGATTTCTTTGATTGTTTTATTGCATGGAGACACATTCATTACCTGACCTTGGGTAAATTTATTTTTGTTCTCCAGAAATGTTTTTCAACTTCAAACGGCGAACAAACTTAAATAAATCAATATGTAAGCGAGTGAAGTTAGGTGTTGTTGTCGGGCAGAAACTCAAGCCCCTACTCAAGACATCCTCATCACATTTGGTCAATATACAATCAGACAAATTAACAATTGTTACATTTTCTTGCTCTGGTGTTCTTAACACAGTTTCATTGACCTTATTACAAAGGGGGGTCTGGTTCAATTCTTCAGATTGCGTGAAACTGTGCTGGTCGTTGCCCCCTCCCTTGCGTTTCCTTCCACTTCTCCCCCTCCAGGTTTTCTTGTATTTGTTTTGTTGTACGTTGACCTGGTACCCTTTCTGAACCTGGTCATCTCGTCTAAAAAAGATGCGGTATTGCCTTGCTGTGGACTTCTTAGTCCTGTGTCTACATCACCTCCCATACTGATTTCACTGAGCACCCTGGAGATGTCAGATTCACTTGTGGAGGCCACCGCTCCCAAATTGTTACGTTTGGTCCCCCCAGTTTGTGGGTGTGGTTTTACATCATCAAACCTCTTGGCGAACGTAAATACCCTATTGTTCTTATAATCATTCTCGTCTCTTTTGAGCTTTTTTATCTTTTTATCCTTTTTGTAAAGTTGGTGTGCGCTGAGAACATCTTTCAAAATTTTGAAATTTTTCTCAGTGGCTTCCTGTAAGTTGAGATCCTTGATCTCTGATTCCAATCTCTCTATTTCCTCTAATACATTGATTCTCTTGCGTTCCGCATGTCTTATCAGAATATCCTTCATATTGTATGAGGACGAGAAGATCAGTACCTCCCACTCTTTGAGTAGGTCAAGGTCTAGATCTTCAAAAGTAGGAAAGATAATGATCCTTAGGCCTCGTCGGACCTGTTTGATATCAATGTATATTTTCAAGATGGTTAGGTCCCACCAACTTGATAATTCCTGCTTACGCAACCTCTCTAGTTTGATGAATTTAAGTTTCAAACTTTCTGGCTCTGGGTTTACTTTGTTTGAAGATACATTGATATCAAACAGGTCCGACAGGATAAAAAGATGAGAAAGCTCAAAAGAGACGAGAATGATTATAAGAACAATAGGGTCTTTACATTCGCCAAGAGGTTTGATGATGTAAAACCACGCCCACAAACTGGGGTGACCAAACCTACCGATTTGGGACCAGTGGCCTCCACAAGTGAATCTGACATCTCCAGTGTGCTCAGTGAAATCAGTATGGGAGGCGATGTAGACACAGGTCTAAGAGGCCCACAGCATGACAATGTCTCATCTTTTTTAGACGAGATGACCAGGTTCAGAAAGGGTGCCAGGTCAATGTACAACAAAACAAATACAAGAAAACCAGGAGGGGGAGAAGTGGAAGGAAACGCAAGATCAGTTTCGCGCAATCTGAAGAATTGAACCAGACCCCCCTTTGTAATAAGGTCAATGACACTGTGTTAAGAACACCAAAGCAAGAAAATGTAACAATTGTGAATTTGTCTGATTGTATGTTGACCAAATGTGATGAGGATGTCTTGAGTAGGGGCTTGAGTTTCTGCCCGACAACAACTCCTGAATTCACTCGCTTAGATATTGATTTATTTAAGTTTCTTCGCCATTTGAAGTTGAAAAACATTTTTGGGAACAAAAATACATTTACCCAAGGTCAGGTAATGAATGTGTCTCCGTGCAATAAAACAATCAAAGAAATCCAGGACTTGCATTTTTTATTATCATTGGATGACTGTTCTGGCACCTCACCCTCAATGTTAGACATTGTGTCTGATCTAGACATTGTTCCGAATCCTAATCTAGACAGTGGTCTGAAACAAAAATCCTCATTCATACCGCCACTTCCATCTGACAACTTGATTGATGTATTTTTTAGAACTGTGACTAGTGACTTGCATAAATTAGAGGATACTTCTATTCTGTTTCGCAAGCCCCCCAAATTTAACCTCACTAGACAGGAACATCAGGTCCTTAAGACTCTTGCCAACAACACAGATGTTGTTATAAAGGAGGTGGACACGGGGGGGGCAACATTGTCATTATGCGTCACACTGATAATACTAATTAGATTGAAAGACAACTTCTAGATGGGTCAGCTTATACCAGACTTACCAGTAACCCAATGAATGAGGTGACAGGTCTAATACGAGAGAAACTAACACTTTTCAGAGCACAGGGACTAACCACAGACATTGAATACAAATTTCTCTTTAAATCCTCTCCTATAGCACCGTGTCTGTATATTCCGCCCAAAATCCACAAGCCAAGTGAGTTCCCTCAGGGGAGACCGATAATCTCTGGTATTGGTTCTCCCACTGAACGTATATCGGAATTTACAGATGTGTATCTACAACCACTGGTACGGAATTTACCCTTTTACCTCAGGGACACTGGGGATCTTTTAAACAAACTGGAGGATGTTGAGTGGTCCAATGAATTTACCCTTGTGACACTAGACGAGAAGTCATTATATACATGTATACCTCTAGAAAGGGGATTGCAAGCACTAACTGAAGCTTTATGTCAGAGAAACGCAACACTTTACGAACACACCTTGATGATCCTAGAACTAACTTGTTTGATTCTAGAGAATAATGTGTTTTTACAGCAAAAGGATTGGTATAGACAGGCTGTAGGAGTTGCCATGGGCTTAAAGTTTTTTCCAATCTTACGCAAATTTGTATATGGGGAAGTTTGAGCAGAAACACCTTTGGAGAGCAGGTCCTCCTGAAATCACGAAAAAAATTATTTATTGGTCATGGTATATTGACGACATTTTTATAATTTGGTCAAGGGATGTGACAGGCCTTTTG